>NC_139846.1:7928200-8298200 GCF_963691815.1 Echiichthys vipera
CATCCTCATATTTGTATCCTGGGAATTAAAAACCCTAAATAGTTGTAATTTCCCCACAAGAACCTGTTTGTCTTGGGGATAAGGAAAACACTTTAATAGTTGCAGCATTAGCAGAGCAGACTCCATATAAATGTCTCATGCATTTGCTGTCTATGTTGGGTATGTGTTGTGTGATAAAAAGGAGATACATGTCCTCTCATTAGACCAATTTATCGCTGTCACAGCCAATGTGAAAAAGCCCCCCCCGGTACATTAGCAGGCAGCATTGACTTCCCCACTACTTGCCAGGAGCCCTCTTGTAAAAAGGTACTTCAAAGCAGAATGAGGAATTAAAGCAAATTAGTCCAGTTGTTTGCTGGCTGTGAGGCTTGACCCCTTAACGACGTGTGTCTGTTTGAATGAGATTTTTACAGGAGAAACCTTAACTTTTTAAGGCCCGGCTGTATGCTTGATAGCCACTGTTATTGATTTTAAGCCATAGAACCAGCTGTATCAATGCCACCCAGCTGCACAGGTGAAAGGACGTTTGTTAGAAACGCCTCTGGATGTCCCGATGACGAATAGTTAAGATTTCACTCCATCCGTTCCTCTTTGTGCCTCTCTGCCTTTTGTTCTCCGGCCTGCCCGCGTAAATCCCATCTCATCTTATCTTTCCATTTATCTTTTTCATTCCCTCCTTTTAACAGAAATCCTCCACCTACTCTCCACCAGCCGGAGCTCTGGTCAGACGACTTTAATGACTTCATCTGCAAGTGAGTGTGGGTGCTAGTGTGTCCGTCAATAATAAATATTTACATTTTCAATATAAAAATCATCGCACTCCTCCTCCTCCACCTTCTCCTCTTCCTTCCCTCAGATGTCTGATTAAGGACTTTGAGCTCCGACCAAATGTGCTAGACCTGCTCCAGCATGTGTTCATCAAACAGATTGTTGGCAGAAAGAAAATACTGCAGAAACAATTGATTGAACTCATTGATCTCAACCAACAAATAGGAGTCTTTGAAAAAACAAGGTACTGTCAGAACTGTATTTGCATGTCGGTTTCCTTTCCCAAATATCACATGTCTACGTGTATTTGTGTTCACATTCCCATCACTCCTGTTTGTTTGGCAGTATGAGCAGAAAACTCACACACTGTGAAGTGTTTGATAGATTTTGTTCTAAATACCCAGAAAAAACTCAGAGTCTGCAGGCTGTCCTGTGGGTTTTATGTGCTAGGCTGCACCTTAGCTCTTCTAGACAGTATAATCCCAATCACCCTCCTTGCTGGATGTTTAACAAGGCTGTCACTCTCACATAAACAATAGTTAAATCCTGCCTCACTCGAGGAGCAAGCAACACAGTGTGTGTCACATGAGTCGAAATGTTGGCCCCAGAAAGTGTGTATTGCCCGCACGGTCATGAAATGTTAATCCTATTTCTGTCATTTAAGCCATCATGGAAAGACAGACAGAAGCACAGACAGTAATGACAGGTAAAACATGCCCTTTGACCTTTATGCTGCTGTAGGACTAGATGATTATTGGCTTTCTTTTTCTTTGGTTCAGTCAGAGCTTGTTGTAGTTGTGATCGTAGATGTATTTGCAGTCAACCACATGGGCTGATTTTAGATTGGTTAAATGCTTCCACCCTGCCATCGTAAATGTTGTCTTGTTTTATGAGTCATGTTTCCTTTTTGTAGTGTCCTGTCATTTGATGCTGTTGCAGCCTGATGTCTGCAGGGTCGTAAAAATGTTTAAAAGTTGATAAAGTTGAGCAAAAGTGAAGGCCCTTAAAAAGTACTAAAATGTCTTGAATTTTCATATTGTGAGGTATTACATTTGAGTTTATTTGTCCAAAAAAGCTGTACGCTTTGCATTCATTTAATCATGGTGTGGGTACATAGTGGGATTCCTTGTAGTTTATTAATATGAATTGTGATTTGACACAAACTGAAAAACCGTTAGCACGCTCACTGACCAGCCGACTAACTGCTGCTTTATAACGTTATCAAGCATAAGCTCCCTTTACGGCCAGGTCTTACGCTAACAAGCGAATGGGCAAGTGCAAGTTTTGGGACAAATGGCTGAGGCCGTCCCTGGAAAGAACCACAAGGCTCAACATTACTTCCCTGTGTGACAGAAGATAATTGATCTGATCTGTTAGTGTATTGCCTGAAGAGGCAGGTTAAATATTTATTTATTTAAGATGTGATTTAAGTTTTTTTCAGTGAGCTTCTGGACTCCTACAGGGCACCTGCTGAAACCACCATCTAGTCTCAGGAGTCTGGCAGGAGAAAGGGGAACTGCATACTGATGGGCGCCACGGCTCTGCATAAATGCTTTAGAGTATTATATTTACATTTAGACTTTTTCTGGTCCAAGATATGATTATATTTACATTGTTTAGGGTTTTGTTTTACGTGAAGAGATGAACCATTTTGCCTCAGCAAATACCATGAGCAGCACCCTGCACTGCTACAGTCCGTGCTCATAATGCAGTGAATTTGAATTTAGACGGCAGATGTTGTCATGTACATATCACATACAATGCTCAGTGACAGTTGTTTGTGGGTTCTGTGAGTTCTAGGCATGAACGCATCCACACTAAACGAGGAGGCCACATGAAGACACAAACTGACCCAGAAGAGGTGGACGACCTCGCCACCCTCGAAGTTCTGGATGAGGTGAGAAGGTCGACACTCATAATTGGTATAACTTTATAGTATATAAATAACAAAACAATAATACTTGGCTATAGTGATGAGGGGATTGTGTAAACACAATAAAGCCAAAACAGTGTAAACTGATTACACAATATGCTTTAGTGGAGAACAAGGTACATTTTTTGATCTTCTGGAGGTTGCAATGATATTACACAAGTTTCTAAAGCTGAAGGTTAAAGTTAATTTTTGACCTTGGATAGAGAATGAACTTTCTGACTCAATTGTTTAGCCAACAACAGCTCAGAAAAAGGAAGAACTGAAATGAGTAATCTCCATCTGCTGAGAAAGCTAGTGTGATCCAATCAGGAGCTCAATTGAAAGCTTGCCAAGAACAAACTTTCATGCATTTTTACAAAGATATTTTGTGAAATAAAGTAGTGACGATTGCATCCAAGGTATGCTTATTGTACTAAAAGATATATATCCAAGGTCAGGCACGTTGTGATTTGTTTGTTAACTAGATTATTCAGCATATTTTCTCCATGATTACCTGTGCTGCGTGAGTGACAAATGCACGACAGCATCTTTTGCACAAACAACATTTACGGTAATTCATCAAATCTGAGCGCTGCATTGGCGTATTGAATGATACAATCAGTCTCAGTTGCCAGCGGATATTTCCAGCCATCCCTCAAGATGAGGAACTCTGCTGCTCTGAGGAAGGCAGTGCCGCCCTGGCTGTTGTTGATGTACCTGCCGTGGCAGTGTGAAGACAGAAGAATTAATCACCTGTGTGACATGAAGATAATACATTAACGTACTGTAACAGCCGTCAAAGGTGTTGAGTCTGGGACACACGCTAAAGTACTGCTTGTTATCTCTCATGAAATGGTTATGACAAAGTCGATTTGTTTAGGAAACATTTTAAACCTTGTGTGAATGTTTTTTTCAGAATACGGTCACAGAGCAGCTTCAGAGTCGCTATGGACGAGATCAAATCTACACGTACGTGGGAGACATCCTCATCGCAGTCAATCCTTTCCATAAGATGGAAATATACACTCCTCAGGTCTGTGCATATACTGTAGGCCTTTTTTCTGGTCAATAATTCACTGAATGTAGCCTAGCATGTCTCATTAGTGCCTCAAGAGTTCTTCAGTCCGCTGCGTCCCATTTAGCCTCACCTGCACACACACTACCCCTGTTTCTCTGCCTTGCCTCACTGACTCTACTTTCCTCTCAGTCGTCCCTGTTTTTATTTGCCTCAAGTTTGTAGCTATTTCCTTGCAAATAGTTATAGGTTATCTTCTTCCACCTTATATCTACATAACAGTATACATTACAGTTATTTGCATGTTTTAAATCCAGTTTTTTCTCTCCATAGTACACCAAGATGTACATAGGAACTAAGCGTACAGCTAACCCACCACACATCTTTGCTGTGGCTGATATCGCCTACCAGTCCATGGTGTCATACAACACAGACCAGGTAATGTAGAAGCACTGAATAACTATTGAATACTATCAGTGTGCTGAAAGTTGCTTCAAACTCAACTTGCTTTGATGAATCCAGTGTGGTCTCTTAACCAGCTTTCTGCACAAGAGGGGGGTCAAATGTACTTGTGTCATTTTTAGCATTTTAGCATTTATTTTGATTGGCAATAGCGATAAAGTAGTAGTAGTCGTATTAGTTTGAGGTGGTGTAGGTCAGTTAATATTTGTAGCATCATTAGGGTTATTTTTTATTATTACAACTTTTTTTTTGAATGTCAGTCAGAGGGAGAAGATATTTTAACAATCATTATTTTAACATCCTGTGTTCAGTGTGTTGTGATCAGTGGGGAAAGTGGAGCTGGGAAAACAGAGAGTGCTCATCTGTTGGTGCAGCAGCTGACAGTGCTTGGAAAGGTGAGTCACACGAGTCCATGAATACAATACATACATGGACTGCCTGCACAATATGCCAAATACAGACGTTTTTTCCGTGGCTGGACCTTCTATCAAAACAAAGAAGATTGAAACTCATATTACAACTCACAGAGGGAGAGTGACTTCATTATCTGCTCAGGACGCCATTACTCCACTTTATCTTTACATAGACAATATTTGTTTGCTGCTCTATTATTGCTCTGAATGTCGAGTACAGCTCCTTAAATGAATGCAACATTAATGTCCCAATAGCTTGATAATTATCACTAATGTGAAAACAACTTAAAAGGATAATGAAACAGTATTAAATAGTGTCAGGCTGCCAGGGCACCTTTTACCCACAATAGTTTGATAGTTTGTGTATCTGTGCAACAACTGTGTGTCCTAAACTGAGAACCTGCACCCTTCCACCCCACTGTAATATGAGTGTGAGCTAATTACAAAGCACTCTTGAGGCATTTAAACAACCAATGATACTCGTTCATTGAAAAGAAAGATCCATTTCAAGTCACTCTTTTCATAGTGAGGGAATGAAACAAACAGTGACAGCGTCACATTTGATTAAAATAACATGAATAGAAAATCACATGGCAGAACTGATGCAACATGTCTTGACAAAAGCATTATTACTTCCACCACATTGATTTACCGGTTAACTTAGCTGGAATAATCTTATATTCAGGCCAATAATCGGACGCTGCAGGAGAAGATCCTGTTGGTCAACAGCCTGGTGGAAGCATTCGGAAACGCCTGCACCGTCATCAACGACAACTCCAGCCGCTTTGGAAAGTACCTGGAGATGAAGTTCACCTGTGGAGGAACCGTGGTCGGAGCGCAGATATCCGAGTACCTGCTGGAGAAATCCAGAGTCATCCACCAGGCAGTGTAAACACCACTTCCTTCTTTTTGTATCTACGCTGACATATACCGTCATTTCACAATAACATTATTAACATTAACAGAAGGTTGTTTTTCTGCCTGCTGGTCACGGATCAGAGCGTAATAGACTCTCTCTTCCTTTCACTTCTACTTTTTCATCTTAAACCGCTGGCATTTGCCTTCAACCTGCACTTCAGTCAATCCATCTTTCCTTCTTATCATGTGTCTGGGGACGGGACCGGGTCAAGTGGAGGGCCTAGCTTATTTCCTGTTTGATCAAAGATTGGGGTCTTGCAAGCCTTCTTAGTGGAAGCTTCAAAGGCAGACAGAAGCATTTCATTAGAAAACAGACGCATGGTTCAGAGGGTTTGATTTGGCTGCAAGCATTGTGTGGAGCTACGCTTTTCTCTAGCCTGTTATTGGATACGGAGTCAGGGGAAAATAGAAAACAAGATGAGTTGATGTCGGCAGACAAAAAAGCTACTGGAGACATTATACAACTTTTTTGTTTTAACTGGCTGACCATAGTGTCCTTAAACTGACAAAATGTAGTAAAGGGTCATTAGACCAAAAGTATAAATATATCCGTAAATGATATCATTCAAAATGTGTAAAAAGAAATAAAAATGAAAACTTAATTTAGCCACTTAGTTTAGGCTAACTTTCATCAAAACCCTTCATTTACTGTGCCGAATTCTGCTAAAGAATCATCGTATAAACTCTTTAAAAGCATGTTATCCTGTAAGCTAACTAACATTGTGAACTAGCCAGTGTAAGTATTTAAACAAGAATGTTATTTATTGATGTATTTAGTTATTATCTGACATGCCTCATAACTGTTTACTACATAAAATCAGTGGAATTCCCCTTTAAAAACACATTTTTAACGTTTAATTTTAATTATCAACAAATCTGCTTATTATTTAAAACCTAAAAATAATGCCATTTTTGAATGAAAAATCACTACCAAAACAATGAATTGATAAGTGTGTATGCTTTTTAGCTTTTATTATGTTTTGTTCTTCCTTATGCATTGTATTATGCTTCTAAAATAGGAATAACATGGCTTACATGACTTCTTACACTTTTAAGACCTGAATTTCCGAGCTATGCCTTCTGTGTGTTTCTGCAGAGGGGAGAGGAACTTCCACATCTTCTACTACATTTACGCTGGCCTGGCTGACAGGAAGAAACTAGCCCACTACAAGCTCTCTGACAGCAAAACACCTAAGTAGGTTTGACATTCCCCAGCCCTCCTTTTAAAAGCAGTTATTTCCTTCTCACGCCGAAAACATCCGACGTCTCTGAGACCCCGATATTCATCTTTGTGTTTCCTCTTTTATCTGCAGGTATCTGTGTAATGAGCACATTAAATTAGGGCCTGACATAGTGAGCAACACCTTCTACAAGGAGCAGTTTGATGCAGTGGAGCAGTGTTTCAAAGTCATTGGATTCACCCTGGAGGTAAAAAGTACTGCATTAATTACTGGGCAAAAAGCTGAAAGCCGTCTTTCCACAAGGTTAAACAGCATAACCTTGACGCTAACATTAAAACAGACATGCTCTCTCACGCTGTAATATATATGTGATGTATGAAAGTAGTGCATTGGTAGTTTTTAAGGTCCACTGTATGGCATGTGATGGATCATGAAGCTGCAGGCACATGTAGGCCGTCAGCTGTTGGCATTGTGGAAGCTAATGAGGCCCAAAGAACTGATTGCCTCTGGGATCTGCACGTCAATAGCACTTATCCTATAATCACTTGGCAGTACTGGAGGAACAACCTTCTCTCCTACAGCACGTCTTGCATGAAATCAGAGTGTGCGTAAAGATGATCTTTGAGGCGAGGTTATCTATTCTGAAACATCATTTTGAGACATTAGCTGAGCATTAGGAGAGCTCTTCCTGCATGTATCAGGACACAGATGCTCTATTTTATTCTTTCAACTCTTACTTTTGTTGACGTCTTTGGCACTCAGCAATCACGTCAACATCCCCCACCTATTTTTTTCTAAATGTATGTAAAAATGTGAGGTTAGCTTGTTGAGGCTAACACAGCTCATGCTAGCTAACCATCTCGTCTGTTTATTCCAAACTAACAAATAACATTGTGACTAGGATTCAAACATTGCATTTTATGTGTAAAAGGTAAATCTGATTGGCTACTTTAAATATAATGGACTACATGTTACAGTGCTTGGACTGGAATAAAAAAAATCCGACCTTTAAACTGCGCCGACATGCAACAATTAGGAGCACAAATTGTGTACAAAAGTTTTAAATTTGAGGGTGACTTATTTGAGATACTTATAAGGATTAATATGCAGGAGTTATCAAAACATACACCACTGATACCTGCTCATTTACGGACAGATGTTGTGCGAGATGCTTGCAAAGAAATAAAGCTAGGGGCTTTGCCCGACACTTGCTGTAACTTCAGCTTGACGTTGATTAGAAAGTGGTGGAGTATAATTTACTGTTCTTTAACATGCTGGTTCTTTAAAAATGGCCATCAGTCATCAGTTTATAATAGAGTAAAGTAAAAAAGAAGACATTACAGTATCTTCTCAAAGATCCTCCCTTGTTCTTTGTTCTCTTTGATGAGATGACGGGTTAATTGCAGCTTCATTTTTTGGATCTGATTTTGTTTTTCAAGATCAAATGTCTTTTGTCGACGCTCTTTTCTTTGCGTGTTTGGCCATCGTAACCATTGACCTGCGATGCTAGCAGAGACTGGAATTTTTCCGCTTCACAGACGAGTATGTCTCTGGCGGGCCAACCACTGCTGGGTGATGGAAATCGCGTCACTAACTGTGGATGCTTGTGATTTTCTTTTCCCAGAGTGTCGGCACAGACAGTTCATGATTCATAATACTGATAATAATCACAACCAGTGGGCCATGGGTTCAGTCACCATTGTGTACCTGATTTGGCGATAGATTTAAATGAAAATCTTGGTTGTAAGATGTGAACTAATATTTGATATAAAGGTCATGGAGGTTTTCTACACTAAATCCTTGTAAATACCTTCTGCAGGAGCTGGGCAGTGTTTACAGCACTCTGGCTGCCATCCTCAACTCCGGTGATATCGAGTTTTCTCCGGTTGCCTCGGAGCACCAAACAGACAAGAGCAACATCTCCAACATTTCTGTCCTTGAGAACGGTGAGAGGAGAGAGAGGCAGGCTGTATGTATGATTATGTAAACCAAACTTGAGTCTGAATTTTCTTTGCTACACTCACTCCCTCCTCCTCACCCTCACCCTCGCTCTCCTGCTCCGCTCCATTAAACTGTTGTTCTCATTTTCCATCAGTGCAGGCATCATTGCCAAACATACATATGCAATGGTTAGATTTTACAGGACATTGTTTCCCTCTGGTAATATATTAGACATCTGTACTGACTGGTAATTTACAAAGCCGTCTAGATGAGCTTCATTAATTTGATGTGATCAAGAGAACAAGAGAGTTCTTCGTCACTTGTACAAGGTTGGACATTTGTAAACCCTGCATGTATTGCTTGCACTCTTTAGAAACTTTCATCCCTTATGTAATGTTCCCTTAGCGGCATCGCTGCTGTGCATCCGCTCAGACGAACTGCAGGAAGCCCTGACCTCCCACTGCGTCGTGGCCCGGGGAGAGACCATCGTCAGGCCCAACACGGTGGAAAAGGCGGCGGAGGTGAGAGACGCCATGGGCAAGGCTCTCTACGGCCGCCTCTTCAGCTGGATTGTAAACCGCATCAACGCGCTGCTGCGACCCGACAGCCACCTAGGGTGAGATCAGGAGCAGTACATGTGATCTGTGTGTTTGACTGTCACAACTGCAGAATGAGGTCAGCTCAGAAAGTTCGAGATGCACAATACATTTGATCACTGCCAGCTTTTGAAAGCATAAAAAAAGAAATGTTTTTTTAGCCAGGCTAGCGACTCTAGGGATGGCAATGTCAGTTGTTCCACCTCTGACTTATCTTAATAGCCATTAGATTGCCATGACATTTCGTACAGATATTCATGATCCCCAGAGGATTCATCCTAATGACTTTTATGATCCTCTGACATTTCCTTCAGCAACACCAGTAGGTTGAAAACTGTGGTGTCTTGGCAACAGTTCCTCTCAGGATGAACTGTAATTTGTCCAGTATTTAGTTTTTTACGCCAAATAGCTGCCAATCTAAATATATCCCGATTTGTCACAGCTGTACTGTTTCTTCATCTCTTATAAAGAGGCAGTGCACTCGTAAAGAAGCAGGTGCATTTGAATGAAGTGACGTTTCATTCTTCTCATCTTTAGAGAGGATGAGAAGGGCTTAAACATCGGCATCCTGGACATCTTCGGTTTTGAGAACTTCAAGAAGAACTCTTTCGAGCAGCTGTGCATCAACATCGCCAACGAGCAGATCCAGTTTTACTTCAACCAGCACATATTTGCCTGGGAACAGGTACAGACCCTAAACTATCACTGAGATCAACTCTCTGAGTGCTCTAGTCTCTCATGGAAAGCACTTTGTACGCATTTTTCAACTTGGTACTACCTCATTTCCATCTAAATCGTGATAACATGTCATCATTTGTCACTCTGCGCTTTAAGAGAGAGATGGCAAGGGTAAAATATGCTGCTGTCTTTATTTACGGGACAATGAGGTTCACGATTCTCCCTTTTATGCAGTCTCGTGGGTATGTTTTGCCTCGGGGAGGGGGGGGGGCAGCGAATGGTTTGCTAATGTTAAATGATTTGGTCTCACCCATTGAGAGGAGCAATAAATCATCCACAACGAGGGTCAATTAGGAGTTGAAGACAGTTAGTGTTTGACCTAATCTCACTCTTGGGTATTGTTGGCACCAGGCCCAGAAATACATTTGTCCTATACTGCCACCATATATACTGAGTATAGGGGGAATGGACTGCATTAATAAGCATTTCCTAGCTTGTCACATCTACAGTAAGATAAAGCAGATTACATAATATACGTTAGCTGCTGCTAGTGCTAGAATGAGCCTATTGATTTGATGTTGTTTGTTTCCATTTTTTTCGTTTCCTTCTTTGGACGTCTCCAGTATTGTTGCTGAGTCATGCTCCCAGACTCAGTCAACCTGATGTGATCAGGTTAGAGGAATGTAAAGTGGAGGCTGTAGCTCAGTTTGCCCTCCAGACCTGATTTATCTGATGGGGTCGGGAAGGGGAGTGTGTCACCAAGCACAATACGACGAGAGGCGACTCATTCTCATTTTGGCTTGTTATTGTCTGGATGATAGCCAGTTTATGATGCCAGATGTTTCTAGTGTCAGGCTTACTCTACACTTTAAGTCTGGACATTAGGAGGAAACACTACAGGTGAAGTAGAATACAATTTCAAACTAATAGAAATCCCGATGAAATTCCCCAGTCAATTACTTATATTAAGACAATTATTTTTTGTATTACAGGTTTTCTGAAATGTTTTATTTAAATATGGAAATAAAGCATTTATCTTGTGAAATATGTGATGAGAAATGTGGAATCATTTTTTTGTTTTGTTAACTTATTAGACTCAAATGTTTTTGCAGATATCTATTTTTATCACTCCATTCACTCAATATTCACCATGATTTTAAGAATAAAATATTGTATGAATCAGGCTATGAAGTAGTATATTAACAACCCCCTCTGTAGGCCTTCAGAATAAAGATAGGAATTCAACATTTTGGTGAATGTAAGTGCTACTGAAGTGGAGATTTCTGCCTCAGAGTGGGAAAAAACTCATTTTGGATTATAGAAAAACAGAGGAATAGGGTAAAATGTTAACTAATAGATATCACCATGAAACTACTCCAGTCAATTACTGACCTTAAGACAATCATCTTCATTTTCACAAGAAGTTGTAATGTAAAAATGTAAATGAGACATTATTTAATGCTAACTTCTGGTGAACTTAAGCGACAGAGTAAAGTAAAATAAACACCGAAATGTGTTTTTTTGGATGTTTTCTTCCCACTAGTCTGAAGGAAGACATGTTAAGGAAGCAAAAGAGCCTAAAAATCTCAAAAGTGACCAGTGCATGGAAGAAAGGGAGTTTTTTTCTGGGGTGAAGAAAAGTGAAAATGACACAAAAGACATCTGACATAGTGGCACCAAGTCAAAACAAAACTAGAAAAATTCTCAAAGCTCAAACCACTTGCCGAGTTGGTCTGGGACATATTGTCCCACATGTCGTATGCAGTATAAAGGAGCTTTGACCTTCTAGCTGTAGTGACCTAGGTAATTCAATTCAATTAAATTTTATTTATAGTGCCAAATCATAACAAAAGTTATCTCAGGACACTTTACAGAGTAGGTAATGACCACACTCTATGCAGTAACAAAATCAAAATTCAAATAATAGATAACAGGCAAAGTGTAAACAGGGTCAAAGATTCAACTTGTCATCCATTTTCATGTATTAGGTTTATATTCAGGTGTTCATTCTTGTTTCTAACATTTCTCTCGTGTTGGCAACCAGCTGTTCGTTCTGCCATATTTCCCAACACATGTTGGAGCTGGTTGAGCCTGAGAAGATCATTTATTTTTCCTATAATAGATGACAACTACAACAAACAGAGATGGGAATGTTTGCCCCCAAACTTTATACAGTATTTAGACCTCTTGGGAACATGATAGGCAACAATACAATGGAAAATACAGGAGATCACTTTGCAAAATTAAAAGGAATTCAACTATCTGTGCTTTTTCTGTTCAGGATGAGTACCTGAACGAAGAGGTGGACGCTCGGATGATTGAGTACGAGGACAACCGGCCCCTTTTGGACCTGTTCCTGCAGAAGCCCATGGGGATGCTCTCACTTCTGGACGAGGAGAGTCGCTTTCCTCAGGCCACCGACCAGACTCTCGTAGGTCAGTGTCTTTAGCCAAGGATACACATATAATGATAATGATAGATTAGTCAATATGATGTATAATGTACTCATGAGCTCCATAGTTGTCACCCAGTGTGGCCTACAGAGCATATTTTTTGTGTCAGTGGGGAAAATTAACCAATGTATCATTTGACATTTTAGAGAAATTTGAAGATAACCTGAAGACCAAAAGCTTCTGGAGACCGAAGAGGGTTGACCTCGGCTTCGGTATTAACCACTACGCTGGAAAGGTAATTGATTCCAGTAACGTGTGCACAGAAGTGAAGCTACTTTATGTGTGTCGGCCTTCACATAAGTTTCCTCCCTCTCTCCTGAACCCAAAGGTGATTTACAACGCTGCTGGCTTCTTGGCCAAGAACAGGGACATGCTCCCGGCAGACATCGTCCTGCTGCTGAGGTCCTCAGAAAACGAGCTCACTCGCAAACTCGTCACCCATCCCCTCACCAAAACGGGTAAAGAAGAAAGAAATCCCTCCTCAGAAAATATTGAGAGGGGAAGTTTGTTTGCTGCAACTTAAAGTACATACATCCTTAAAGTAAAACAACAGGCTATTGTTCCTTACTTTAGCAAGTCTTTCTTCTGTTGTCTGCCAGACTTTTGTTGCAATAAGCTAGCCCTGGCAGAGGGAGAATCCTTTGCTGGCAGAACACGTTGACAGCTCCGTCAAAATCAAATTACAAAGCCAATAATCACATAATCACCCTCTTAATGTAGTAAAGCTGTCGTATCGAGCGGGGCAGTTTCATTCCTAATCAACAGTAACTCACATAAGAAGTAAACACTACTGGAATCTTCTCCATGTTTACATTTATTTAAGTTTTAAATTATCAACCGTTCTGTTTGTAAATTCCCAGTCGGCAACATTTGTTTGATCATATTCGCTGAAGCCGACACTATGCCCTGATAGAACAACTTAAATCATCCAGTTTTAGAAAAAAAATGCGTTTGTGCCTGTTTTATGTTTTGCAAAACAGCGCTGTATCATCCTGTCCACTCACGTTTGTGCACACGCCACAGATCCCCCCTTCCCCCCAGCACATGTTACAATATCACAGGCACACCCCTCAAGCTAGGCATACGCTAAATGATGTTAGCAGTTGCTATCTATGAGTAAGTTAGCCAGCCTATCTCCATGTAGCATGTACTCCATGTTGTTTATTGATGAGAGATGACACAGACGTGTTCACAGAAATCTGGTGCACGTGCACTGACGAGCACTCGATTGGAGAGAGCCGAGGAGCTCATGGTTGAAGGGGAGGGGCGTGAGAGTTGTAAACATTTGAAATTTGACTGGGTCAACTCGATCTGCCAGACTTGCCGACTTTAATAGTGTTATGACAGGAAGCCCACCTCCTGCTGTAAAAGAAAGAAATATGATATCAAGGTTTGAAAAGAATAGATTTAAGTCATTATGAAGATAAATGGTGACTTAGTGTCTCAAAATAAGGAATTAGTCACTTTTTTAAGGTACTAAGTCATTATTTTTTCACATTTGTTTCCGGTTGTAATGACTTTTAGAGAAAGAAAAATATTGCAGAATAAATCCTTGGAACGTTTCCCAGTGTAATTACTTGCATGGTCTTTTTTTGAATAAAAATAAATGAATAAATAATGACTCAGTACCTTTTAAATAATGACTCATTATTTTGTGTTAAGTTTGTTTTTTTCAGTCATTATTTTGAGAAAGTTTCCCAAAATAATGACTTACTCTTTTTTCATCACATTGGCGAAAAAGGGGCTGTGACACCTACTGTATATAGAGGGTATTTTTCTGCTAAAAATAACCCCATTAATTTTTCCCAGCTGCTAAAAATGAAATGAAAAATTTGTGACTAACTCTCCCCTGGTAAGTAAAGGGTAGTTTGTGTCCCGGCTCCCATCCTCTCTCTGTTTATTTCACAGGCAACCTTGCCCACACCAAGGGTAAAGGCATAAACACAATGCGCAGCCCGCGGACCCCGACGCGCACCATCACCTTTGCCAAGGTACTTCCAACAATGTCTAAATTGTAATTTTGTTCATTAAGAACTTTCCCTGAAAAGTTTCCCTTCTTACTCTCACTACAAGAGCCAAAAAACGCTCATAAATTACATTTCAACCTCTTTTCTCTCTGCTGTGTTTTTCACTTCTACTCTCTTTTTTTTACCTGACTGTAATTATAGCTGCTTCTTCTTCTTCTATTCTAACCTTTTTTGTCTCCTTTTTTGTCTTTCTCTGCATTTCTATGGTGAAAGATGGGAGTGCTCACTTTATACAGTTCTTTTTCTTTCACTGAGGTAATCAACATATTTCCACTTAGTTGTGTTTGAGTGTAAGTGATATTTTCACCTGTGCAGTCGCCCCTTAATCTCTCTACAGTGTACAAATAGATCCACATATAGTGGTTTTCTCTTTCTGTTATTGTTCCTGTTATTGTGCTCATGTATGTGTGCAACCTGTAGAAAAAACATCAACACGTCCCCATCTTCATTGAGTCCCTTGATTGTAGAAGTATGCTGTGTTAAAACCTGTTGCTGCAGCAGATTGTCTGTTTATAGCGTCATGCCTCATGCTGATGACTCATTTGAGTAAAATTACATATAACAGTTGCATAGTGAATCAAAGTTTTCTTTTTTAAATATTCGGGAAAGTATTAACACTTTAAATTTTGCATTCAAAGCATTGCCAATGGGCGAATAAAAACTTCCTTTAGTGAATTAGTTTAAACTGCGGCACTACACGATTACCTGCCAAATGTGAGGCTGGAGGCAATTTGCTCACCTAAAAGCAATCGACAGGAGCTACATTTTAAATGAACTGTGTTTGATGAGTACTTGAATCTATTTCCATTCATCTGCATGTGTTAGACAAAAAGCTCATCTGAGGTTTCGCTCTTAAGAGGCACAACGACCATTCAAAGTGCCACAAACGATATAAGGCTGATGGTTTGCTATAACCGGGTCTCCCCCTGGGGAAATAGTGCTGAGAATTAGATGTGGAGCTTATTAAAATGTTCCGGAAATATGTGCAGGTTAATACAAGTGTTATTATAACGTTCATATATGTGTTCTGTGTTATCTTCATGAAAGTAAAAATACTGTGCGTTTTTGTAGCTAATTAGAGCAGTTTTAAAGCAAATAGTTTGTTTTTTATTTGTCTGATTTATAGCTTTTTCAAGTAATAGCTTCAGCAGACAGTACTCTTGATTTGGCACTTGTTTATTTTTTTATTTTTTTGTTTATCCATTTTATGCATCTCTTTTGCAGCCTTCTCGGGAATTAAAGCTCGCCCCTGAAAAAAAATGCTTGCTCGGTGTTCCTCTTGATGACACAGAACAAATGCAAACGGTGATTGGTGATTTTTTCAAAGGAAGATAAAAAACCTTTAAAATATGACTTCATTCATTCATTCATTCATTCATTTATCCATCTTCAACCACTTGTCCCTGTCGGGGTCGCAGAGGGCCCGGAGCCGATCCCAGCTGACATCAGGCGTGAGGCGGGGTCCACCCTGGACAGGACGCCAGTCTATCACAGGGCACATAGAGACAGACAGAGACAGACAACCACTCACACTCACATTCACACCTACGGGCAATTTTAGAGTCATCAATGAACCTAATACCTGCATGTCTTTGGACTGTGGGAGGAAGCCGGAGAACCTGGAGAGAACCCACGCAGACATGGGGAGAACATGCAAACTCCACATAGAAGGGCCCCAGCCAGTCAAAATATGACCTACATTACAATTTTTAATGATGTGATTCAAACACAGTCAATGCTTATACAGTACATTAACTTTATGTCAGGGAAATCATTTCGTTCTCTAATGCTCAACTCCCCGCTTGGCTTCTGTATTAAATGTTCCCTTGCATCTTATAAAGTTGTATGTAAAAGGCATTAGTTTGTAGAAACACATACAGTTTGCCATGATTTTTGAGCAGCTTTGTGTTTGCTTGTTCAGCCGGGTGAACCTGGAGACACGCCTTACCACCCGAGAGAAACCACCAACATGAGAACACAGACAGTGGCCTCCTACTTCAGAGTAAGATTGGTTTCTAACTTAATCCCTGTTCTCTTCAAATTTAGGTTCAAAAGTCTGTCTTCTTTTGCAGAGATGTGTTTGGAGACAGACTCTTTGTGTAGTACTTCCGGCATGAGGCCCGTCGTTACACAAACCCTAAATTAAGCTGCCTAACAGGTTTCACTCCTCTTGCACTCTTTGTAGTACTCCCTCATGGACCTGTTGTCCAAGATGGTGGCAGGGCAGCCTCACTTTGTTCGCTGTATCAAACCAAACAACGATCGCCAGGCCAACAAGTTTGACCGGGAGAAGGTTTTGGTCCAGCTGCGTTACACTGGAGTTCTTGAGACCGCCAAGATCAGACGGCAGGGCTACTCTCACCGCATCCTGTTTGCCAACTTCATGAAGAGGTCAGCCTGCTTTGCTTCACAACAAGGGCAGAGTCAGAAGGCAGTAGATGGTGTTGTATCAGTGGTAATCGGTGCATGATGTATGTGTGTCCGGCTGATGACACTGATTGTTACAGGTACTACATGTTGGCTTTCCATGCCCACGAGGAGCCGGCTGTGACTCAAGAAACATGCGCTGCAATACTGGAGAAGGCCAAACTTGAGAACTGGGCAATGGGGAAGACTAAGGTTAGTAACTGAATGTATTGTTGCAGAGAGTACGCACATCTTTTCCATCAAGAAAAGCGTGAAGTCATTTTCTCTTCTCTCAGTGAAGAAATACTCTCCTGTTCTGGTTAAACTGAAGTTATTGCAGCATCTACACTAAACTTTTTATGAGCCGCCATTGTTGTTTTGAACAAGAGGTCGCCTCTTGTGTTGTGTGACGCGATTCTCGCCTGATTAACATAGACCCAAAAACAACAAGCTTTTATTTTGGCATTTCATTAATTTAGTTATGAAATAAACATGACTGGGGCTGTTTTTTTTGTTGCAATATCAATTTGTGCCATAAAAACATAGCGGGGGAAATCACTATGTTCATGGTGCCTTTTGTGTACAGTTCAGGTTGTTCAATAACATGTTGGAAATAATTTCCTTTCAGTTTTTTCTCAAGCAATTAGATGTAATTTTGCAGAATACAGACAACAGCAGAAAGGCAGAAATGGTACATTTAATATCCGTTTATTTCTCACAAGTAATATTGTTATTGTGATTTCAACAATGTAATCGTATAACGCATATTTTCCTCATATCGTGCAGCTCTGTTAGAAATGAGCTTTGCTAATAGAAAGTAATAAAAGTTATTTGCACTGGTGTACCCAAATAATGTGGGTCTCTGGAGGGGAAGTATCTGTTAACCTACAGTATTGTATGCTGTGTAGTCTGGCAGTAATGAGCAGGAGTGTGCCACAAGACCTGGGTTCAAGCCCAAAGTCAACGTTCAAAGGTTCAATTTAAGTGTCACTGAGCAAGACATTGAGGCCGAACTTCACCAAAGTTAAGTGTTTCACTAAAAACCCAGAGAGAGAATCTCACGCTTTTCACTTGCTGCATTCAGTGGCTTCCAAAAAGCACTGGCAAACAATAAAATGTGAGCTTGTTTTGATTCCACAGATTTTTATGACCACATACTGGAATGTAAACCAAGACTGCATGTAATTCAGGAACACTCTACACCTGTTTTCTTGTTGTACATGAACAGATGTTTGCATGAGAAAGGATATTATGAGTTGTGCTGCACTCTTATGCAAACAATTAAGATTCAGACTTTAAGTTGCTCAGGGAAGATAAATGCAATTTGTTCTTCCAATGCATTTTTAGTAATAAGTCAAATAGACTTGATACAAGTCTTTTATGTGTCCCTACTCTCAGGTGTTCCTCAAGTACTACCACGTCGAACACCTGAACCTGATGGTGCAGCAGGCCACACAGCGGATCATTCTGCTCCAGGCTTACGTCCGAGGCTGGCTGGGAGCCAAGCGATACCGGCGAATATTAAAAGAGCGAGAACAAAGTGCTCTGGTGCTGCAGTCAGGTTAATAAACTGTACACTGTTACCTGCTAGAACACAAAACAACTCAGCAAGTAGTTCCCATTTTTCCACGCCAACTCATGCTTTGATTTGTGATTCACACTTTCCAGCTTACAGAGGTCATAAAGTTCGTAAGAGGGTGGCCGATGACAAAAGCAAAGCAAAGTTCGAGGCCTTCATCGTCCAGCTTCAGGCTGGTAAGAACTATCTAAGATGGAATCACTGATCAAGCTCAATCTAAGATCGGTGTGTGCTGCATTATTTCATGTTTCTCTTGTTGCCTTCTTCAGTTTGCAGGGGCTATCTTGCAAAAAAGAAATACAAGGAGTTGGTAGATGAGAAGAACAAAGCCGCAACCAAGATTCAGGCTCGCTACAGAGGGCACAAGGAAAGGAAAAGCTTCAAAAGAAAACGGTATGAGAGGAAATTTACACAATATGGCAATAGGAAAAAAAGATGCTGAGTTGTTTTTTGACAAAGATGTACCCATTTGGGTTTGTAGGGAAGCCAAAGAGAAAGAGAAAGCAGAGAAGGCCCTTAAAGAAAAAGAGGAAGAGGCTCCTGAACCAGAAAAGATCACAGGTGAAGAAAATCCCTACACTCCCGTCGACGAAGCTAACAACGGGGAAGATGAAACTAAGGCTGCCGTGGTTCTCCAGAGCAACTTCAGGGGCTACAAAGAGAGAAAAAAGTTTAAGGAGAGAAAAAAGACGATGGCTGGGGCTGAATTAGAGTTACCACCAAATTTAGTAGTGGTGGAACAAGAGGCTACCCGCAAAGAAAAGACAGTCGAGAAGATAGCTGATAATCAAGAGGGGAATGACGACGACGAAGAAAGTACATATGAAGCAGAGGAGAATGACGACAGTGACCACACACAGGTGCCAGAAGATGAGGAACACACAGAAGTGGCAGATGAAGCGGTGATAATTGAGGATGTGCCGGCAGAAGATGCTGGAAAAGAAGAGCAAGAGGAGGTCAAGAAGGAGGAGAATGGACAAGATATAGAACCTGTAAACATAGAAGACGAAACCAAAGCTGCCACTGTCCTCCAGAGCAATTTCAGAGGTCACAAAGAAAGGAAGAGGTTGCAGGAGGAAGGCAAGATCCCAGCAAAGAAACAAAAAACAGAAAGTCCGAATGTTGAAGAAGAAGCGCCCACAGTGAGCAGCCCCACAGGTGAGGAAGAGAAAGTCTGCAACGAGCTGACAGAAAATGAAGAAAGATCGACGGAAGCTCAAACTGCAGCGGATGTTTCTTTATGTGACGTCAAGTTAGAAGACCAAGACGAGGCCAGAGCGGCTGTGGTGCTTCAGAGCAACTTCCGCGGCCACAAGGAGCGCAAACGACTCGAGGAGGAAGGAAAGATCCCTAAAAAGAACAAGAAGGAAAAAGAACCAGAACCTCTAAAAGAAGAAGAGCCGGTAATGCAGACAGAAGAATCCCAGTCAACTGTTTCTGCAGAGGGGTTGGACGAGGAAAAAGCAGCCACCGTCCTTCAGAGTAACTTCAGAGGCCATCGGGACCGAAAGAAACTGAAAGCAGAGAGAGAAACACAAAACAAAGCAAAGGAAGACGCTGCTGAAGCTAAAGAGGAGGCGGCCCTGGATTTGACTGACGTAATGATAGATCGTATAGAGGAGACAGATGCTGAAAGAGAGAGGCTGGAGGAAGAGCAGGCTGCAGTGAAGATCCAGAGCAACTTCAGAGGCTACAAGGACAGGAAGAACCTCAAGGCCAACAAGCAAACAGCGCAGACGGAAGCTGCAAAACTGGAGAGCTTCTCCAAGGAGGTAATATCATCAAACAGGTTTTATTTGGTGCCCAATCACCTCTGCACCTTTATTTACACTCATATGTTATTTCTTTTTAACAGATCGCAAAGACTTCTCAGGACTTTGTGGCCCTGCAGCACAAGTTGAATGAGATCATCCAGGCCCATCAATCAAACCCCGAGAACAACGGCATGTTCGTGAAAGGAAAAGCAATCAATGGCTATGCCCCCCAGAATCTACAATCAAGTAAGATTACTGAGATTGGCTCTATGGAAAACAAGATTATAAAGCAATAAATATCACTCATAATGTTGGTGCGGTTTGACCCGAGGTTAATGGCCATTTTTTGGTTCTGGAACCAGCAGATAATTAAGAAAGACCGGCTGCCTGTCTAAAGAGAACTTGTATCTGTTCTTTTGGTCTATCTATCCATCACCAGAGTTTTTCTTTATTTTTGCACTGAGGTTATCCATCACGGACACCGATAAATAGAGTTTGAACACGTTCACCCAAATAAGTCAGAGTGCGGCTGTGTCATTTTCTGCCACACTGAAAAGAGAAAGAGGATTTGAGGCAGGAATATCTGCCTGTTTGTTATGTATTATTTCAAAGTTAAAGGTGTGTGGGCTTATGCTAGCTATTTCCACTATGTTCTTTATGTAAAAAAAAAAAATACGCAGTGATTCTTGTTACCGTCGTCTTACAGGAGAAGGTGATGTTATCGTCAACGTACGCCGTTCTCTTTTCTCTCTCTCGCAGCGCTCGATTAGATCAGGAAACCTGGGAAAGTCAAGTGCCAACGCAAAGGAAGCGCTTCTCTCCCCCCAATGTGTCATCAAAAATAAAATTTGATTTGCACAGGTGATAGGTGTAATTGCTTTCTGGGTGATGAAACAAGGGGGGGGCGGCAAATTGAAAGTTCAGCGTCTTCAGCAAAACGGAGCTGGCAGCTAAAATGTCAACGTCGTCATAGGTTCAGGTGTCTTGAGAAAACATAATGATTATTGAATTGAATTGAATTGTCTTTATTGTCATTGTACCAGCACAACGATACAGTACAATCCCATAAAGTGCAGAAATACTTTAACATTAAAACCCTCAAAAAGAAAAGGGTACACCTTTAAAAGACACATTTAAAACGACAAGCTTACACACCAACACGCACACACACACACACACACACACACACTCACACACACACACGCACACACACACACTTACATGCGCACACACACACACACACACACACACACTTACATGCGCACACACACACACACACACACACACACACACACACATACACACACACACACACACACACACACCGTAGCAGCTTAAGGAGACAAAACAAGAAAAGATTTTCCTTAATGATGCACAATATGTACGGAGCGCTTACTTTTATCTCTGTGGTTTAGTTGAATAACCTTAACTATACCTTAACCATACTTGTTGTCCTAAGCATGATCCTTTCACCAAACCTTAAAACACATTGTACTTGCACAGATATTGTAGAAAGAAATATGTTAATGTTGGCATGGATCTCAAGTCATTTTTGAGACTTTGCAGAATTGTCCAATATCAGTGGTAGGCAGATTTTGCTCTTAGCTAGCTGTTTCCCCATGTTTCCAGTCTTTATGCTATGCTATGCTAAACTTAGCTAACCGACTCTAGATTCAAATTCGCTTTAACCACATGAGATTGGTATCAATTCTTTCATCTAAATTCTGGCAAGAATGCAAATAAGCATGTTTCCTAAAATGTCCAACTATTTCTTTAAAGTTGTAATCTGTAAGAATTGAGATATGTTGTTTGGTGGTAAGATGTAACTGCAGGTGCTCCTCTAGGACTTCATCTCCCAGAGTTCCTCTGGAAACCGACCAGTGTCCACTGTGTGACGTCAGTAGATTGGCAGCTCTCACCTGTGCTCCACACTGATAGGAGGTCCGAAGAGAGAATGGGAATGACGTTTAAAGCGCCACTAACTTTGCGGCACATTTGATTTTAGTGCGGGGAAGTAGCCACAGACACTGGGATGGTATTTGTCTGCAAAGCGGCAAATACAAGTACTTTCCTTAATGCATCAACATTGTTTTAACTCACTCTATTTTTTAAAGACTATTTCATTGGCCTTCATGCCTTTATTTGAGGACAACTTGAAGAACGAAAGGGAAAAGGAGTGAGAGAGAGGGGGGATACATGCAGCAAAGGGCCACAAGTGGGAATTGGAATTGGTGCCCGCTCTAACCACTGAGCCACCAGGCGCCCCTCAACTCGCTCTTTGATAGATAGAACTTAGGAACAGACAATAAACTAGGTGAAAAACTTACTACAACCTTAAGTGACATTCCCTTCCTGTGCTTTTAGACATGCTTTTGATTTTATGTTGATGGCAAATAAAGCGTTAGACACAGTTTTTTTCCAGTAGAGTACAGTGTTCCTTTAATCTGGGCATGTTTGCCCTTTTACAGGCTTTTCTTTAGCACAGCACATTGCCCGAGGTAAAGCAGAATAAATTAACCGTGTTATTTTCAAGGGCTACTGCAACTCCCTATTAAAAGTATGCTTTTCAGCCCCACTAGGTCATTTTCCATCTACAGTTCTAAGCTGTCCTCATGAATTTCATTGACACAATAAACCTCATCAGAATAATTTGTGGCGCTCACAAATGAAAGCCGAGGAATGCCAGTCACATTGTTCTTCATGGGAAAAGGTCGTCAAATGTTAATCTCGTTTTGTGAGCAAGTGTTTCCAACAATTATGGCAGGAATTAATGAGAGGGGTGTGTGAAATTGGCCTAAGTTGTTTGAGCAATACAATATGACCTTTAGATGGAGTTGTTCAATATTATTAGAACTTTTCACCCCCTTTACCTGAGATCTTCTGCACATGATGGATCGCTGTGTGTTTTCCTCTCACATGAACGGTGATTAATAATGAGCGACAAGCAAAGGTCATTGTAGTATGTTAATAATTGTAATTACAATCACATGCCTCAAAGATGAATATTGTGACAGTAGAAGTCATGACCAGTATGATTGATTGCAACACACAGTATGGAAGATGTTATGCATGAAAAAGCTGCCCATCTGGTCTTTTTATGTTCAGAACAATGAATGCAGGGAATCAAAGTTATCGGACACTTTCTCTTTGTGTCAAAGGTTGTTTCACATAATCTCTGTTGGAAAATTCAAACTGGACAAAGGCCTTAGGGTTAAACTGCAGTATGTATGGAGGTCAGTTCAATAAGCACAATAGAGTCAAAGATCAGCATGGTGCCATGATCACACTCAATAGTCTCTCACATGTATGTAATGATCCCAACAACACTGACCTGACTCTTGAAAAAAAGCCTACCTGATAACTTGACATCATGTTTCTAAGGTTACAGGTTTCTGCAGAAATGATCACCACTAAATGTAATTTAGCACAGAGTAGTGGGAGGGAACCAAGAAAGAGACCATTTTGTAAAAGGCAAAAGACGTGCCGCCTTTCTTTGAAGATGCAGTGTTTTTAAGGACCTTTTTCTGTCATTCCCCATCTCTCTTTCTCTGCTCCTTCATTTCCAGGCCTTTCTCTACTGCCTTCTCTCTAATAAAATACATAGAATGACAAAAATACATTTAAAAGGAGACAACACGTTAAAGTTATAATCAAAAAATAGCCTCAACAAACGTAACTTGTATTTAAAGGGCATTTTTTTGTCATATTTTTCTTATACCTGTGGATAAAAGTAAACATAGGTCCAGATAAGTGAACTTTTCTGGTGCGGCTCCAGTTGAGTTTGTGAAGAAGAGGAAAAAGAATACATTATGACAATAACAGTATAATTCTTACCGGAAGTAATCCATCACAGAAAAAGTAGAATACCAGTTTTTTCTCCTTAACATGAGCTTCTGTGAACCATTATGCATTGCAGATACAGGTCGATCATAAACTCTCTCAACTCTCAATATAGATAAGACACTTTTACACCTCTTGTTGAAAGACGTTTTGGATAATGTAGGAAATACAGGTTGTAAGTAATTCACAACACTGACTAACCACTGACTGAATAGCGCAGATTAATTATGTTTTAAAAGTGTATTTGAGGTTCAGTTTTTATCCATTTGCTCACTCCTAACAGGAATCGATTTCCAGCGTCTTTTGTCTAGTTTAAACTGCTCAGTAAAAATCAACACAATGCCACCATCTGATGTTTTTTCTGTTGATGTTCTTTGTTACTTTTCAGCTGACAAGCGACAGTCGAGGACCCCCCGCAGGACCCAGCAGCCAAAGACCCTGAACACACCAGAGGACTCCACATATTACAACTTGATTCATGTGAGTCAGAAAAGAGATGGAGAACGATTTCAGATACTTACTACAACAAAGCTTGGCCATGTGACACTGTAATTACTTCCCCAGCTATCGACTTCCACAATGCGCTATTGATTGGCATTTTTTTATTTTTCTGTAGTGCTCTTAACCGCATATGTTACCAAAGCAAGAAATATTGTCTGCAAAAGTATGTTCCAGAGTTTCTTTAGTACATTTGACACATAACTATTTTCTTCAAGAGTCTGTTTTTTGAATGCTTTTTATTCATTGTTCTGCTGATGTAATTATTTTTAATGTTTCATGATTTCAGCGAACAATAGCTCAGCGAAAACTAGCTCTTTTTGCTGCACTTAAGGTTTGTTTGCAATGCTGTCAGTTCTGTTTAGTTGACTTAGTTCTAACCTGTTATTGCATCTAATCAATAATTTAATCAATTCATTACAAAGTCTAGACATTTAGCATTTGATGAAGAGTAAGAAACGGTAGCAATAACATTGCCATATTTATAAAAACAATGTTTTTGAGCACTGTATTTTTTAAACACGATTAACCAGATCATAACTGGTTTACTCCCTTACAAATATGATCACATGCATTGGAGTCAAATTCACTGAAAATATTTAACATTTAATAATGAATATTTGAGGGATTTTTTTTATTATTAGGAAATAATTTGCTGTAACAAAACATATTTTAAAACAGTGGTTCCCAACATGGGGTCACAACCCAAAAAAAAGAAAATATAACACAAAGTTTTTTTTCTAGTTTTTAATCTAGAAAAAGCTTCGATTTCATCAATTACACATCAAGACTGAGTTTGCAGTCATGCTGATAAGCTCAGTGAGGCTGCACTCAGTCACTTTAGTGCCTTGAGCCAATTGCTAACACCAGCATGCTAACATGCTCACTGAGACAATGTTAATATGCTGGTGTTTAGCAGGTACAGTGTTTGCCATGTTGACCACCTTTCTTTAGCATGTTAGAATGCTATTATTTGCTAATTACTGCAGCTGAGGCTGATGGGAATGTCAATAGTTTTGCAGATATTTGGTCATTATCCAAAACAATTGACAAAAATTTTTTGTTGTGATGGTGCCACAAGAGGTAAGGTTATTATCATTGAGGGACGGAAACATTGGTGAATATTTGTCCAATAGTTGTAGAGATATTACACTAGAGGAAAAATCCATCACCACAGTCTAGGGCTGGGTATCGTTGTATGATAATATCAGTACCATTAAAGTGATACTGTTGCCAATAGACTACATCCTTTGATACTTTCACATGTCTTGTTGGTATATTCAGTCATTTCCTTCTAGATCTGGGTACAAAACAGAGTGAATGCAGATGTTGTTTGACTGGAGGGGTTTCGTTAGGTCTTCTACTTGGTACTGGGTTATTTTGGTCGATGGACCTTTTCACAGTTCCAGTTTATTTCCTGTTGCAGTTTATTGGAATGACATCAACTGGCAGTAAACAAGAGCCCAGGCTGTTGCCTAGCAATGAACTTCTGTTAAAAAATGTCTATACTCAGCTTTACCTAGGTTATTAGGTTTCATCCTCTGCACACCATGAATGTCCGCGCAAACTGTCACAGCCATCTATCCGATGGTTGTTGAGATATTTCAGTGTGTTAACGGGCCAAAGAGCCTTTTGCTTCGTATTCAGGGGTTACAAGCCAAAACAGGTTGGGAATCACTGTTCTAAAACCACTTTCTTTTTGCTTTACCTGAACACAGAGATTAGGAGTGTTTGATTGACATGTAGTTATCTGTCCTCTCTTTCTCTTCACCCAGCGGTCTGTCCAGGATGATAAACGAAAGCCCAGGAAAGAGGAGTAAGTGGCAAATTTCTTATTTCAACCTCATTTTAACAACCTATCACTGCTGTTTTAAGAGGTTGGCCTGCTGCCCGCTTGCTTCAGAGTAATGACTAGAGCCCAGCACCGACATAAGGACGTTGTCTGGGTTCAAACTTAATGATCTGCAGAGTAACACACATCCTCTGTGAAATTAATTAGCCTCATCTCTCACCTGGGTTACATTTGCTAAACAAACTGAAATTTAATGTTATCAGAAATATTTGGCGTGGTGGTATGTAAGGTGTTTTATATACATTGCTAGAGAGGGAAATGTAGATGTGCGTTCATGCATATGTATGTGCCGTATAGGCCACAAGGTGAGCATACCACCCAGAGTGAGGGGTTGAAGATAGACCGATAGGGCCGTGCTGAACAAGAAGAGGCCAGGGTACTTTATCACAGCACTCTGAATAGACACACACACACATAGCAAGACAGCGCTAAACATCAAGGGTAATAATTTGTTAGCAGATAAATAAAGCCAGCGATGGACAGGAGCAGTTTACATGCATCATTAGGGATGAGAAGGTCAGCAGGAAGGATAGCATCTCTGGCTAAAGCTGACAGCAGAGGAGGATGGGAGATGGGAGAGCGAGGGTGGTAAGAGGAGTGGAAACTGAAGTGTCGACAGAGGTGATGAAAGTAAAGAGTAAAGACATACAAAAAGGAGAAGCAGGGAGGCAGAGTTAATCAGAAACAGCAACAGGGAACCACAAATATCTTCATTTTATTGTTCCCTTCATCTAAACATTTGACATAATAGTGATTCAACCGAGCTCTTAAAGCCTTTCCTATGATGTTATTCCTGTGGATGAGGAAATCAGTGGCTTGTGCTTTAAGCAGCAGCAGCAGTTTGATAAAGGTAAACAGAAGAAAAATAAGGTGGTTAGCATGGGCACTGAACCAGCTCCTGAACCTTTTCTAGATCCCTGGTGGCTGAATCTGGTGTAAATAGAAAACTGCAAAAGCTCAAATGTTTAGTTGAACTCCAAACACCTGCGTTCCAATACCCACACTACCATTAGTATGGCAGAAACTGTGTCCACTGTGGTGTGGGGGGTAGAGCGGTTGTTCTTTATTTTTGTTTAGGTCTGGCTCGTCTCCACCTGTCCACATGTTGAAGTGTCCTTGAACAAGACATTAAACCTTCAATTGCTTTTCAGCTGCTCACTGCGCCTTAGGATGGGTTAAAAGAAGAAGTCCAATTTCACTGCATAGTAATAACTGTGTGACCAATGATCAATAAAGTTTAAAAGTAAAGTTCAAGTTAAAAGGAAAAATACATGTATGTATGTTAAAAGCACTGCCTTGCCATCACAGAATGTCTTATTATTGTCAGAAACTTGTACTGGAGCTATAAAAAGATCAACTTTTGGTCATCACAAGCCCCTACCACAGCAACTTCCTGGCTGATCCAATAAGGAAGTGCCAAAAACTGCAGTTCCCCGAGTGTCCACTAGGGGCAGGTTTCATAATAGAGCAGTTTCTGATTGACCGCCATGTTAAACAGGCCGTTTTCACAGCATATTTAAACCTATTTAACTCTGAGGTATACGTCAGATGGATGTATCTCCCTCCCCCCTATGTGACATCAATGCCCTTTTTTGGTAAGAGGAAATGAGGCGGACTCCAAGTCTGACAAGATGGCGACTCCCGTAGGCGAGGACGATTCGATTAGGGCTGCAGCTATCAAATCTTTTGATAGTAATCAAGTATTCTACTGATGATTCCTTCCTAATCGAGTAATCGGGAAAAAAAAAATATTTATAATTTTGTATAAAAAATGATTATAATTTGCATAATTTTGCAAACAAATATATTATGTCTGGGGTAGGCCTATTTGGTGTGGTAACAGGTGTGTGTGTGTGTGTGTGTGTGTGTGTGTGTGTGTGTGTGTGTGTGTGTGTGTGTGTGTGTGTGTGTGTGTGTGTGTGTGTGTGTGTGTGTGTGTGTGTGTGTGTGTGTGTGTGTGTGTGTGTGTTTGAGGGTGCACGTGTGAAGGGGAGAGGGAGATGAGATGTGTGTGTGTGTGTTTGTGTGTTGAAGGCAATACGCTCTCAATTTACCATGAACAACTTTACTATTCAAACCAACAATAAAAACGACTGCTTTTAGCTCAGACGCTGACTCCTCGATGACGTGCATTTGTGGTAGAACAGTTCTGGTTCACAGTGGAC
Organism: Echiichthys vipera; assembly: GCF_963691815.1. Lineage (NCBI taxonomy): Eukaryota > Metazoa > Chordata > Actinopteri > Perciformes > Trachinidae > Echiichthys > Echiichthys vipera. Next base: position 7,956,659 of record NC_139846.1, read on the forward strand.
ACATTGCACCTTTTTGGCTTCTTTTTTAAGTGTAAAATAATCCCAAACTGTTCTGCCTTTTCCAGATGTAGTGGTGTACATCTGCAAAAACGGTCCGTGTGGAACAATGATCCCTGCGCTAGGAATTAAAGGAATCATTGAGGCAGAGATTTTGTCTCGATGCATTTTAGTACTCGAGTTACTCGATTAATTGTTTCCGATCCTAGACTGGATCAAGTTGAGAGAACGGACCTCAACGTAGAGGTTCTGTCCATTTTTATACAGTCTATGGGTCATGACAATGTCATTATTAGCCAATATCATCTTACAAGCTCCACTTCAATATTACCTGTTTAACGGTCTTTTCAGAGTTGTGTAAAAAGCTGCTTTAAACACATAAATCAGCCGGAGAACAGGGAGGTAATCACAATCAAGGGGACCTTTTCATTCCAGCCCTGGAGCGGCACATTCATCACGCTTCATCAGTGTGTCCAGCGTGTCTCTACATCTACAGCTATAAGGTCTCAAACTCATCAGTGTTAGAATGAGATCATCACTGGGGATATGTTGATGTTGCAGCACTGGAGACTAAAGACACCGATTTCCAATAGCTGTTGTCACATATTAGGATAATGTGTGAGACTTATTGATCGCCACATGGAAACTTTACCCCACGTCTGTTCATATGGAGGTCAGAGCGTAGGTTCAGCTTCATGACAGCCTCCCTGGAGCTGAGGGAGGTGCTGATGGACAATTTAAATAGACTTGCAGACACTGTGGGCTTTATAATTATCCTCTTTTATCCTTTCCCCTATAATCTGCAACAGTGGTCAGTTAATTGTCAGGGAAGAGAAGTGTCAAAATAAAGACCTGCCTGGACTTCAATGCAGAACACATAGATTACGTTACATTTTCTCTGAAAAATGGTTGTCTTTATACTGAAGGAGTTTTTGTTTCTGAGAGAATTAAGATCCAGATTTCCGGCACATCTGTTTTTTTATGTAAAAGGCCTTTGTCATGTTTATTAAAAATTATGTTTTATTCATGTATTGATATATGTCCAGTTGAGTCTCTTTGAGAGAGCGTGCACCTGTGATCTATCAGGTCTTGATTGCAGCAGGACGAGTTCATATTAAGCCTCTTTGTTTCTTCCTCTGTAGGAAGTTGACAGAGGCTAAAATGCTTCAGTGGCCTTTTTAGATCTCCTTTGTCTTCAAAACTCCAGCTTTATTTCTTTTTTTTTAAATAAATGCATAGAAATTCTTTTATCAGTGGTTCTGAACCACTGATAGGACTTGGAAGCACAACCTTCATTTTATTGATCGATCTGGAATTTCTTAATATTGACAACATATAACTCAGAACTCAATTCAATTCAATTCAATTCAAATTCAATTCAATTCAATTCAATTCAATTCAATTCAATTCAAAAAACTTTATTTGTCCCCGGGGGGCAATTCAGGGCACACAGAGCAGCAAATAACGACAGTGCAATTATACAAAACATTTTAACCTAACAACAAGAATAAAGTGTAAAGGAAGAGTAAGTGTCAGGATGTTAGTGTGTTAGTACAGGTTAGAATAAGTGTCAGGATGTTAGTGTGTTAGTACAGGTAGAACAAGTGTCAGGATGTTAGTGTGTTAGTACAGGTAGAACAAGTGTCAGGATGTTAGTTTGTTAGTACAGGTTAGATACAGAGAAAATCGTCGGCGTGAGATGTAGAAAGACATGTGTGTATCAGATGTAAGCAGACATGTGAACGGGTGTATATGATGTAAACAACAACATTAACAAAGGGAGGAAAATTGGACAAAACTACATATTACAGAGGAGATACCACTGTCACTTCAGACTGGTATTTGGTATTGGTTACTAGACTTTTTAAGCATGGCTAAAGCAACCGATTCAATCCATTTTCTCTTATTTGAGGCACGGTTTACGATTGCCCAGAGACGTTTATTTGGCGCTACGAATGTCTACCAAATGCATCTGTACGTAGCTCATAGCCAATCGTATCAACTTACCAGATGACATATTTAGAGCGACAGGCTACAGTACAAGCTTTGGTGTGTCGTTTAGGCAACAATCGGATCCATGGAATCCAGGCTGGGCCAAATTAAATTGTGTGCAAGGCATGGGTATACCAGGCTAAGACTTTATATAAACCGTAAAAACTATGAAGTCTGTCTTCCTAACATCCATCACTTGTGTTTGTGCTCCAGTCCAGGGAAGCTGCTGGATGTGGATGACCAATACTACCAGCAACTGCCCACCAGCAGGTCTGAACCCTGCCTCCCCACAGAGGACACGTTCCCCAGCAGCTTGCCTGAGAGAAGGCAGTCTGTTCAGAGGAGAGGGTCCATGGACCGGAGACGGTCTACGGAGCTGACACCAGCTGCTGCTGTTTCTGCCAGTAGACAGACCAGAGAGAGAGCCGTCACTGAACCAGAGCCTCCAAAACCTGTCGGCAACAACAAGTATGTCCTCCTCCTCAGTGTGCTGCGTTTGGAAAAAATAAAAACATTGATTTCTTACCAAACCTCATGGTAAAGGTTTGAATTACCTTACCTTCTTCTAGGTGGAGCTTACTTGAACTACATTATCTTCCCAAAACTAAGGGGCCAGGACCTTACAAGGGGTCACAAGATTAATCTGAGCGGCCATGAGACAGTTCTGCTAAAGAAATTATTACATTTTTATACTTTTCTGTGATTTTTTTTTTTTTTTTGATCATTTAAACCTCTTTGGGCATCAAACTGTTAGTTATAAGTCACATGTTTTCATTTTAGGTTCATCATTTTATTTTGTGTTTCTACTAGAACATGTTCACATGCTTTAATGTTTAAAAAACACGTAATTTATCTCTTATTGTCTGTCTGAATATACTCATTCACCCTCTGTCTGAAACGTTCCATTTTAGCACATGTCTCTTTAAGACCCCGTCCTGAAAAAGCCATGTCTGCTCTGATTGGTCAACATTTCCTTGGTCTTCTACATTTCTCTGCACTGGCATTGCAGTCGGGGAATGACTGTAACAGTACAATAGAAGCACTTTCTACCTTTATAGTATAGTTGTGACATCACAACTCGTTAAAAGACACACTTTCTGAATACGTGCTGTGGGCATTTCTCTATGGATTGAGTGTTTTGATACTTTCACAGTATTTATAAAGTACGTCGACATGCTTTTCTAAGGAAAAAAGACGTTAAATATATCACTTTTTACAATATGATACCTTTAATGTCTGTGTGCAGTGACTCATCTGTAGGGAAACTTTCACAAAACTTTAGTAAAAGTTACAGTACATTTTTACATTAAATTGGGTAAAATGGTTGCACTCAGTCATTTCTATGTTTACACATGAACACTAATGCAACTACTGCAAATTCTGGGTCACAAACAGGCTTTTTAATGCATTTCGAAGATGGCATATTATAGCGCTGCACAGTTAATCAAGGCTTTCCACAATTTAATGAACATGATGACTTCGATATTGACAAATGCGTCGTAGAAAACTCCACTGCATATCCAGAGCTGGAGTTGCCATGAAAAAGAACCTTATTTTAATTCTTTTTTTTGATGCAAAGATGTGCAGCACAACATGGAAGTGAAAGATCTGTCCGAATTATCAGTTTGGCCATGATCGTAGCAGAAACTGAGATATGATAACTAAAATGGAAAATCCCTTTTTAAGAGAACAATTTTGCTGGAGTATTAGTTTAAAAATATTAATATGAAATTACTGATGGTGCTGTGAATTAAAAACACAAAGCTGCTGCTAAAGGATGGCTCCAACGCACAGTTTTAGCTGCTTAGCATAAGTGGGCTGCAACCGTGAGGTACTTGGCACCTATCACAATCAGTCTTTGGTTGTTTTTCCCTAAAACGTCTTTCCAGTTGGTCAAAATGACAAATCCATGTTCCAGTTTCATCTGTCCCCCAGTCCTGCCTCCGACAGCACACACACATGATGAATGGCTGCTGAGGAAACAATATGAAATATTTCCCCTGAATATGAATCTTGTCATCTTTTTTTCTTTTTTTGTACTTTAAATCTCTTGTTGTTTCTTTTCCTTCTTATCTCTACTTTGTGTCTGTGTTCACTTCTCTCTCCTGTGTTATGTCCACAGGCGCTCGGTTCCCAGAATGACCTCCACAGAGAGTCGCACTGACGACAACCCGCACGACTTCAGACATCTACTGAGGAAGACCTCCCAGAGACGAAGGCTCATCAAACAGTACTGAACACACGACTGGACTTCTTTTTTAAAGCCATTGGGTACAAAATCTAAAGCACTAAAACAACTTAAGTGGAAATATATCATCATATATCCTGTTTTATGATTATGTGAATCATCTCAGCTTCTTCAAAAAACGTTTGAAATGAAATGAAACGCACTGACTGCCACCACACCTCTTATTGATCTAAGAGCAGCACAGACAGGATGAAGGTCGATGTAAATATAAAAAAAGCTATAACTGAATACTGTAAATGAAGGTTTTATTCATGTCATTTGTAAACTAGATGTCCCTGTTTCATGTTGTGGTTGGTCAGATATTGTGTTTGAGGTTGCCCGCATGCATTTAACCACCAAATAGAATTGTATAAAACATCTACACGTCATGTAAATACAAAAGCCACTCTCTTACACTTGAATACTTTGCATTATAATCGATTTTGAAGGATGTATATTTCATGAGGAAAAAAGCTGCTTCTGTGTTGTAAGAAATGTAAGAAATGTACACCTCACCTCTGCTGTAATCTGTTTTGTTTCATTTTAAACGTAAAAATATATCAAACTCTGTGTGATGTTGAATTTATCTGACATTTAGCATGGAACTGATAGCATTCTCTGCACCCTCATTAACTCATGACCAAATTTGTATTTCCTTTGTACCCATTTCCTAACACAATGACTCATTTCATTTGAACACACTGCAGATTTGTCAGGGTTAAAAAAAGAAGTGAGGAGTTGCATCTGTGTCATGATTATCAAAGCAGCCCTGCACACTCCTCTCTTGTAGTTTTTTCATATTGGCTGGAGCATTTCTTTGATAGAGCCAACCTCTGACCTTTATCTGACATTTTAGAGGAGAAAAGCCCCACAGGGAGTGTTAGTGAATCCCCAACGACATGCTGACTGCACATACTGGCACAAAAAAATACATTCAGCCCAAAAGATTAGACAAAACACAGAAACTGGGATCAACTCAGTGGTTGGGTGATAGGAACATAGAAAAAGAAGAAACAATATTGCTGTTTCTATTTTTAAAAAAAAGAAGAAAAATAGCAATAGAAACATAACTTTAAAGCTTTAAAGATAAAAATCTCAAATTAAAACAACCCAAAATAAACCAAGGCCTCTCTGGACTTGTGATCCCATGTTACAGTAATATCATGGCTTTTGCCAATGGGTGCAGTTCATTTTTAATGAGTCTTTTGTGGCATTAAACTGTTGTTGGCTATTGCATTCATAAATCATAACAGATGTGGCTCGTGCTAGCTCTGACGCCTGCAGGCTCTGCTTGCTCTCATTCATGTTTAAACCACAACAGATCGTGCAGAAGGTGACGTCAGATGGTAGATTGTAGCAGATCATGTGTTGTTCTATTTCTCTATTTTCATTTTAGTTACCTCATCATTATCTCAAATCCACAAACCTATGTCCAACCTTATTATTATTTTTATTTATTTATTTTGATCTTTTATTGTGGAAAAATGGATATCTCGATGCTTTAGGGAAATAAAAGTCCTGGATGATAATATGTGCAACAAAAAAATATATTAAAGGGAATCATGGTTCTCCCTGAAACAGCTGCAGTCAGTAAACACGTAAGAGTAATAGATACTGCCCTACACACCCTTACTTCAAAACCATCAGTGACATGAGTTCTGCACAGTGTTGGGCCTGGACGGGTGGAGGTTAGGATTGATTTGGATAGAAATGATACCACGAGAAACAATAATGTATCATATATGTGCCAAATATTTATTTATTGGGACTGTAAACACACTTTAAATCCATTTTTACTGATTAATTATTTTAGCTACTGCACTTTGGCTTTATAGGTCAGAATACTTTTGGAGTAACGTTCCCCAACACTGACCGGGGAGAGGAGGAGACCCAAGCGCGCACTTTCCCTTGGACTTGAACGCGTCTCCTCGCCGCCCCGCTGCTCCTCTCACCGGAGGCGCGCAATTAGAGCAGCCGGTCTCCAAGAAATAGGTCTGCAACCGACGGGCAGATGGATTAGCTGGTATTCACTTACTGTCTGTATGGAGGGGAAGTTCAGCGGGCAGGGGGACAAAGAATGTCGGGGATGTATGGAGTCACGACGCACGACGCAGCGCAGTTCGTCATGACCTGAAGTGAATCACGATGGGATTTCTTTCGTGACGTGGAATTTAGGTTAGATGCAATTAGACATGGCTTGTGTGTGCCGCATATTTACCAGCAGCTGCGGCGCATAGCTGACTTTTCATCCGCTTATTTTTAGATTTTATTTTTTTTATCACACATCCAAAGAAAGCAGACATTTGACCGCAGATTTCTTTTTTTTCGAACTCTTGCACTATTTTCTATGAAGTGAAGAGAGCGTGTTTGCGCCGGTGAGGTCAAGTGTTTGCGGATTTTTCCGTGCACCTGTGGACGCGCCGTGGTGTGGACGCCTTTTTTTGTGTGTTTTCGTTTTTATTTTTAGGAGCTTTTTCCTGCAGCATAAAGCGTGTGACTCTGGATGCACGGCTGGGTGTGCAGCAGTCGGAGAGGTCTGCTCGGATTCAGCACCACGCCAGCTTTGAACAGCTCCGGGTCGTCGCGTGTGGAGTGGATGGGCTCTGTCGGTCTCCGTGTCTCCAGCAGCTCCTAACTACCGGCAGCAATGGCATCGCAGGGATTCTGGTCTCTTGGTGGAGATAATGCGGGGGGCAACACCGGGAGTCAGAGCCCCAGTACGCGTGAGTGGCTTTTTTTGTCTCCAAACCCCCTCTTGATGGAGCGGGCGCAGCTCTAATCCCAGCGCATTGTCTGAAGCCGGTGCGCTGCATTAGGTGTTACTTCCATCCAAACAGGCCTGCTCTCTACCCACCACCTTTCTTTGAATTTCGTCCTTAATTCTTAACATGCATGCGTTTTTGTGCTTCTATCTGAAAGTTGGAGTCTGAGCCTGGAGCCCGATCATCCTGTATTTGATTTATCCCTTCTCTCTTCCAGCCAGGGCTTGGTGCCAAGCGGCGGCCCAGAAATTATCCGGAGGAATTGGATCGAAATTATGTGGTATGTTGGTTCACAGCGGAGGGAGTGTAGGGGGGGCGTTATCTCCATCTCCATCATTATATTAACGGCCCCGGCCTTGTCGACAGGCTAATAGAAATATGTCAATGCTGTTTTGTGGTGTCCAAAGCGCTGCTGAATGTCGGGGAAGTGGAGAAAGCTGCCGAGGCGGCCGCCAAGCAGCCGGAGACGGAGGCTGCTGGCACCTGCGGCTGCAACAAATCCTGCAACTGCACAAAAGCTGCCGTGGTCTTCTCCGACCTCTATTCAACAGGTACAAAACGCATGCTGCAAACTGGGTATTAAACACTGCAGGGCCCCTGATGTGTCTCATTGAGTCACAGCTTGGCCTAACTTTAGATGATCGTGGTTTATTTAGCGTAGAAATGCCTCACAAGTCTTTTTTTTTTATAATAAATGTAGCCTAGTCATTGTTTTTATTTTCAAAGAATAAAATGAAAAACAACCATCAATATATAAATAATAATTTTACCAATCGAAAACTTTCGGCAATAACTGTCATTTAAATGCTATTTTTAAGGGGTGATGTGCTTTTTTTCTTTGTTCCCACCGTCAATAAAACACACACACCTGAAAAATAGAATGGAAATAAATGACAGGACATATGCGTATTTGGATGAAATAAATCATTATCTGTATGTGAACATGTGGGTTTAATATCTGCAATAGTGAGTGAGTTATAGTGCACATATTTGCAGGTTCTCGGAGAGGTCACCTTCAGCACAATCTCTTGTTTTGAGGTGTTGAACGTCGCAGAAACTTCCAAAACGAGCCTCAATTTTCAGTACAAATGCTACTAAATGTGTGTTTTGTTCTCATTTGAGCAGTAGGCCTGCAGTATAGTCTAACGGCAAATAAGACCTCCATGTGCATGTTAAATTAGCATGAAAACAGGTGTGCAGGAGGCTCCTGTGCGCAGAAAGAGACATGACAAAATGTCCCCCCTGCTGCTGCCTTTATTATCATTCTTTTATTATTTACAGACCTGCTACCTGCTATGGACGGGGACGCCAAAACCATGACCTTCCTGCAGGAAGTTGTGGATATTTTACTGGCCTACATCGTGGAGTCTTTCGACCGGGAAACGAAAGTTATTGATTTCCATTATCCAAACGAGCTGCTTCAGATGAACAACTGGGAGCTGCAGGGCGAGCCGGCCAGCCTGGATGATATCTTGATCAGCTGCCGCGCTACTCTCAAATACGCCATCAAAACAGGTCAGGCCCGGGTCTCAATGTCGGGTTCATGCTTCCATAAATAGCCTGCTTTATTTCTGACTTTTCAAGTAATATAAAAGAGTTTGAGTTCGGCACGTTAGGATGCAGTCCTGCGCTTTGCAGCCGCATCATTTACATATGTGCAGGCCTGGAGTCTGGCCTGCTGCTTGTCTTTGTGAAATATGTCTCAATCTATAAAAACATTTATTATCTGAAATAGCAGACAACATTTAAAGATAATAAGAACCATAAATAAGCCCTAAATTATAACGGAACAATGAGATGCACAACGTGATCAAATCTTCCAGAAAATCATTTTAAGTCGTGTAATCAAATAAAACAAAGAACAGAAATAAAGCTGTTAAAAAACATGTTTTAAAAAAAATAAATGATCAACCTGGAAGTCGTCCTCCTCCTCCTCCTCCTCCTCCTCCTCCTGCAGCCACCAGACCGATAAATGCAGTGACGCAGTAAATCTGGATCCCACTGTAGGAGATAATAGGCTAATAACCAGGCATCATGGGCCAAGTCCATTATTCTCTCCTCACTGACACACGAACACAGAAAATGTTGAGCACAGATTTCATCCCCCAAAAACAAACACACACATGTATTTTTACCCATTTATTGGAAACACTTTACCTTTACCTCATCTTAACAGATATAAGGATAGTTAAATGTTTTTTATAACAGTATTTATGAACAATTATAACTTCTCCTATAAAGACACATTATACACATATGATTCATTATCTTTCTGCACTTATTGGTGCACACATGAGGAGACTTAAAACTGTTTATTATAGTAAATGTTTGTATACTGAGTTTAAATGTTAAATTGGACGTGATAAATTGTATGTTTCTAATATAAAATAAGGGAAATATCGAGACTAACTTAGATATTAATCATGAATCAGACATTTACAACATCTTGTTTATGATTTTTGTATTTTATGTTTGTGTTTACGCATTTGAAATCTCTGTGTATGTGGAAACGTGTGTGTTTATACCCTCTAAATTCCTACATTACCCATGCAACACCAGGTGCTTCCATTCATTCTCAGGATGACACAGAACACTGCAGCTGCATCTCTAACCTGCAATTAAAGTGTCGAGAAGATGACAGCTTCTGTGGCTTTTTTTTCTTGCACAAACTCAGCACAATCACACATAAAAAGCATATTTCAATTTTTCCTGACACCAGATAAAAATGTTCAAATTGTAGCCATCTCACACCCTCCCTTTCTCTCGTCTTCCCTTCAGCACACCCCAGGTACTTCAATCAGCTCTCCACAGGCTTAGACATGGTCGGGCTGGCAGCTGACTGGCTAACATCCACTGCCAACACCAATATGTAAGTATGTGGCCCCCGTGCTTCATCACGATTTAAAACGCTGATAATGATAATGACAATGAATTCCATTTCCGGTCCATTCGTATGCCGTCTGCACGGGCTGATAGCAGCTTCTTTTTTTCACTCAATCATTGCAAATGAAAAGGGTGAAATGAAAGGCAGACCTCCCTCCTCACTCCCCCGCTGCACCCCTCCCACCCTCCCACCCTCTGCCTTTTATCCCTCCCCCTCCCCTCCAATCTCCATGGGGATTCAAAGGGGGAGAAAATTAGCCCTGAAATTAAATTCAGACTAATCTGAAGCTAATTTTAGGCGTGTGTTTTCGGGGGGGGATAAACTCTACAATAGGCGGCCTTGGCAACTGTGAGGCGCTGCGGAATAAGCCCGCTGTTGACACGGGGGATTTAAAAATGACTGCAGCTAAAACACCATTTATTAGTAGAAAAATATATCAGTAGGCACACAGTGGAAATGTACTTTTTAGTGCAGCAGGGATCATGAAAATGGGAGACTTTTGAGAGCATGTGTAGGTCTGACATGTGGCCTGCGATGTGGTGCTGATTGTTCAAAAGCATCAGTTAAAATCTGAAGGTGAAGCCTGTAAAATCAACAATAATTCTAAATGTTTGGTACATAAAGTTTTCTTTAACCTTCAAGAATTGAAAGGATTTTTTGTCTTTTTCAACTCTTAACATGTCCAGAAACACACAAACTGCAGAGGGGGGAAACATGTATGGCTATTTTTGGGGGATGAGTCATGGCACATTTTGTGTAACCAGCAGCATGTGATGTCCCCTTGTGTAACGCAGGTTCACCTATGAGGTGGCTCCGGTCTTTGTGCTGCTGGAATACGTCACTCTGAAGAAGATGAGGGAAATCATTGGCTGGCAGGATGGGCGAGGAGATGGCATTTTCTCTCCTGGTATGTATCCCACCACCCCCTCGGTTTCACTGAAAATGGAACCGCCTGTGTGTGTGTGTGTGTGTGTGTGTGTGTGTGTGTGTGTGTGTGTGTGTGTGTGTGTGTGTGTGTGTGTGTGTGTGTGTGTGTGTGTGTGTGTGTGTGTGCGCGTGCGCTGCAATGTGTCAATTTGCATTTTGATGATATAAATGGAACTCGTTTCAAAGCCAATTAGCATAAAATAATGTTTCCAACTCAAGCCCCCACCTCATCACCCTCCCGTCTTTAATTTTTCACGTGCATTTCTGTGTGACGCGTGATGAGGAGCAATCACTGGAGAATTTGATGACAGAGACGTGTGATTGGCTCCCACATTTTTGGACACTTTGATGCTGTGACGTCCCCTCGATGCTGTAAATAAACCATTTTTGTTCTTGCTGTCGTTTGATTATTTCAAACGTGCGCAGACATTTTTTAAACTGGGCATCATCCCCATGAGAGTATGCCTGTTAAGGATGTGACACTGACTGGCTGTAAATCACTGAGCCCCTGTCCGTCCTCTAGGTGGTGCTATTTCTAACATGTACGCCATGCTGCTGGCTCGCTTCAAGATGTTCCCTGAAGTGAAGGAGAAAGGAATGTCATCCGTTCCCAGACTGGTGGCCTTCACATCAGAACATGTAGGCATTTATGTTTTTGATTCATTCATCAATATACCGATCAGTATTTTCTGAAATGAAAAATCAAATGTCTTTCCGCTTTGGTGCAAGAATAACTTCAAATAGTTTGGCACACAAGCAGTGTTTTTAAGGTGTGTCAGACGCAGGAGGACACAAGGTTATCGGTGTGGCCTTCACTTTATGTGGCGCCTCCTTCAAGGACATTTGAAGGAGGCGCACAAGAAGTTGAACGAAAACATCGTCAAATAAATAACACACAAACCTTTCAACGTCGAAGCAGTTCGCCACATTTTATTATTGATTTCCTCCCCTTCCTGTAACCTGGTGTGCAGATAGTTAAACATATTTGTTCTCTTTCAGAGCCATTTTTCAATCAAAAAAGGTGCGGCTGCCCTCGGCATTGGGACAGAGAGTGTGATCTGCATCAAAGTAGATCAAAGGTAAAGGGGACTTCTTATTTCAGCAGTGCAACTTTTACTTGCATTTCCATTTTCTGCTACTTTACACTTTTCCACTACAACAATCTAGAGGGGAATGTTTTACTAAAGACACTCGATGAGCTTCTAAAATATTAAAGCTCAAACTAAGGCTTTCCAAACTTTTGGGCTTGTGACCCCTGATGAAAAAAGAGTGTCTTGTTGGGTTCTTTGTCAACTTTCAGCCGTCTTTCTTCTCAGTTGGTTTAATTGTAAAGGTCCCATATTGTATAAAGTAAGATCTCCATGTCTTTTTGTGGGTTATAAATACTGTTAAAGTATCAAAATACTAAATCCACAGAGAAATGCACACTATTCAGAAACTGTAACTTTAAATGAGCCGTCAGGACTTCTGTACAGTTGTGATGTCACAACTCTACTATGTAGAGGTAGAAAGTGCAGCTACAGTGATGTTGCAGTCATTCCCCAGCTGCAATGACGGTGCAGAGACAATGAGAATGCAGATAAGGAAGACTCTGAAAAGCTGACCAATCAGAGCAGACTGGGCTTTTTCAGGAGGGGGTCTTAAAGAGACAGGCGCTAAAACAGAGTGTTTCAGACAGAGGGTCAATACTGGTAATTCAGACAGAACATTACAGTTAACAGTTTGTTTCCCAAAAATAATTTGTAAAGGAGAACTTATTTTCCTTCCTTTGTATGGGCCCTGGCCTCTAGCTACTGGACCAAACTACCTACAGTAATTATATATACCGCAGTTCAAACTAGCTCCACCTTGAGCAGATACAGCTGTAAAATCCTTCTAACACCTTGAACTACATTTTCCTGATAAGACTTTAGTCTGACTTTTACTTGCAATGGAGTATTTTTCAATTGTTGTATGAATATGTCACATAAGTAAATGATCTGAATGCTTCTTCCACCTCTGATGAAGTCACACATTCAAAAGCTTGTTTTTCCTTCTGCAGTGGTAAAATGATCCCAGCCGACCTTGAGAGGAGAATACTGGAGGCGAAGCAGAAGGTGCCGCGATACACATTAATATGGCAGCTATAAATTCTGCAGATATTGCTTCACACATGCCTCATTTTCTGATAGTCAGTCAACTGAAACCGCAGTGTTGATGAAAACACATTGTCGTCGTTGCTGCTTTTATTCACAGTGTCTTTTTCTCTGTGCCTTTGCAGGGTTTCGTTCCTTTCTTTGTGAGCGCGACTGCCGGAACAACAGTGTACGGAGCCTTCGACCCCCTCATCGCCATTTCTGACATCTGCAAAAAGTACAACGTCTGGATGCACGTGGACGTGAGTAAAAGAAATCCACTTTTTCTACGGAACCTGCATAAACGTCTCCCGTTGCCTTGTTAAAAGTCTCAAACGTCCACGATGCACAGTATGTCTCCACAGTAGGGATTTTACCGAGCTCACCAGTGAGTTTGACAAATCTATTATGTCTGTCTCGCCTCTAACTGCTCGCGGTTGACCCAGATAGAAGCCGGCCATATCCTATCTAACACTGGGGATTAGAAAAACTGGAACAGAGGCTGTAAATCATCTCCTCCCCTGACTTTGCCATCATGGGCCCTCTCACTGAAGGAACTCTATCTATTAATGAAGGTGATTTAGTCCTGACAGGGGGACACCTCTATTAAGAGACATAAATGGCCGTATCTATCATTCCTCAACTGGCTGAGATGGAAAAGAAAAACACACACACATCCTGCTTTGTGGTGTTGTTGCGCCTGCTGCTTTTGTCAGGGTATTTTGTAGTCGCAGCTCCTTGTGAAATGTGTGTTTGACGGTTTTCTTAGTTAAAAGCAAATGAGTGACATCAAGAGACACTTGCAAAAACATCCACACAAGCCTCTGACATTTAGCCCTTTTTGAAAGCTGACAACGGTTTTACAATGTGTTCGAGTAAAGAATTAGACTATCATGCAGGGAGGGATAATTATTCTCATTATCCTGCCAATTATTTCTCAAATTATTGTTTGGAATATAGAGTGTCAGGAAATAGTGACAAACGTTGCTGCGAGCTAATCAGCTGAAGGAGGGACCTTTGGGGCATTGAGATCATCAGATATAATGTTTGCAAGTTGAGAGAAAGTTTCATTGCAGGTTCATGGCGGTATTTTTGGATTATAAATTGGCTGAGGTGCTTTATAAATTATGGGAAAGTATCAAATTTCTCAGAATTCTCAATCCACAGAGAAATGCGCAGGTCGTATTCAGAAACTGTACCTTTAAACGAGCAGTCAGGACTTGAGTCCAGAGTGTCCCTTTAATAAAAGCTTGACCTTGAGGTTGTATGTACAGTGTCACATGTATGATGATCATGTGTCTGTGTTGTCAGGGTGCGTGGGGAGGAAGTCTCCTCATGTCCCGCAGACACAGGTGGAAGCTGGACGGAGTTGAGAGGCAAGTTAACTGTTTTGTTTTTGTTTTTCTTGGGGGGGGGGGGGGGTGAACAGAAGCTACAGAGTATTTGAAGTGACGATGTGCAATGGTGGTTTCTGTTAACTGCAGGGCCAATTCAGTAACATGGAACCCACACAAGATGATGTCCGTCCCCCTGCAGTGTTCGGCCCTGCTGGTCAGAGAGGAGGTGAGCCTCATCGTCACTTACGTACACGTGAATATCGGTTTAGTTTGTTTTTTCTTGTTGTAATCCTGGGAGCAATTTCACAGGGTCTGATGCAGAACTGCAACCAGATGCACGCCTGCTACCTGTTCCAGCAGGACAAACAGTACGACCTCTCCTACGACACTGGGGACAAAGCGCTGCAGTGCGGACGCCACGTGGACATCTTCAAGCTGTGGCTCATGTGGAGAGCAAAGGTAACAGGGACACCTGCTCTCTGGCTCCTATTTTACTGATTTTGTGGACATCCATAATGTTGTACTCCATAAAAATTGAGATACATGCATTCTAGTGGCCTTTTTGGCAGTCAGATTTAAATGCAGACGAGCCTCCATCTTGTCACGTTCACGGTCACTATGTGTGTTATTTTTTATTCATTGCTCTTTTGTAAACTTTATTGACACACATTCACCTCTCTACCTTCAGTCCGTCCGTCCCTAGTGTACCCCTCTTAAATACACACACACACACACACACACACACATGTTCCTATTACACTTCTGCCCTCACTACAAGCCTGACTCAAGTTGGAAGGTCCTGATTACAAGTGAATGCAGCAAAAGTGTCACTAACATAGCGGCTTATTTACATCTAGCCTGGGAATGTTGCCACAGACACCGATATTATAACACTCGGCAAAAAGGCAACAAGGTCTTTCATTAGTGGGTCATGTGATCAATCACCATTGTTTTAACTCACGTTTTGATAGACAGGAACTTAAAAGACAATTAAATAGATGAAAATCTTACGGAATACGACTTTAAGTTATGCTTTGGGTCAGTGTGCGATGTCTCTACATAAATATTAACTGATTAATATTTTTTTTCATAAACATAAACAATTTAAACCAGACTTTTTTCAGCAGTTCAAAGGAACAAACATGGAAAACTGGATATAATTTAGTAGTAGTGTAAAAGTTCAACAAAGGTGTATAATCTTTTTCACAATAAAATGTCTTTAAAAAATGACAAGACCTGTCTTATATATTTAGTTGAGCTGTGTTCTCACATTATCCCAAATGTTTCCAACAACATCTGGAAAACTCCCATGATCTCATGCTCCTTCACGACGTCACCAAACTTTGCCTTTTGCTTTTGTTTTGACTGACAAACCCCTGGCACCAGTAAATGCGAATGCAAAGATTTACCTTTCATTTTCATTGGAGTCAAGCCCTTATTTTGTCTTCTATTCAAGTCCTGGATATTTAAGCTCTAACAGATGTTCTTAAACGTCTTTAGATTTAGCTTTTTTCCTTATTTTTCTAACATTATATATGTTTTGCAGATGTATAAGTGTCTCCTTGTTTGCACAGTCGCCCGAATAACTTCAGTTTTACAATAATCACGTAATATTCATGAGCCTAAATAATCTTTTCTTTGACAGGGCACCATCGGGTTTGAGGCTCAGATTGACAAGTGTTTGGAGCTTTCCGAGTACCTCTACAACAAGATCAAAGACAGAGAAGGATACGAGATGGTCTTTGATGGGAAAGTATGTCACGCATTTAACTTTTCACTCTCCGCAACGATTATTCACCTGCACAATCAGAGAAAAGTAGCCAAATTAGTCCATGTTTGCTTCAGCACCATTACGGGTGACTTGATTGACACGCAGCATGCTCCTGCTTTGTGTTGGATGAATGCTATTTTTACCTCCAGCCGACAGTATAATGTGCTGCTATTATGTTTAGTGAATAGCACAACGGCCTGTAATTGCTCATATGCATATGAATAGCACGACATCTGAAATATCCTTCACGACAGACCAAACATATGCGTGTGGTTATTAGGCTAAAAAAACTCTTATATAAAAGGAGTGCTTGGACAACCGGAGTCATTTATAGTAAAAGCTCTTTAATGTTTCAAGGCTTATTGTTTTCCTGCTGAGCCACAAAAGGCTAAGAGCATTGTAACCCAGAGGGAGGTGGGAGGAAGCCAAGTCCTCTGGGCATCGACCCAGGTGTTAACTAGTCTGTAACTCCCATTGAGCCGTTACATCAATCTATTGAATATACTACAGCCGAACCAGGCCGGCCAGTATAAATGAGGCTGCTGTGCATGGCTACTCAGCTCTTGGTAATGACTGCTGCAGGCCGGCGGGCTGGCGGCTCCAGCAGGGCTTCAGATGCCAAAAAATAAAGCTGTGTGTGTTTGAGGACTTTCAAACATATAGAGGGTATCTGAAGAGGAGGCAGCTACCTGTCTGATGCTGGGAACACCTAATGAATTTCCTCTTTAAACTGTGGAGAGACACTTTCAGACACACTCTACTCCGGCTCGGAGAAATGGACAAGCTA
Source organism: Echiichthys vipera (assembly GCF_963691815.1). Taxonomy (NCBI): domain Eukaryota; kingdom Metazoa; phylum Chordata; class Actinopteri; order Perciformes; family Trachinidae; genus Echiichthys; species Echiichthys vipera. Next base: position 7,973,457 of record NC_139846.1, read on the forward strand.
CAGTTACTTTCAGCACTTCTTTTGTGTGTCTGTAGGATTTCAGGACAGGATGTGTGTGTGTGTGTGTGCGCGCTACATATCTATATGTCTATATTTGCAGGTGCAGTTTGTGTATAATAATACGTGTTTTCTCAGTGCGGTTTGATGCAATCTGATACAGTTCTCAACATTTTGTCTTCCATAAAATAAGCAAATCCTATAAAAGTGGCACTGCTGCTTACGAGAGATATATTTCATAGAAGACCAGGGAATCATACGTTTTTTGGTTACTTTACATTGGAGAAGGGAATAAGATGGAAGACAAACGTCTAATTTCAGAATTCCTTGACATTGTGTTTATTACGCTGTGCAAAATTAGCCGCAAAGAGGTTAGCCGCAAAGCTTCATTTAACCGATTTTCGACCGGCTCATGGTGCATTTTGACCAGACCACGGGTCTGCGTATTGATGTAGGTGCATCTTTAACATTAAAACCAGTTTCCAATTCGTATTATTGAATCTTTACACTGGGGACCTCAAGTAATTTCTAACAATTGTGGTCGTCTGTGATCTGATGATTCAAAAGAATCACATCATCATGAAACAATGAATGTGTGTAATACCGAACCACTCCTCAGCCCTAAGTGTTCATGTTTCGCCTCATCTCTTGTCGACTCTTTTGTTCCCACAGCCTCAGCACACCAACGTCTGCTTCTGGTACCTCCCTCCCGGGATCCGCTACATGGAGGACAAAGAGGAGAGAAAGAAACACTTGCACAAGGTGGGTGAGCAGAGATAAGAAGCCTGACTGCTATATCTACCAAAAACACATTTCACTGCACCTTTTCTTTGCTCTACAGGCCTGTCATTCCAATCCAGCGTGACCATCTCATGTCCTCCTCATTAGAGACAACATAAGCACTTATACCTAAAAAAGTTCTTTGCCATGCCCATGAGATACACTTAGTAAATGTAACAGTCTCACTGATGGAGGAAGGGTAACACGGGCCCGTCTTGGAGTGAGTGAGGTTATTCGGTTAGCCAGAGCGGTGGCCATTTGGCTTCTCCCACAGAAGCAGAGGCCTATTAATTGACAATTAGGACACGCAGACGGTGTACGTGCCATCCATACAAAGAGCTCTCTGCTTCCACCGTAAATCGTTTGTCAAATGGAGAGATTTCCTTTCGCTTTTTTCCAAAGTTTGATTGAAAGAAAGAAAAAACCCTGCCGTGGATACGCCTCACAGAAACCAAGTGTTTGGACAGCTCGCTCTTTTCCACAGACTCTGTTACTTAAGATTGAGGGGTGATGTAATGTTGTGGAAAACGGTTCAATCTTGAAGGAGATTTCCTCAATTTCTACTAATGACTCCTCCTAAAGGATAACTGGAACGTTGTCAAAAGACAGAAGTCTGCAGCTGCTGATTATTTTACAGAAAGGGGACACCTGCAAGAGATTTAGAAAGAAGGAATGACTTGATTGTGTGAGAGAACTACAACACTGCAGCCTTTAAATACTGTAAGAAGAAGTCAAAATCATCTGATCCACCTTATTTTGCTGAAGATCCAAGGAAGTCGAGTGTGATCTCTTGAGATCTACAAGACGTTTTGAAGTGTCTCATTAGGGCGCTTCATCCTAACACTTCAAAGTGATGCCTGTGGGTTTTGTTTCGATGACAAAAACGTTAATGTTAGCTAGGATAATGCTACACTAACAAATGCAGGGTGGCCGGTGGCACGGTGGTTAGAGCAGTCGCCCCATGTAAGGAGGCTGAAGGTTCAACTCCGACCTGCGGGCCTTTGCTGCATGTCTCCCCCTCTCTCTCGCCTCATTTCATGTCTGTCCTAGGCTTGAAAAACTGCCAAAAAAATAATCTTTAAAAAAAAAAGAGCTAACAAACGCGTACTGTATGCTCCCACAACAGGAGTGACAGTGACGACACAGACGCTTTTTCAAGTCGCAAGTTCAGATGTTTCTAACTAGACCCCTCGAGCGACAGCACAAAAAAGGGACTCCTTATTCCAAACTTGTTCCTTATAGGGAACAATTGAAAAAAAATGTTTTTACGCTTGTGTTTTTTACCTTAGCTGAAAAAGAGTTGATGCACTCAATGTATTTGAATATGTATATATATATATATATATATATATATATATATATATATATATTTATATATATATATATATATAAATATATATATATATATATATATATATATATATATATATATATATATATATATATTTAAATAAGCTCGGAAAGTTTGAAAAAACAACTTTAAATGCTTCAAGAGTGCTTGAATTCGACTTCACAAGCACAAGTTTCTAAGCATTTGAAGTTCTCAAACTCTCTCACCACTTGTTTTGCACTGAAAAACTTGACCCTACAAGCTCATTTCATCAGAGATCTAAATTGTTGTTTGCTTGCTATGCAGCCGACAGACACAATCACCTACTCAAATGATCCAAAATAATGGGCTGACGACATTTTCTGGAGTTTATACGGTGTGATTTCTCTCCTCTGTATTCACCGTATCTCTCAGGTGGCTCCAGTGATAAAGGCCAGGATGATGGAGTACGGGACAACCATGGTCAGCTACCAACCACAAGGAGACAAGGTCAACTTTTTCCGTATGGTGATCTCAAATCCCGCCGCGACCTTCGAGGACATCGACTTTCTTATCGAGGAGATTGAGCGACTCGGCCAGGATCTATAAGACTCATCTCACCGAACCCTCCTGTACTTTTCCCCCCTTGACGGATGAATTGTTTGTCGTGAATGTACTGGTAAACTTTTTCTTTTTCTCTCTCTCTCTTTCCTCCAAAGTCGCATATTTAAAAGTATATTTGAGAAAAAAAGATCTACAGATGTATCCATATATTATATATTGTAGCTTTGCCGTGGACTAACTTGGTCCAAAGCTATGTAAAAGTGCTTCTGTCTGCCTTTTCCTGATAGTGTAGTCGATCCCAGAGTAGTGTAAGTGACGTAACTTTATATGTACTCTTTTGTGATATGAAACGCTTGTGCAATAGGTCGATGAGGAAGAGTTTTTTCTTTTGGAATCATTTCTCATTTGCAGAGTATGTTGTCAAGTGCCAAACGTGGTTGTGTTCTACTGTAACTTTACATTTTAAACTTCTGGTTTGAAACAAAAAAGCACTTCACCTTACCTCAGCTTAATCAACTGCCTTTACATCCGCACATACTTCATGGAGCAGTGATTTTGGACAATATCCTCGTGGCTGCTGATGTTTGGCAGCACCAGTCACGTGTTGAATAAGTTTCCCAACCAGAACAGGCCGTCATAGGCATTTAGAAATATGTTCAAAAGAAGGCAATTTCCAATCAAAATGACACAACAGCCATCAATTCAAAGCATTCATGAAGGCGTGTTTGGTTTGAAGCTTATAATACACTTTCTACTCTTCGTACACACACTTCTTTCTTGTGTATTTAAGGTGGTAAGAAGGCTTGTTAATCTCATTTTTGTTTGTTTGTCAACCGCTAAGTGCACATATCAAAATGGGTACTGTTTCCAACCCGGCTGTATATTTAGCTGTGAGTGTGCTTCACATGTTGCACTGATGAGCTAGAACAAGAATGGTCATGAAAGCATTTCAGAGGTTACGTAAAGTTACAATCCTTAAGGACACTGCCAAGGGGCCACTAAAGCGCTGCATGTCTACTGGTCTCAGTAACTTGATTAATTGCAAATTTCTCCAGTTGCAAATCTTGTGGCCAAGACTTTTATTATTTTAATTTATGTTGTGCTCACAGGATGCATATTCTGCGTACGCCGCAGCAGGAAATTTTCCCATGGGTCAATAAACTCCGGTGACACCCATTTCACCGCGAAGGCACCATGGCTGTCCATGTTAACCATAGACTGTATATGATTAGAATGTTAACCAGTTTGGGCTTGGTCAGACCGTGAAGTAGCACAGTTTCTGGTCTACTTTGGCGCAAGTAAAGTTGTCAAGAAAACTGAAAAAAAAATCTGAATTTGCACTTTTGCCTTTTTCGCTTTGACACCAAATCCTTCACCATCTTCCTGTCAGTCCCGTCACGTGTCCACGTGAGCAGATACTTTCACGTGGACACACAAAAATGAACTGAATGTGTGGGGAAAAAGCCGGCTAAATATATTCCTAATAAAGTATTTCATTATATTGACACCAGCTAACACAAATGAGATAAATTGCAGCAAAGTACCAGTTGCACTGGTTGCACGGAGATAACGGGGTGCATATGGATTGCCGTAGAAGGGAAGCTTTTTGGGCCAGTTTAATCTCATGACCTGCAGTACCGACTGTGGTCACTACTCCCACATCCCCTTACAGGTCATCTTTGCTCCTGTCGGCTTTGTAACGCACTTCCTGTTATCACAATGATATTTTAAGGATTCTAACTTTAAAGAACCTCTCATCTTACATCCATAACCAGACTTTTTCAGTGGTGTTTTTGGATGAGCACTTAAAAGAAAGATCGAGGATCTTAACAAAAACTGGGAACGGGGGCAATAATGATGTTTTGTCTGATTATAGGAGCTTCACCAGACTTGCGGCTCCCTGACATTCACTTGCACTAAATCATAAAGGGGGAGGACGAGCATCCCTTAGCATTGCAACTGAGATTTCTTCTTTGTTCATTCACAAGCAATATTCGAGTATGGGTCCAAATAATATCAGAAGAAACGATGAATTCAAGTGTACAATAGTTAAGGATAATCAAGTTTGTTGGTAGTTGGCACAAATGAAGAAACATGCTCCCTGTAGGCAGGTTAGATGATGGATCATGAGCCCTGATTTCAACAAGCAGAGGTTCTGTAGCATTTTCATCAGAACAAGTTAGAAAAGCACAATTTGCTCCACACGGTCGCCCAGTGTACAATCACTTTTGATCATAGACTGTAAATAGTATTTCAAGATGTCCTAAATACATATCTTTATGTATACATAAGTGTATATAAGACGTATAACCAGAGACTATTTGTGAGGTAAAGTTATTCATATTTTCTCTATCGCCAATATAGATTACCTGTATTTTCATCCTGTTTGTCCAAAAAGGCTTTTTCTCCGTGTGTATGTCCGATACTTGACTTGGTTTGTGACTCTTTTAGCTATTTCAAAGAAAACGTGTTTCAGGGACTGGCTTTAAAGAAAGTGACAGATTTCACCTCGAAATACTTGAGTGAGTCTCGCTAAGAGGCTCTGGTGTTTGGGTTTTACATGAATATGCAAAGCCCTTTTGACTCTGAAGCTCCGTGTTTTTTGTGCACAAGTGAATACTTGACGGTATGTGCCAATGTGTACCTTAGTGTGTTTGTAACTGTGTTGCCTTAGTATAAATTTGCCAGTATTGTCTAGTTTTTCCTCCAAAGGGGGAGGTTGTGCACTTTAGAGTAATACACATGACCTAATTAACGTGCAATGTCCAATGGTTGTTTAATAAGTTGATGTTTAAAAAAATGACTCAGAGATGTAACTTAAGCTCTTCGGTCTGAATGTGACATGAATCAAGGGTCTGTTGGAAATTAAAGCATTTTAATATTTTGCAGTTTGTAGATAAAAGTTCTAAATCCCAACAAAGATTAGCGTTGAGTTTAACATCCTTTCATTTTCAAATGTATTAATCCTAATAATGGTCCTAGATGGAACTGGCGTACACACTGTGACACAGACAACATCGGATTTATTATAGCGACAAATGAAACTCAATGTACGGAAGCCCTCAGAGGAAAATAAGATTTTTTTTTTTTATCCGGTGATACATTTTCTGATCTAAATCATTTTCACTCCTGTGTTTATGACTAGAGGACAGGTCAACAAAAACTTTTGGCCAGGATGATTTTAAAATGTATTTTTCCTTCTTTATAATTAGCTATGAGTCTGCGCGCTCAGAATTTTTTTTAAGATTCGTTTTTTAGAGCTTTTTATTTTTTACGTGTTGTCACTATAACAACAAACTACAATCACCATTTTATTTTGCACTTATATGATCACGACAAACAGTTCAATAACCGTTCGGCTCTCATTCTATTACTATGGGTGCCCTCTTGTGGTCGAAATGAATATTACAATTCTTAAATAATAATCACAGGAGAGAAAACTATATAGATCACACGTAGAAAATTGAATTAAATTAAAATCCCCACTTGCCTTTCAGGGCTTCCGTACACTGTGTTGTTCTTGGAAAGTCCGACATTCTCTTCTCTTGCTGCTGCTGCTGCTGCTTCCTTTGCACGTGCATGCGATGCCTTGCCTATCCAGCTTGTTTGATATCTCCTATATATCTATTTCTATATATCTATATATACATATATACAGTATGTGTAGCTCCTGTAATTAGCTTAAATGTCTGATGTATAGCTTTAGCCTGTAGATTAGTGCACTGTCGCTCTAGCCTTTACATGTGATTCTCTGTGTCTTGGGCTTCCTGTAAAAGTCTCTCCGTGCCGCAAGCATGCTAACCTCGCCTATAGCCTTGTATTCCTCGCCACGCTTGATCTGAATATCTCTATCCTCTGTCTTTCTTCTCTTCTGCTTGAAGACTGTCGCAGCTCAGAACGTAGTGTATTATATCTATATATGTAGTCCCTTCAGCATGTCTCTCTGAAAGCTTTTCTCTGCTCTGCACCTGTACAACCTCTTTCTCTCTTTCTCTTCCGCTTCGCCCTCTGGTAGCAGTGTATCCTCGCGCTTTTCCTCTTTACCTCTTTCTCGGCTGCCCCGCTGTCGTCGTGTTTGCGTGAAACGGTGTGTGGACTAGTGTCACAGTGCCATAAAGTCATTGTTTTTGTTTTGAATTTTGTTTCGCCATGGGCCCTTGACTCTATGAGATGTATGAGAAACAGAATCAATAGGATTAAGGCTTGATTGTCCAAAAACTTGTCCAATGCAAGTGTTGTTAGCCTTTAACACAGAAGTTTAGAAAAATATACCCTGATTTCTCACTTACGGGAGGTATTGTTTATTTATGAGAATAATTAAAATCCCTGGTACTCAGAGTGCAGTTCACTATCACTAAATATAGTACGATTTTGAATCATATATTCTGCAAAACTTCTGTGCTAGCTTCTCTCAAACATTCATTTGTACTGAACTATATGTTACTATTGGGAAAATAGAAATAAATATTGTCAAAACAAAGATTATTGGAATGTTCTTCCTGCTTCTTTTCGTCTTTCTCTTTTTCTTTTTTGTGACATTTCCAAAGTTGACTTTGTTGTGCTTTACAAGTGTGGGCTGAAAGCACAGTATTACATGAACAGAAGAGTTTCATTTGTTACATAAACTGGTATGAAAGTACTTGAACGGCAAAGTGGAACGTGAAAAGTGGCTCTTTAACAGCACAGCAAGGTAAGGATGTATCAGCAGATCAAGTACAGCATCGGTCATGTTTATGTCATCTCTTTCTGTCCTCTTAAGTTATAAATGGATGCCAGTCACACAGCAGCGCAGAGAATGTTTGGAATGATTGATAGGCTTCAACTGCAACAATTATTACCCTTTCGTGTCAATAGATTCATTTTTTAGTGTCAGAAATGTTGAAACATTTGGATCAGTGTTTCCCAAAGACCAAGATGACGTCCTAAAATGTCTTGTTTTATCTAATATTCACATTTAAGAAGCTGCAACCAGAGAATTTTGACTTTTTTTTTTCTTTAAAAAAATTACTCCAACGATTAATCGATTATAAAAACTTGTTGGAGATTAATTTAATTGTTGACAACAAATTGATTAATGTTTGCAGTCCTACTTGATAGCAGGAGTTCCCAACACTTGTTATGTGACCAAAGCTAAAGCTGTCATCTTGCTATAAAAAACCTTGAAAAAAATATTGTGCTGCAGTTTTATTTCTTCTGCTTCCCTTGTTTACCCCTCAGATTTATTATGCAACCCCATGGAGGGACCCAACCCCAATGTTTGGAACCACATCTTTAGGTTATGTCCAAGTCAGCCAAACTTTCTTCCAAGTTGTTGTCAGGTACAATTTTCAATAATTCCAACATGAAAAAAGCAAAGGTTAGAGGAACATCTGCACTCAAAAAAATGCACTTTTATAATGCAATAAACTTTCATAACTAGTATCTTAATGAAAAAAGCATGCACAGGTTTATTTATACTGGGGTGAAATACAGGGGAAATAGCAACGTGCTTCACTATTATAACATTATGTTGTTGTACCGTACTATATAGTATGTATAAATCTGCTGATGGTCTTTTGTTATATGTAAATTCTAGCCTCCGTTCCTTTTCAAGAAAATGATCTGTGACCTTGTCGTACCAACTAGGCGTCTTTTCCAGGGACTTGACCAGTGTCCTCTCAATGGCAGCAGAGCTACGCTGCTTAAACGGCCTTTGCCCAGCTGGAGCTGCTGCGCCAGGCTACTGTGAAGTGTGACCGCCTGTGAGTGTGAGTGTGAGTGACGGGGTAGAAGCTCCGCAGCTGCCGCTGCTCGTTGGGGAATTTCATTCTTCCCAACATTGTTTATTTCACTTTCTTTTCTTTTCCTATGTTTCTGTTGTACTGCTGCAACAACAACAACAACAATACACGGTGGCCCTTAGAGTCAAAACACATCAACATTTTAGAAAAAAAATATAATAATTCAGAAAACAAAACAACAAATAGGAAAAAAAAAAACATTTCAGAAAACAAAACAAAAATTCCGAAAACAAATTTAAAAAAAAAGCCCTGATATATCATTGTGTTTTTTGAAATGTTGTGTTTTGACCCTAAGGGAGCACCATATCATAGCATTCAATATAATGGTGCATACACATGCATAGAGAGAGTAACACAGTTGATGTAAATAAAACTAAACATGCATGAGAAAATAGAACTTATAACGCATCCAATATGCCATAAACCAAGTCTACAAAACATAAAAAATAGACCTAATGATGTAACAGTAAAACAGTCTGATGCTTCTTGTAAATAATGAGTTATTTCAGTGAGTATCATCACTGGTAGGTTACTAATGTCTCTCTAGATGGCACTGCTGCCCCATAATTTAGTCCTGATGGAGCCACAGAGTCGACTTGTACTTTGCCTTAAAAATAGTCATGTTCTGCAAATGTGGATTTGGCAAATAAAAAATGATTTACATTCTTGTCTCATTGAGCTGTTATTTTTTACACTTCCCTCTCAATCACTTCTGATTACAACATCAGTTTATGCCAAAACAAAAGACGAAAAGACATCCTGAAGTATGTGAAAGGTTCCCAGATGGTTTGCCTCTTCCACACACACACACACACACACACACACACACACACACACACACACACACACACACACACACACACACACACACACACACACACACACACACACACAGTAGATAAAGAGGGAAGTATCTCCTGGGAATAATAATCGCCATCTCTCTGACAAAGACTCGCCCCACAACCAGACAGGGAATCACCCTATTTGTTTATATGAGTGACATAAAAGCCTTTGTAAGAAAGTTTTAAACGAAACATCTGGGCTACTCTGAATGAATACGTGACATTACAAATATGAGCTGTAATCACTCAGTTTCCACACAGAAGAAGAGGAATCATAGTTCCATGCAGTCACTGATCAATCTCCAACACCTTGATGATGCTTCAGACTTTAATATTGTATCACTGTCATTATTTCTGCATGTAATGTGGTTGACAACCGTACCCACTGTTTTTCCTGTAGAGCTATAACTGTTGATAGTTTGGCTTCTGTTGTACAATGTGTTACAAGTGTTGGCATATATTTTATTTATATGTATTTCCTTCAATAAACAAGTCCTCTTTTGTCTTCTTAGCAGCAAAAAAAGGTGCAATGCGTCATAGTTCCTTCCAAATCTGTGCTCAAAGGCTCTAGATGCTGCCAAGTGTCCCTGACCAAGCCTCCGTCTGTGTTAGGAGATTAGGTTAGGAGTGAGAATGTGTTGTCAATAGTCATAGACTCCAGTTTTAGCCATGCCTTAGTTTTTGTTGAACTGAACATGAATTGGTAGAGCCGATTGAGACGATTGACAGAGACGGAGACGATTGAATGAGCTTTATCAATAGTTTATCACTACCATAGATATGAGGCTACCATACCTCCTAGTTGCCTTAGTAGACCATTATCTATTGTAATCGTAAGCTGGCTCATCCATCAGCGTCGCTCTCAGCTGCTTGACCATGGTGCTGTAAGATGACGTTTTAAAAGACCAAAAATCCCCTTCAAGAAGGATGCACGGGAGTTTGCATCCCATGTGAAACCAAAAGTCAGCGGCTTTTACGTTTTCTTTCTAACACAACGTTCTGTAGTAGTTTAACCAAGACCACAATCTTTTCTTCAACATAATGAGGTAGTTTTGTTGCCCAAACCTAACCAAGTAATGTTTGTTTTGTTTGAATTCACAGCGGACTCCCAGACTGTTAAAACGTGACGTTACCGTATGAATATAACAACGTTCTGAGCTTCCTGGTAGGTGTAGCAGCCACCTTCTAACCCATAACAATGAAGCTGATGACCACTGATGACGGCCATTTAATGGATGATAATGTCCTGAGGGGGTGATCTTTTTAATCTAAGTCCAACTGATCAAAACAAAGATAAATGGCAATTATCTTGAATAAGGTAGCTACACGCTAAAGGCTTCTCTCTTTTTCATTGGCACACAGATGAATGGACTACGACTCAGACTTAAGCACACACGCACACATGAAGTCAGCTATCCTCGTTTACAGCCCCCCCTCGTTTACTCTTCTGGCTGCAGAGCCACACAGACACTAAATGACTCGCAGCTCATCCTCCATTAACTGTCATCAAGGAATTACCTGCATACTCTTTGACATCACATTTTGGATTCTGCATGCTGTCACAGGACCAAATTAATTTCAGTCAGCCTTGGCGCGCCGCCTCTGTTATCTTCCACAGAGCGTAAACATCTTCATCACTGCCTTTACAGATTTAAAAAATGAACCCAAGGAATTATAAGAATAATGACCAAATGAGCAGATCTGACATCTTCCCTCCAAGCTTCCTTCCTCTCAGTGATCAGGGGTGTTCCCCTGTGAGCAGTTTATCACCGGCGTCACCTGGCTCATCTGCTCAGTGTTTGCAGCTGACCATGTGGAGCACATCACAGGCCTTGTAAAGCCCCGTCGCTCTAATCCTACATGTGATTACACACAGAGAGGAGTAGAGCAGCTCTATCCAAACACACGGTTTGCAGATAGCGGAAGTGTAGCAAACATGTCGTAAAGTTTAAGTCGAAGAAGTTACTCTTTTTCTCAAACTTTGCAGTGATTTACGAGCTCACCGACAGATGGTAAAGTCAGGGTGGCTGGCTACAGAGAGGCTCACCAAAGCATTTTGACAGAAAGGCCAAAAGGATTCTCATGCTTCTACAAATGACTTAAGTCTTTCCTGAAAACAGAGCGTGTATGCGTGTGTGGGGCGGCTAAACCAAGCCAGATGTGGGTGCCTGTTGGAATCGGTGGCGTCCACCTCACAGTCTCCTGAGCCGTACGTTAAAGTGAACTCTGCCTCTGCCCTAATGTCAGCCCAGAAGCTGGTAGGTCATCCGTTAGTGTTTGGTTTCACTCTGACACACTGCTCGGCTAACACATGAAAGCCTGCTCAATTTAGGGGAGAGGCCACATGCTTGGTTGACAGCCGAAGAGGTTGCAAAGAAACATTTATGCTCCCTCCACACTTTGTGTTATTTATCAGCTGCCCAGGCAGTTGTTTGCTTCTTAACCTGGATTTGTTGGTGTGGAGGTCAGAAGACGTCTTGGGGCATCTAAGTTTCCGTGTGTTAACAGCACAACATTTTGTTTTGAATTTTACTGTTTTGATTCACTCTCACCGCTCTCATAGCATTGTTTCCAGATGTAGAAATCCGATGTTTTTAGTGAAAAAGCTCAACCCACTGTAAGCTCCCTGTCCAGCTCAAACCAGCAGACAAATAACGTTAGCAGCTAGCCTTTGAAAATATTGGAGCATTTAGCTACTTATCGTAAGAGCCGGGTATTTTCTCCAGAAGTGTGAGGCCGCACAGTGAAGACAAGAGTTATGTTTGATGTGGATGTGCAACTCTTCGCCATCAACTTTATAAAGGGATAGTAAGTTAGCGTTGTGTTTTACAGCTTGTTGCACTGCAGTAACAAACAGAGTATGTATGCGTGTGAGGGGCGGCTAAACCAGGCCAGATGTTGCAGTCTGCACTTAACATTGTACAGTGCTCAGATGTGGGAAAATGGCAAAATCGCTAAAAGTCTAATGAGGCAAGACTCACCAGTCAGACCATCAGACACGTTTTAAACAAACTTCCAAGTTATATAAACTTATTTAAAAGACAGTGATGATAACAGGCAAAGTTTCTACCCAGCATGTCTGTTCTTGATGCACACAGTTTTCACGCACAATGTGGCATAGTCGTCGACATCTCAGGTGCACTCACTTGTGCTTTTTGCAACCCTATGGTCGTACATGTACCGTATATTGAGATGAGATGATTCTGCAAAATCATTGATTACCATCATTATTACATTCATAGACTGTAATAAAACTGGTAATAAAACAAGTTTCCAGCTCTGAAAAGTGAAGCCAATGTGGAAGTGCCGTAAACCTCTTTTCTCTCTAATGTCCAGCAGGGGGCGACTCCACTGGTTGCAAAAAGAAGTAAGATTGTATAGAAGTCAATGAGAAAATGATCCTACTTCTAACTTGATTTATTACCTCAGTAAACATTTTTCCAATGGGTGTACGGTCTCAATTTCTATTCTCAAGTCTTCATTTTGTAATAAAACTACCAAAAAAAATACAAAATGTGTAATACATTGGAATTGTCTGGCACATATTCACAAACTTTCAGTTTTTGCAATTTATTCTATAATAAGACGTTTTTTTTTTCACCTGCAAAACCCCAGAATCAATGCATCTGCCACAATAATTTGAATGTTGGACTATTACACTGTTGCTGACAACTCCTTAACTTAAGCCAAAGATACGCTGTTGGCCTCTTCGTTAGTCAAAGTCAGTCGTACTCATTAGCTTCTATAACCTCGCTGTGCACCCTGCATGCTACCTAAGCATACACTATGTTTTGTTGCAAACACTGCGCACACACACACACACACACACACACACACGGCTCAATGTATTGTGGTATCTGCAGAGTCATTTGTATGGATGCATTCAGTGAGATAGTTAATCTGTAAGCGCCTGCCTGGAGAAAGCAATTAACCTCGCGGACCACCGGGGACTTGATATGAGTGAGAGAGCATCTCAGCGCCATTTAAATATACACCAGAGGGACTCACTCGCTCTCATTCAGCCAGCCTATTATTCATCATCAGCACTTTAAATGGCCTCTTCATGAACACAGCGAGACAGCAGGCCTCGCTTTCTCTTGCATATACATGTACATACACACACACACACACACACACACACACAGGTATTTATTTACACACCCAGATTGACTGATCCCCATGGCTCTGGAGTTTCGGATTGCCCTTGACGCAGAAATGATTAAGGTCAACTAAAAAACAAGAAAATTAAATGCTGCATTCCTGGTGATCAGGGAATTTAGCAGACACTGGAGGGAACTATGCAGAGTCCCTGCCAAGTCTGGAAAATAGAGATACAGTATGTCCAGCATGATTATGTACAATGCCAGGAAAGGTTTCAGCTTTCCAGAATAGCAAGCATTTCTTACGCTGTATTATGAAAGCAACTGTTTTCTTTACAGAGTATTTATAGATTTCTTTCCCTGTTTGACAATGTTAAAAACCCAGGAATCTAAAGAGCTTGGTGGTCACTTTTTTGTGTGTTTGTCAGACTGAGAAACTCTTTTCACCGGCTGTTGTCTGAAAAATCTGAATCCCACTTTTGTGCTCGGCCCATTCCCTCATGCATCAGTAACCTCTCTAATGAGGAGAGAAACACCGGCACAGATGGACAAAAGGAGGGGAGGAGATAGCGACAGATGAGCGGATGCGCAAGAACGGGAGGATGATGGAGAACAACCAGATACAGCAGCTAGCGTGGTTAAAAATGTGGTTCTCATCTCAAATTCTGAGAACATCATCATTTCCTCTGACTCTGGGAAGTTTATCAAACTAAATGTCAGTGCAATACTGCATCCATTTATCTGGACTTGATACATATTTTCTCTGCTTTCTGCACTTTCTGCATCCTCTGTGTCATCCACATGATCAATACTTTCCTGAACAACCAGTTGCATCCAACCTGATCCGTGTTATCTGACCCCTGGTGGATCATCTGTGCACTGTAGGCAGCAGAGGTCTTTTGGAGTATTAGATCCAAAATGGCCGCCCTCATTCACAGATCTGCAGACAGAAATCTTTGCTAATTTTGAAGAAGTTATGGTAAGAATAACATTTATTAATCTTACTAATATTTCAACTTATAACTACTTCATATTTTGTATCTTGTTTGTGTTTGTTTAAGTTTACTTTTGTTCATTTTTTAATCCATGTTTTTTGGCTGTTTGTTTCTTTCGGTGTGTGTAGCCTACAGTGAGAGCGACAAAAAGCCAATGCCAAATTCCCTGTATGTGTTCACACTTACTTGGCAGTTAAAGCTGATTCTGATTGTTTGATAGTAAAGTCATGTTTAAAATGCATCAAATGTGATACTGCCAGTATTTAAGGTAATTTGCCTGTAAATCCCCCAATCATTATTTTATAGGCATATTTTCTGTCCAATCTAATTACTATTATTATTATTATTATTATTATTATTACTATTATTATTATTATTATTATTATTATTATTATTATTATTATTATTTATATTATAATTATTTATACTATAATTATTTAATTATTTATTCATTTTTATTTTTTATGTTTTATTTTTTATTTTATTTTTTTGCATTTTGTCAAAAGGTCTGTAAATACTCTATTTAAAAAAAATTTAAAATATATTTTCTGTCTATTATTTAATGGTTCAGGCTTTACTGGTACCATTTCATGGATTGCCAAGAGATTTTGTACAGATATTCCCGGTTCCCTGAGGATGTATCACAATTTCTCTGATAATTCTTGACTTTTCCTTTAGCGCCACCATGAGGCTGACATCTGTGGTGTGTATTTATTCGCCGTATTCTTAATATCTTTTATAACCCCCTGGGATTTATGGTTTCGATTAAGACCAGAGTGGTGTTGTAATGTGTGCTCATGTACATTAGAGTATATTGTTCTTCATTTTAACATTTATTTTTTTAAGGAATACCGTTCCAAGTATTCTCTTTCTTCACATTTCAAATCCTCTTATTGATTTAATTTCCGTATTTACATTATTTAATATGATTCATTCTCATAGAACCCAACAAGCCAGATAAAACATCA
The DNA here is from genome assembly GCF_963691815.1 of Echiichthys vipera. Taxonomy (NCBI): domain Eukaryota; kingdom Metazoa; phylum Chordata; class Actinopteri; order Perciformes; family Trachinidae; genus Echiichthys; species Echiichthys vipera. Next base: position 7,988,792 of record NC_139846.1, read on the forward strand.
ACAACGTCATTAACACACTTTCTTCGCACACCATAAATCCACTGCTCAGAGCCATTGTAACACTGCGGAGGACTGCAGCATCAGACCTGACTACATGGTCTAAACATTTCCCTGCAGACACAAGGCCTTGGCTTTTTACAGTAACATCCGCTTCTGATTAAAGCAAGCCCGTCTCCAGCTTTGTCCTTTTAAAGTCAACATTGGGGCAGACTGGGGCTGGGTTTGGGTTTAGAGAGTGTTTCAACTCGACCACGGATCACTGATGCGTCTATTAACACGGCACTATGTTGCATTTCTTCAGCTCACAGGAACAAATGATTCACATTCAGACAAGTCCAATACTTTCTATAACAGAGTAATATCAGACGTATTGCATTGTTTAGTTGTGGAAACAGTTTGGGCTCAACTGAGGTTTGTGTTGTGTTATGTTTAAGTAACTTCCTTGCATGCCTTTGACTGTTTGAGTGAACTCCAAACACCAAACCCTCAGAAAGCAAATAAACTCACAACAGCTGCACTGCGGTGATGAATGATGTCTCTCGGTTTCGCCGCAGTTTGCACTGACATGCAAGTCTACGGCCCATCGAACTGCACGGCACCTTGTGTGTGTTTTTTACATCACACCATTCATAAACTGAATCATTCAGTTGATTAGATTATTTTGACAGAGGCGTCCAATCTGTGCCAAACTTATTAACTAATTGGTTTTGTGTGTGTGTATGAAAGATGATTGTGGAATAAATATGCACCTCATTTAAAGCTGTGATTAATATTCAGCTCATTGTTTAGATTGTCTGGCTTCCCTAGTTTGGTTCAGTCTCATAGCTTCATTTTCGGCTGCAGCAGACGGCTGTTTTCACCTCTAAAGCTCTAAAAACACACTGAACACTACCTGCTCAGCAGACAGACACAGTTACAGCTGGTTAACACGGTGGAGCATTTAGCAGTTCAACATCCACATATTTTCATCAGGAGATGGAGGAGACCAAAAACAGAGCTAAAAGGATATTGGGCTTAAATTCAACAAGTGGCCAGAAACACGACACCAAATGATTGATCATGTTCCTCCGTGAGTGTTCTGGGTGTGTAAATATGTAAGACTTCTTCTTCTAACAAGTTCATTCTATAAACTTAACATGTGATAATATATCACTGTGGTGTGTTCACAACTTGTTTCCACCGCCCCCATGTGAATAAAAAGACGGTTATTGTAGGTTTAATGTTTAAATGAACTGCTTTGGTTTTTCATTAAAATAATGAATGACATTAATTGTTTTTCCTTCTGGCCAATAGGGGGAAGCAGCAACCCCCACAAAGACCTCAAAAACACACCTCATGAGGTTAATGTAGCAATAAATTGCCTATAAACATCCAGCAGGCACGCAGTAACATTAGCATTAATGTGTAGTCAATAGATTGGTGCTTGTTCTGTCTTATTGTCCTTTATTAGAAATGTAGGTGCAGCAGCAACCTGACCTGCGGAAAAAGGCTCCTGCAAAACAGATCAAATCAGGTAGACTCTTTTATTTCTTAAGCCACTAACCTGCGTAACATGCCGCTCAATCAACAAGTCTCTAAGCTGATCTTGTGCATTGTTATGTAAAATTTGATTTCTCTGTTATGGATGGACTGTTTTTATTTGACTTCATTGTTTCTACTCCATCTCAGTGGGATTGAATGTGTTTTATTAAGATGACGTTGTTGTCTTATTGTGTATGCTAGTGTATTGTTTTTACTGTGGACTTTATGGCGTGTGGAGCACTGGACCAAACACATTAAAGTGGATCCAAATCTGCACTTTTTGATGTTGTTTGGACAAATTTATGGCTTAAGCTGAGATACTTTGTTGTTGATGATGTTGTTGTTGATGATGATGTGGAGTGTGACACGCAAGTTTATTAATGTCTGCAGATTCCCTGTAGAAGATGTCTTCTTGCTCTTGTTTGGCATGTTGCTCAGGCATATTGCAAGTAGTTTCTACTTCTGTTGATAGTGATTTATGTATGCTTCTAGGTCTGCCAGCTCTTTAAGCACAAACCATGTGTGCTGTCAATGGACTGAGGATTGGGTAGCTACCGAACTGATGGCTGTTACAAAAAAGCGTGTAAAAGGTAGTTAAAAAATAGCTCAAAAGTATCTCAATTTTGTCTTTCAGTGCCACCATGATGGATCCCGCTTCAGGTCTCACAGCATCAGTCACAGAGACGTGTTTCTTTCTACTTAATGAATGTAAGTCCATACTCTCCTTTCTGATTTGGTCTCCATCCATTCAAGGAGAAAATGACTGGTTCAGGAGAATTTTGTTTTTTGTTTTTACTGGAAACAACAATGGCCCATTGTATGTTAAAAAAAATGACTGAGGCAAAGGAAAAGGGTGATATTTTTTAGATTAAAGTCGCAAATTTATGAGAAAAACAAAGAGAGTACAACCAATAGGCAAGTGTTTGTGGTGTGATCTTTGCTGAAGCTCTGGGGATGAAAAATGAAGCCAACGTGGAAACAACAAAAACTGCAGTACCAGGGCGGCCGGTGGCACGGTGGTACGAGCTTTTGCCCCATGTAAAGAGGCTGACGGTCCTCGAGGCAGCGGCCGTTGGTTTGATTAAGACCTGTGGCCCTTTGCTGCATGCCCCCCCCCCCTCTCTCTCACCCCATTTCCTGTCCGTCCTATCTAATAAAGGCTTGTAAAACTGCCAAAAAAACTGCAGTTCCTCAAATGTCCACTTGAGGCTGGCTACAAAGGTGAGTAGCTCCTCATAGACCTTCATGTAAAAATGCTCAACTTTGCTGCAGAAATAAACATGTTTACAGGCTAGTAAAAAAGGTTTTGGTCTCAAGCTAATTTCTTCAATCATGACAACTGTAGGAGGTGTCAATTTTTTTTATATAACTCATCTGTTAAAATCATATTAAGGCTTAAAGTGAAGCATAATTAAGGGCGTGCTGCTTTAAGTGACAGGTGAGCGCCGTCACAGGAGGCTGTAGGCTTCAGTCAGGCTGCCTCAGCTCCATCCATGCTCCACCTCCTGCCCATTTTTGGATTAGCCGGGAGTAAGGCAAGCACTGCCAAAAATGGCAACAACCAGAGAAAGTTTTGTGTTGTAAATTTACCACTTTAAACGCAGAGAATATCTGTATACATTTATTACTTTAATCTTGGAAATTCTGAGTGTTTTCTTGTGGTATTTCCCCCAGCTCCGTAATTTATTTTATTTTTACTTACAATGGCTCTAATTTGCCATCATAGGAAACATCTGCGTGAAATGGGTTTGTTTAGACATCCAAAACACAACTTAAAGGCCAACTGAAGGTTAAGAGGCTAATAAAAAAGAAGTGGCGTAGAGCTGAGGGGAACCACAGACTTTATGACACGACGAGTGAACCCTTTCACATTACATGTAGTAATTTGATCCATTGTTAATATAGAGAATATTGAGAGAATATAGAGGCACTTTTACAGTTTTCAATGCACACACTCCTCTGCTCAGCTTTGTGCTATTTCCTGCTGTTTCTGTGTCCTCATTTCTCTCTCTGATGTCTCTGAAAGTCTTCAAGTGCTATGGTTCTCATTTGATCTACAGCATCAGACATCTGGAGCACTGCTCCACTGAAACACCTGTTTTCAATTCAGGCAACCGACAGAAACATTTGATTGTTTCTCGCAACCAGACTCTCTCTCTCTCTCTCTCTCTCTCTCTCTCTCTCTCTCTCTCTCTCTCTCTCTCTCTCTCTCTCTCTCTCTCTCTCTCTCTCTCTCTCTCTCTCCCTCTCATTGACTCACAGGCTATTTGTTATGTTTAAGCTAAAGAGCAGCTCTCCTATAGGTAATAGATGGAAAAATAATATGAACTTGATTAACACCAATTGAGAGGAAAATCCAGTGTATGATTTTCCAGGTATTATGTCGGTATTTTGGCACCTATAGCTGTTGAATGAGATTTGTTTTTAAATAGGTTCAGTATGTCTGAGATTAAATGGAATGAGTAACGTCTGAAGTTTAAACTTTTACCCTTTAACTTCATGGAACATAATAGAAGCCAACTATAAAACAAAAGGTAAGATATTGGAATTAAGACCACATCAGATGATGTGACTGGACAGGAATGCTTTACATGAAGCTGAATTAAACATAATCATGCAACTGTGCAATATTTTTCACTTCGGCTTTGTTGTGGATTAAAAAAAGATGGAGTCTAATTTATTTCCTGGCAAAATATATGTACATTTTATTTGGTGTTGAACAAGTATGCATGCATTGACATGTGCAGGGAACCTATCCACAGAATGAAGATTAAAAAAAATCACTAAACATACTGCAATAAAGTGAGAATATAGCTGAAGAATTTCAGTGCTGGCTTCGCTGCCAACTCCCTGAAACACTTAATTATGCCTAATTGTTTAGAGGACAGAACGCACACAGAGGCAATTAGGAAGGATATGCATGGGCAACTCTTCACAGGGAAACAGCATTTAGGCAAAAGAATAACAAAGTATGATGTTTGCACATTCCATAATACTATGTTAAACTATACGTGTGCAAATAAACATAATGGAGGCTATCACTGCATGTATTTGAACACTGCCTACTCAGTGCTTTACCATAAACATGACATTTTTTTCTCATGTCTGACAAATATATGCATTCTAAAGTGTAAATACAGAAGTCCTGTTTTATAAAAGGCAAATAAATATCATCAAATACCAACTCCTGCTGACTCCTACTCCTTTGAAGCATTGAAAGGATGGTTTGACATTTTGGAAATGTATGTATGTGTTCAGTTTATGGAGTAAGACTAAATGACAGGATGATACCACTCTGATATCCGTATGGGCAATAAGAAGCTAGCAACAGCAGCCGGTTAGCTTAGCTTAGGACAAAGAGTTGAAACAGAGAGAAACTGTTAGCCAGGCACAATACCAACCAGCATTTCTTTTTTTAAACAAAAATCGGTGTACTTTCCTAAAAACAACTTGCCGCGCTAGCTGTTTCCACTTATTTTCAAGCTAAGCTAAGCAGTTGCTGGCTTTTGCTTCACATTAGCTGTAGAGATAAAAGTTGTAGCCTTGATCTTCTCATTTAAATCTCCTCCAAAAAGCATATAAGTATTGCCCAAAACGCAAAACTACTGTATTAAATGTCTAATAATATAATACAGAAACGTTTGTTACACAGTACGCAAGTTATTATGTGCAGGAATAGAAGGATATACATATTAAAGGACTCATACAAAAGTAGGCATGCCAATGTGTGTGTAAATACATACGTACAAACATACATATATAAGCACCACTGCACATGTATGTACACACACTCATACATACTGCAAACACGCACACACACACACACACACACACACACACACACACACACACACACGTCCCACGAAGAATTGGTCACAGCTCAACCAGCCGAAGTACTTCAAGCAAAAGCAGTACTTATGTTAGACAAAAGAGATTTCACAATAAAAGTCTAAACAGGCGATGAAACATACATACATACATACATACATTTATAACAATTATAAGACAAAAGTACCAGTAACCCCCCCCCCCCCCCCCCCCCCCCTCAATTTGGTAAAATGTTGAATCTGCTCTGCAATTCAATAATGTGCAAAACTGTCTATATTTTTTTTTTCTTCCACAAACTGTATAAATGACAAAGGCTTTATCCCTTCTCGGATCACACTGCAACCCAGAGGATTGAAATGTTTGTGCCTCCCTCGTGTGTTATCTGGTTCACTCGTCCACGGATGCAGTCCAGAGTAACGTACACCGCTGTGCCGTTCTGGACCGGAAATGAGGCTCTCAGCCCGATACTGGCCCACTGGCTCCCTTCAGGCATATATCCAGACACCTGCTGAGCCACAGGACCCGCCTGCCCGCCCTGACCCCCCACCCGCTGCAGAGTGAGTTTTACAATATTGCAGGAGTGTATGAGCTTCAGGTTGAGTGCTATGTTCGCCGTCCCTTTCTCATGGAATATAAAGTTCTTCCGGCTGTTTGGCTCACCTGAGCGGGCCAAATGAACCTGCGGTGTGTCCGTGCTGATCTGCTGGAATGACAGCGGCTTATTCCTGACTGCTCCAGAGGGCAGACCAGTCCTGGACACAGTAGCAGTCAGAGCTGAGGACACTGCTGAGGGAATCCAGATAAGGCTCATTATACTGATCCCGGTGTTGTCCCCAAAGTAGCGGATGTTGCACTGGGACGGAGTTGTGATCTCAAAGCTGAGTGTGTCACTGCTAGCTACGCTCACAGCACCAGAGAGTGTGATGGAGGTATCCCTGTAGTTGACGCCCGTCTTGAACGCTTGCATCACCTCCTGGCCAGTCCCGTTGCGGTTAGTGTACGCAATCAGGGAGAAGCCCTCTCGAATGCAGGTGTGGCCCATGGAGTAAAGCGCCTGTTGGAGGATGAACTTTACAACGCCGCTTTCTGTAAAGCGCACACCGCGGTTGTCGTGGGTAAGGATGATCATATACGGGTCGGACACAGAAGTGATGCGGAAAGTTGGGCGTAAGCTGGTCTGGTAGTGCGTCAACAGGGACATCTGAGCCGTCATAGCTACGGCACCGGTGTCATGCGACAACCAGAGCAGGCTGAAAGACGGAGTGGTGATATCGTAGACGTGGAGATCCTTGCTCTGGTTGCAGTGTTGGTTCGGGCTCTTCAGCAACAGAGTTAAGGTGTGGTTAGGCTCCACCTCGACTCCACTGCTGATGCTGACGCCCTGGAAGTACTTCCCATCCGGCTGTTCTATGCGAACACCACTGAGGTCCCGACCCTCCTCCTCATGGCTCCCATTGAGCTTCATTCCCACTTGAAGGAAGTTCCTGCAGCTGTGCTTTATCGCAAAGTTATGATCCAACCACACCAGGCCGTGCTGCAGGAACCTCACCTGCCCCGCGTCGTTGGACAACAGATCGATTTTTTCTTTGCCTCGGATGTTAAGTTGAAGCCCGGGGAAGATGTGGGCACCAGCGGTCCGGGCAGGGGGAACTGCCACATTGGCTACCCAAGACTGGGAGAGTCTGCTCTCTGTAGGCTGGCCGCAGACAGAGTCGCTGATGGGTGTGCAGCGAGCAGAAACAGGCTCTCCATCACAGTCAGAACAGGCCTGGCACTCCTGCAGCTCCTGGTTGTAGAAGTAGTCGTGTCCACACAGGCCCATCACTGCTTCTCTCTCAGAAACTCCCAGACACCTGAACCCCCCTGGAAAAAAGATTATAGAGAAAACCAAGGAATGACAAGATGGAAAAATACTGCCTTCAATTAGCGGATGAATTGCTTTAATTATCCTTAAAAAATGAAGCAATGTGTTGAACCCACCTGGAGTATTAAGGCACTTCACTCGCTCTCCACAAATGTTTGGTACTTCAAGACATTCATCTCTGTCCTGCAATCCATACAAATTATAGTTATGAATACATTTTGATTGGTAATAATAGGTTGTACAGAAACTGCAAATAGTTAGTTTTATTCTGCTGTTGTTATGTTCGGGCAAAGGCTTTAAATTATCTGCCAGATACTGACTGATCATCTGAAACCCATTCACAATTGTGTGTGCAGTGGGTTGGTTTTTACACATCACAGATAACACCGATATACAGTAGTACAGATATCAGTCTCACCATCACAAAACCAGACAGCAGTGTGTTTTACATAAAGCTACAACGGTGTGAACATATCAGTATTTTAAAGGAAAATACCTGGCACATCCTGTCTGCAGTAGGAGAACACTGTGAGATCAGAAAGAAGCCCGGTGGACACATGGTGCACTTCCCACACTGAGGTGGGTCCCTCTGAAAGTCACAGAACTCCTCCGGCCCACAGGGTGAAGGACATCCCAGCAGAGGTTGAGGAAGATGAGCCTCCCCGACGACATCCATCACCTTTGCGTCCATGTCCATTTTGTGCACGGCGTAGGACTTCTGCAAGTGGCTGCGGGCCTGGCTCTGCAGACCCGCCAGGTGGCTCTCGAAGTAGCTCTGCAGCTCACCCTGCAGGCCCTGGAAGGAAACCTGTTTGACAGTGTCCGAGAGGAGGCCGTATTGGGATTTCACCACATCCATCTGTTCGTACATGCGCCTCTGCTGGTCCAGGATCTCCCTCTGCTGGGAAAGTAGCGCCTCCTGTTGGTCGGCGAGCTTCTGCTGCAGGTCACGGATGACCATCTGCTGGGCTCGTAGGGCCTCCACCAGCTTCTCCTGCCCCTTCGCCAGCTGCAGGTGCAAGATGAGGGCATCTTCTGAGGGAACTTCATTCTCCCCTGTGGGGGAAAATAATGCAGAATGAAAGAAGGGATCAGACAAGTTCTTATAGCTAAACACTGCAATGGAGGAAGTGATTAAATATGATTAAGACTGATTCACAAGCAAGATTTCTGCAAATAATGGTGAAACAAAGTGTGAACACCCAGTGACCCCTGTTTATATTGGCCTAGCTGGCAAGTACAATGAAAGCTTCCAGCATGGACCGACATCAAAGCACTCCACATTTTCTGGACAACTGACTCAGAGACATTTTTACAGTTCAGTTGCTCTGCAGATATAATTTTGGGCTGAAGGTCAACCAAATGGTGGGAAAAGGGAGTTAAAGTAAATAAAGAGGAATACACACGTGGTTAAATTAAACAGCATAATGTTTCCAGTGTAACTTCTTTTGAACATTGCCACAGATGTCTCGCACACTTGTGCAAACGGAGATTCAATCAGCCTTTAGCCGTCTAAACACAACAGTCACATTTTCAGATGACAATGGTGATGACGGTGATGATGATAGCAGACCTGGCTTGATGTCACATGTGAGCTGGACACCCAGAGGCGCGCCGCCAAGTTCCGACGATGGATATCCAAGCTCCGGAAAATCTCCCAGAAACTGTGCTGCTCTGTCGGACAGATGCACAGGAGGAGGGAGCTGGCTGGCGCTCTCCTCTGAACTGCATCCCTCTCCCACACATGACTTTGCTCGAGCTTTTGGCCGTATCCTCGGCGGCAGTCTGCACTCGATCCCTCTGCAGTCTCGGGTGTCGTTAGTGGGCTGAAATTGTTTCACAAGAGCGGCGCAGTCCGCATCGGTGCATCCTGCGGGTAAAACTTCAGGCGCTCTTGAGCGCGTGCCGCTGTCCCCGTGCCGCCCGCGAAGTGGCTGAACAGCTTCGGATGCTGCTCTTGGAGAGCCCGGGTACGCATAGTGTTGACTGGCAACTATCTGCGCCGCTCTCCCCTGCGCTGTCGGGTTAAACTGACGCGGCTGTCTGGAGGATCTGCTCCCCGGGCAGTGCGCTCCGGTGCACGGTCTTGGATCGCCGGTTTCCGCGCCGTAGCAGTGCGTCCCCCGGCATATCTCTGCCACAGCTTGCAGTGACACCCAAGACAGCACCAGCACTGGTGTTACTAAAACCATTTTTTTTCTTGCGTCAGCTAAATCCCTGTCCCTGCAAAAGAAGAAAAATGCGAGTCAAGCATCTGTTTCTCTGATAATTGATATGGGACAATCTCCAAAACTGTTCTGGTTCAACAAAACAAACGTCTCAAAGTCCATCACTGGTGGTCTCTCTGTCACAGCAAACGTTATTACACTTGACACTCTTGGTCTGGACATTACCTTCAGCTCCAGGTTTTGGTGAGACTGGCTTTCCCCGACTGTCAGTACGGACTAAAAACATCAGACACACGCATCACCACTGGCTCTCTCCATGCCTGACCCACTCTGAGGGCTTCTGCGCTACAATGTCAGTATATGGCATTCCTTAGACTTAATTAGCATCAGGTTTCCCCGGCCACAAATTAACCCTTCACCTCCCCTGTTCTCCAGGCAGGAATCCCCCCATTGAGGAGAAGAAGAAGGCCGAATAAAATGATTTCTAAATAGAAATATTGTCTCCTAACAAAGGGAGATTTTGTCTATGCATTGCCAAAACTTTGTTCTCCAGTCCTGTCACTTTTCATTTGGCTCACTGTTGACTTCCCTGTGGTCTTATGATCGTCCAAGCTGCAGAAAGTGGCAGTGTTTTGTTTTTTTGTTCAGCACATCCTGAATGTTGAGACAGCTGCTTGTCCTTCAGGTTCCACTGGCCTTTTCAACACCGAGCGCCCCTCTTTTATAGATGGAGCCAACAGAGGTCAAACTTTTTTTGTTGCAGAGGACCTATGGCAGAAGTCAGGAATGTGAAAGCCACAGCTGGTTTGCGGACCCTCTCATTTCAGTGCTTCAGCACAACCACATGTCCAGCGGATAGGTTATCTGAGGCTGATGTGTGGTGGGATGTTTGTAGTTGTCTGATGTAATTTTCTGTTTGATCATTTCAAGGGCAGTCCATTTCTGCCAAGAAAAGAAAACAATGAACAATTAAACATTATGACAATAAAAGTCAAATGTTTGACTAATCTCATTAAAATCTCTTAATTTATAATTCTGACTTAGCATCTCATGATTTAACTTTTTCAGCTTCACACTTGTATTCAAGGTTTTTACTAGAACATGTTCACATGCTTTATTGTTCAAAAACCACATTATTTGTCTCATACTGTCTGTCTGAATAAACCTGTATTCACCCTCTGCCTGAAAGGCTCCGTTTTAGCGCCTGTCTCTTTAAGACCCCCTCCTGAAAAAGCCCATTCTGCTCTGATTGGTCACTGTTTCTGGGTCTTCCACATCTGCACTCAGTGTTTCTCTGCACCATCATTGCAGCCGGGGAATGACACAGCGCTGTAGCAGCACTTTCTACTTTAATATAGTAAAGTTGTGACATCAGAACTTTACAGAAATCCTGACGACTCGTTTAAAAAGACACAGTTTCAGAATGTGGGCTGTGTGCAGATCTCTGTGGATTGAGCGTTTTGATACTTTCACATTATTTATAACACACCTCAACCTGCTTTATTATCAAAAAAACATGGAAATCTCACATTTTACAACATAGTGCCTTCTTTTATTACATATATGTTGACTTATTATCTCAAAATTCTGACTCACTCTCACATAATTGTGTTTAATCTCTCCATTATTATCATAATTTTGACTTAATATCTTGTAATTTTGACTATTTCTCTCATAATAATGTGTGAATGTGCTTTCTCAAAGTTTCGACTCATTGTTTACTTAATGTCTCATTATATCATCTCATAATGTTCACCTACTATCTAATTGATTGTTGTCTCCTAATATTGACTTATTTTCTCAAAACTTATTTTGCTTACTTACTCTTGCATACTTTTGACTTGTTATCTCATCATTAGTATCTCTTCATGGGCACTTAATACCAGATATTTGTCACTCATCTAATAATTTAGCCTTAGTTTTTCACAATTTTGGACTATTATATATTATATTTCATAATATTCGTATTAATAATAATTATATATTCTGTCATAATGTGGACTAAATATTTTTTAATTTTTACTTATTATCTCATACTGTTGATTTTCTTATTCATCAGTTTGAGTTGCCGTTAGTATTTTTTGTTGTTGTCAGCAATGGGCCTCCATACCAGGGCAAGTTTGACTCGTGCTGGTAAAACAAACCTTACTCTTCTTCTTTGTCGGAGATTAGTTTTCTTTTGTAACGCAAATTAATCCAGCCAAGCAGAGCAGGAGGAGCTGATTAGAAACTTAAATGAGTTGCCTACCTTCAAAAAGATGCCGCTAACAGTGGGTCATTTTCCTGGCCTAACCATGCAGAGTTGATCAGCGCTCCACACAGAAAATAAGAAATGCATATTGGTAGCATGACCTGCTCTCCACCACCCGCTGAGCTGGAATGTATAGTACAGAGGAGTACAAACAGAGGGCACTACAACACTCCCAGTGCATCACCGTTCACATCATCATTGTGACACTCTGACCGCTGCAGTGCTATATTTGACAAATGCTTTATCGTTTTAAAAGGTACCCACTGTTTTTTTCATTATCACCCCATTTTCTTTTAGTGGACAAAAGCCCAAGAAAGTTTTTTAGAGGTGGTGTTGGAGCACTCTACTTTAATATGATGAAGACTAATGGCTAAAAAGTATGCCCTCTCTTACACCTCACACCGAAACATCTGGGCTTCTGCAAAGACTCAAATAAATCGGGCTTTATTTTGGAACCTGTAAAGGCTCAAATTGGAGCTGCTACTCAGACTCTGTTTGTAATATACCTACAAAAAGTAATTTGTGCGTAATCAATGTATTAATAACTGTAGAAATGACGTCCGGAGCACAGAAGGATATCAGGTGACGTAGTATAAAAGCGCCCAAATCTACGTTGGGAAGCACGTGAGGTTGGTGTATGGGTCCCCAAAAACCTAATCCTCTGTACTAATGTTGTGTTGCCTAAACTTAACAGTCACTTACCTACCCATCGCGTTTCAGAGCATTCAATAGAACATCATATTTCATAAGTTATACGATATGCATTGTTCTACTTTACTTGAAATACACAAAATTTGTACTAAAAATAACAGCTTCTTGACTGTGATGCATGAGCTGCAGCATACATGTGCAAAAATACATTATCAGTATCCCCTCTGTTGGACCACCCTCAGTGACTGAGGAGTGACTGCAAAATCCACAAAAATCACTCCTCTCTTTATTGCCGAACTCCCAAAACGCTTAATCAGTGTATCTGCTTGAGAAATGTTCTCCAAGGCACCGGCGTGCTCGTGTTTGGGGGATGCTTGGAGCTAATGGGAGGTTGCCTATGGTGTCCATCTGTTTGTCAACCCCTGAGAGAGGAGAGAGGAAATGAGGGTGGTTGGGACACATGCCTATACGCCGAGTGTTTGTTTAATACATCACGAGCCATGAAAGGCTCTTGGACACATCCAAGGTTATTTGGTTTCCCCCCGCGGTGCTCAGCTTCACTGCATGATGACAGGATTTTGCCACGGTGGTCCGCGCTTCCCACTGGAGCTGAGGCTCGTCTGGGAGAGAAATCGGACATAGAAGGGCTAATAATAGCAAAATAATGCAAATGGAAAACAGATTAAGGAGTTCGCATCATTATTATTTACTTTCTTATTTATTTATTATTTTGACCTGTTCCAAATGTGTTGACAGACACTTCTGTAAACAGAGGAGAGACCGTTAAAAGATGTGAAATCTTGTTTTCTTGGCCTCCCAGGTTGACTCAAGGAGAAATGCAAATAAATAGAGCTATCTGTGTCTGCCTGGTCAGATAAGAGCCAGAGGCTATTCATAGCTTGACAGCTTGGCTCTCCTTGGTTCCCCCCCTGAAGATAACTGACCTTGTTGCACCACACCAGTGTCTTAAGATATTCCTTCCTGATTTTAAGCCAAGAAAAAAAACTCTTGAGCGCATGTGAAAGCAACTTCTGTGTGCCTACTGGCCTCACACCCAATGACTTTTCAAGGGGTTGATGTCAGAATAAAATCATGAGAGTTTCGCTGCTGTGATCTCAATCATTTGGCGTAATGTCTTCATGAAACTCAGTGCAAGCTGTTCTTTTTTTTCTCTTCTTGACTGTCCAATAAATCCAACATTTAATATTATCATTAGTTTTTAGTCTTGGCTCATGCAAGTGAAGTACAATGACTCCAGGAAGAAACAAGCAAACAGAGTAAACAATAATATGGAGAAGACTCTGGCTCAAGAACATGATTAATCTTGGTTCTCCTGACCTGAGGAAAAGGAGGAGAAACTGGAAAAGCTGGTTTCATTCAACCAGCACTTATTTCAGAGGGAAATATTCATTTTTGAAACTCTCATTCCTATGGTCTTCTACCAGCTGACCAACGGAGGCTATAGCAGCTATAGTTGAGGTTGCAAAACTCAAAACGCAGTTTGTACACAAATACAGTTTATCTTCATGGATGTGTTGATGCCAAATTGACAATTAATATTTCATGCTTAGGAAATAATAGTGAATGGTGGTTAGCACTGTTGCCAGGTTCGAATCCGGGCTGAGGCTCTTGCAAACAACATGCAAACAAATGAAACATATATGACACTGCTAACATGGTGATGTTCAGCAGGTATAATGTGTATCATGTTCAGCAGCTTAGTTAAGCATGTTAGCATGAAATCATTTTCTAATTAGCACTAAACACAATTTACAGGAGTTTGCATGTTCTCCCTGTGTCTGCGTGGGTTTTCTCCAGGTTCTCCGATTTCCTCCCACAGTCCAAAGACATGCATGTGTTAATTAGTGACTCTAAATCACCCGTAGGTGTGAATGGTTGTCTGTCTCTGTTTGTCTCTATGTGCCCTGTGATAGACTGGCGTCCTGTCCAGGGTGTACCCCGCCTCACGCCTGATGTCAGCTGGGATCGGCTCCAGCCCACTGTGACCCCGATAGGGACAAGATGATGAAGATGGATGGAATCTAGTGGCAGTCTTGCAAATAGTGACCCGTCCCTGCCAAATCTTCAAGTCTGTGACTAAAAAACTATAAACTTTTAAAGCCTTGACACACCAGCTCGACAGTCGGCTGTCAGTCAGTCAGTCATTCTGTTTCTAGTTTTCACAGTGTTTCTGCACCGTTGCTATGGAGAGTTATTTCCTCTCACAGAACATACATGCAAGCCGATGGCTGTAGTCTCTGTGGTGTGTTCATGTGCAGAATTTTGGGAGAAACACAACAGTCGGCCTTTATCAGTTCTTTGAATTTGTGTTGGTGTGTCTGGGCCCTTAGATGTGAGAGTGTGTCTTTCTTCCTTCAAAAGTCTTTTCAAACTTGTCTGGTAGGCATAAGGCGCCTTGAAGAGGTTCGTTTAACTTAATTTAAAAGTTGTACAGCAACTGATTCTTAATGTACGGATCTGTCTAAAAGGCGACAGTGTATTTTTCAGAGGAATTTAGATGACTGGAGCTCAGCTGGAGTCTGGTGTTCACCGCTGTGTCGTGCCACATTACCACTCCTGTCTAAAGACCTGCTGTAAATCAGTTTCAGTGAGGTGAATTATTAACCACGACATTCCTCGTGCTGAATCAGCCGTTCTCTCGATCCCGCCGAGACCTCGCTCTCATTTTTCCTTTCCAAATACTCCATCGACTCAAGTGCTTGTCAATCAGCAGCACGATTGGAAGTCACGGCGAACTTGACTGCATTTTTGTCCTGCTGTGTTTGAAAGAGTTGCAGCAGATAAGGAGGACGGCCCCGGCGCTGCCCTGACAAGACTGTTGTGAAAGTGTTGAGCTTTACAGAAGGAATGCAGTGACAGGTCCAGACCTGAACTTCCGCATTAAGCAGGAAGAGCTCAAACAGTCAAGAGAGCCAGATGCAATCCACATCAACACACACATCTGCCTGTATACGAGTGTTTTCTGGTGTTGAGCTCTATTGCAGAATAATAATTTGAAGTGGAACTGAAGTCCATGAGGCTGTTATCTTGAAACTCACCGGTGAAAACAAGGATTAAAACACTCAAAAAGGTGAGTTTCATCTCCGCTAGGTTTGATGTCGGGTTAACGGTGAACACCCATGGCTTCTTTCCTCTACATGACTTTGACTTTGACTTTTCTCTATATGATTCCTTGCTGTTTTTAGTTATCAATCCAGATAATGTTCATAATACAGAGTGGAAATCACAGACATCCTGACACATTTTGTGATTTAAAGCTTCCTACTTGTTACCAGCTTGTTTAAAAAGCTGCCAAATTATGCTGTAACAGTACAAAAACGCTACAATTGTCACTCAACATGTTTTTGTACTCAAGAGATAAGATTTAATTAGGTTGCTGTACAGTGATAAAGCATTCATTAGGCTATTCTAACATAATGAAAAAGGGTGTTGTGCTCTTGCCTTTCCAACTGGGTGGACCCGGTTCTAATTTCAGACGGCTGTATGACTCAATAACCACATGAAACCGATAGGGTTGGCCTCTTATGTTAAAGCTAATGTCACTGATGATAGGAACATTTTGTACATTTGGCTCCTTGAGATGAGATTTAATCACAGAAAATGGACTGAATTACTTATAAAATGTGTGTCGCAGCAAGAGTTTATTTGGAAGGCTGAGGTAAAAACCTTTTAGCTGACAGACGTTGACTGCTGTCAAGAGCCAGAAAACGCTGCACTATGTGTTTAGACAGACTGTCCAGTGACTCGTGCATGAGAGGATCTGATGTACAGAAAAGAGTTGAAGGGTTTTATAAATACAACTGGAGGGGCAATTATTGCCCATGTTTGATTTCTACAGAACCACAAGCTTCCTGCAGAAAACTGTAGTGCTGCTCCACTACATTTCAAACACAAATCCTCTCTTTTTTACAATTATTTTTTAGCTTAAGCTACTTTACAAACCCTAAACAATTAAAATAGTGAGTACCTACTTTTGCTTTAAGTACCTTTTTCTTATTACATTCTTTTATTTAAGTAACATTTTTAATGCACTGTTGTACAGTATTTTATAGACTTATAACAGTATTTTCACTGTGACGGATTAGTACTTTGACTGCCTTCAGTTCTTGGTTCTGCTGCCGACCCCCTAATTTGCCTCCTGTACAGTAGAGCGCGTCCACTTCTGTAAACATATCTGCCTATAAGACCCAAGTGAAGACATCTGAGCCGAGTAAGAGAGGGAGTTCCTGCACATTATGGTAAACATGCTGCGCCTCGATACGGCCACTTAAGTGTTGTTGTCTGGGTTTCATTTTAGGAAACTTGAGTAACGTGTGTGTGTGTGTGTGTGTGTGTGTGTGTGTGTGTGTGTGTGTGTGTGCGTGTGCGTGTGCGTGTGCGTGTGCGTGTGCGTGTGCGTGTGCGTGTGCGTGTGCGCGTGTGCGTGTGCGTGTGCGTGTGCGTGTGTGTGGACACATGGAAAAGGTTGAAACATATTTGAGATTATTTAGAAATGAATGCTATATGTTTCTGTGTCTTTTTATTTCTTTGGTTAGCAGAAGTAGAGTGGTGTGTTTTCGTATTGTATTGTGCGGGTTTGATAGGGCGCCAGATTTTCAAACGCTGACAGATCACATATTTGTAAGAGTGGTTTCTGTAAAGAAAAGAAAAAAATGGTGCAAAGAAACAGCGACATACTTTCATGATTGCATTCCTTCATGCTGCATTGTCCAAAGTAATGTGGATATGAAAGGTCACAACTTTGTTTTACAGTAAATGCAGTTTTTGGACGGGGAAATGAAATTATCCCATTCTTCTCTCCATCTCAGTTTGCAGAGGAGGGGGTCCGCACTTGTCATCAGTTTGTTCGATTGTAATGGAAAACTCACTTCAGAGCACTTTGCGCATCAGTAATGCTTCTTTCAAACAGCGTTGGTCACGTCACTTTCTCTTCCAACTGTGAAGCAACGTTGTCCAATATGGCTGATAACATTTTTTTGCATGATTTCACAACAGATCCATGTCATCTCTGATATCTTCAGACAGTTTTTTTTCATTCATGGTCGATTTCTTTTTAAATGAATGACTGGACATGTTAGGAAATAAGCTTATTCACTTCCCTGCTGAGGGTTTGATGAGAAAATTGATACCACTCTCAAGTCTGTACACAACACGAAGCTGGAGCCAGGAGACAGTTAGCTTATCCAGTTGAACTCGGAAACCGTAATTTCCGAGTTTGCCAGACAGAGATCTGCTCCCAGTATCAACAGCAGTTAAAACTGTAGGAAAACACCGTTGATTCTTACTTCTGTCTTATTTGTGTCTCATGAAATCAGGCGTACACACAGTACTGTCCATTTTCTGTCTGTGGCCGCGTTGCTACGCTGTTTGTACGTGCAAAATATCGCTTAATTCAAATAGCAAGTGGAATTGCTAATAATGGCTTATCTTGCTAAAAGTAAAACTTCCCCATTAAATACAATGGGTTTTTTTTTCTACTTGTAACTAGCACAGTTCTGACCTCTGGAAATAGGCGGAAGAATCTAGCATGGCTGTCAAAAGAGTTTTTAAAAAGCAATCTACCAAACCCTCTAAAGCTCATTAATTAAAATGAACAATTATATCTTGTTTTCTTAATTCATAGGCAGATTTTATATTTAGACAGAGTCAGGCTGCTCCTCCTCTATTTTCAGTCTTTATGCTAAGCTAAGCTAATCTACTCACCTGCTGGCTCTAGCTTCTGCAGACAGCAGAATAATAGTTTTAATAATATTCTCAAATAAAAGAATACGCTTATTTCTTAACATTTTAAACCATTCTTTTCAATTTACAATCTCAAATATCTCTGTTTTATTCTCTCGGGCGGCACCTATGGTGGGGGTCATCCCCGGGTCCTATGTTCCCCGGGTCCCATGTACCCCTTTCCCCAAAAAGGGTCCTATGTTTCCCGGTCACGTAGACCTCTGCCTTCGCTGATTTAATTGAGCATTATCTTAGGATCAGGGTTAGGGGGTAGTGTTAGGGTCTAGATAGGCGTATTTGCTGGGGAATTTGGTACTGATTGTGGGAAAAAATAACAGACCGGGGAACATAGGACCCTTTCTGTGAAAAGCAGGGAAAATATTGGACCCTTTTTTAAGAAAACTTTTCCCTGGTCACATACAAAGCGGGAACATAGGACCCGGGGTACATAGGTACGCTCCCCCTATAGTGATGAACTGTAATTGAAGTTGTGATTGGATGTAAATGCCTGTAAATGCAAAGGCTTTCTTCAATGGCATAGGCTCAAACATCACTGTGTAACCTCATTCGGCAACAGATAGTGACTTAACAGACATTTATTTAAATGAAAATCTTCTATTACTTAAAGTAAAACAAATAGCCTCTACTGGTAATCTAATATGATGGTTATGACAACATTTTCTGTGGTTTTCCTCTGTGTTTGTGTTTTGCAATATCATACCTACAGATGAAAAAAATGCTTTCTTAGGTCTAATTTTACAATCATGCATTAATATGCGGAAGAAGTGATTATAAAGTTCACAAGCAGGCTGCTGTTTGCTGTCAAGGTCTGACCAATGCTGCACTCACCCTCTCTGACTCCTCTATGAGAGTTGGGAGCGCTCCATTTAATGCATTTGGCATCTAAAAGCAGCTACCGGGAAGTGACCTGAGTGACTCTAATATTTTCCTTGTGTGACTTTGAGTGTCATCATACATAACATCATAGAGTGGGATCTTGTATTGTGTACTGTATGGCGGTTGTCATAACGCTAAATAAAATTTGACACGCCAGAAAGAAGAGGCAGATAAAAATAATTATGGTTTACAAAATATTTATTTCTATCAGGTTTTTTCTCATTTTTGAGATTGCAGTTGCTTAGCATCATGTTTTGTTTATCCTGTATGCTGCTTTATGCAGAATATTACGCGCAAAGATCCATGCAAATTATGTTTTCGTGCCATTGAAATGTGACATCATGGGAATAAAGGAAACAGTAGTGTTAAGGTCGCAGGTAGCTGCTCTTGTCACCATCTCCTACATGATTTCAACATTGCAAGTGACAGGAAGTTCACCGTTTACCACTTCCCCCCTAAAGGGGCAAACCATTCTCGTAAAGGGGTGGAGGAGTGGGCCCACATGCTGCAACAGTGAGAAGGGCCCACACATTATACTGTTATACTACTGTCACATGTAAATTATTGCCTGGCACACAAAAGAAAGCTTAGTCATTATGGAAAATACTTTTTTTATCTGCAGTATAATCTGCCCAAACTCATTTATGGAGCCAGACAATACAGTTTTCATAAGCTTCAAACCGTTCATCATGCACACGCCATGTGTTAAATGTTGGAACGGTATTGATCCATTTCACATTCAAATGAGAAACATCGTCTCACAGCGCTGTATGAACTCTTGCCTGGAACAAAATCAATCACTCTTGTCTCCTCTGCAGTGTGACTGAGGGTTTGCCCACGAGTGTCTCACTTTGCTTTTGATTAAATCTCTGCAAACGTTTTCATTCTTATTTTTTCTCGTTGGCTCTCAAAGTTGACTAAACTGTGATGAGTGAAAGCAGCCAGTTACACTTTGTTAAATATCATATTATTTTCATATGTAATGGACCATAACAGCAGAAAAAAAGGAGATATAGTTATGCAAACATTGCTCTGAGTGAAAGAAAATCTCACTGTTGAGTTAAACCAATGAGATTAATGAGTCGTGGCTTCTTCTTTTTTTTTAGGTTAGTGGCTAACAGGACACAAACAAAGAGGCCACTATGAGGTCTGTTTGAGATGTGCTGAAGTCACAGCTCAAGTATTACTTTCATTACTATAACCACGCTAAACTTAACCCTGGCTACTTCTAATATAAACCAAAACAAAACTTCAAATACAAGCGTCTCACGTCTTAGAGCTAAACCATAATCACATATAATCATTCCACAACTCAACCTCAGAGTTTAGCAGATTTAATTTAGTGCTACAAAATTAGCATAGCTGCACTAACATAGGTAAAAACAGAGCTACGCTCATAGCTAAACTGCTCCTATGTAATCACTTCTAATGTCTTTGTTTTATTCAGATTTTGTCTTGAACTTTGCACAAAATACAACGACAGAAACTAGGTTTGCCTTTGCCGCTATCCTTTTTTGCCTCATCCTGCTTAAATTGTTTGAAATATTGATAGTTTTAACAAAGTAAGATGACACACCTGCAGGTTAAATCAATCTGGTTTGTTTTCCCTCTTGGTGCGATCTGTTTGGGAGGGCGTTAACACAGTGATGGCGCTCTGGTGCAGACAAAAACAACCGAACACAGATAATTTCTGGAGCAGTTCTTTTGTGGTCGAACAGGGCATGACTCCAACTAACAGGTGTACTCAAATCTGAGCTCAATGGCTCAATAGCACTAAAGACCTTCTTTAAACCGGCCCCAGGTGTGCTTTGCATTCTGGGAAACTGCTGAGCACCAATAATAGTAAAGAAATATGCACTAGTCCAGAACACAGGAGCTTGCTGTATTTACTTTCTTGCTGACCATAAGCGGGCTGAAGGTTCTCACGTAGTTTCCTAGTAGATGCAAAGAAACGGAACCGGAGGGAAAGTACTCCAAGTTTATGAACTCACCAACTGATTCAGATTCATGCTAACATGCTCACAATAACGATGCTAACATGCTGATGTTAAGCAGGTAGTGTTTACCTTAGTTTAGCATGCTTACATTAGGTAATAAGCACAAAAAGTACAGCTGATAATGATAAGGTCGGTGCCTCTAGAAGACGTCAGGAAGTAGAGCGGCTGTCCAATAATCAGAAGGTTTGATCCCCAGCTCCTCTGAGAGAGTGTCAAAGTCCCCTGTGCTCCTGATGAGCAGTCAACTTGTAGCCTTGCAGCCTCTACCATCAATGTTTGGTTCACTCATAACAGCGCTATGTAAATGCATTACAGTCGATTAGGATGCATAATGTGGAAACCGTGAATATCTGTACAAAAGTGAATGCGGATTCCATCCAGTAGATGTTGCACTGCAAAAGAAACCTTTGAGTTCATGGAGGCACAAGAGGAAAAATTGAACACCAAAGTGTGGTTTCAACTGTTTAAAAGAGAAATCTAATTTCCTATCCATGATTGCTTTAGCGTGCTGCCATGACCAAAAAAGGAGGCCAGTGAACCTCATTAACAGACAACCAAAGGCAGAAAATGGCTGTTTAATGTTCACCGGGCTGGTTCAGCAGTTACAGCAGTGAGGGGCGGCAGTATCTCAGTCCATAGGAGACTCGGCCGGTTCAAGTCCCTGTGTGGACCATGAATGGAGCATGGACTGGTGGCTGGAAAGGTGCCAGTTCATCTCCTGGGCACTGCAGAGGTGCTGTTGAGCAAGTCGCCGAACCCCCAACTGCTCGGGCGCTGAACCATTGGCAGCCCCCTTGCTCTGACATCTCTCCTTAATTGCATGTATATAGGTCCTGTTTGTGCATGTGTGTGTATTTCGGGTCTCTGTGTGTGTAACCTGTATAATAATAATAACAGAGTGAAATTGAATTTCCCCTTGCAGGATTAATAAAGGATTTCTTCTTCTTCAGTAATACTCTGTGCTGAAACGTCCCTAAGCAGTAAAACTGCACCCTCACAGGATCAGGGCCATCAACATGCATGGGAGCTGTGCAGCAACAAATATACAGCACATTACATTTGTGGAATGAGCGAAGTTAAAACCCCCTCAAAGCACCACCGTGAGCTGAATGAACTCCCACTGACACCTTCCCACTACTGTTCATGTTCCACTGTAAGAAAACAGGGACTCTGTTTTGACTGCACATTCTCGCTCATCATAACATTTGCTCTGAGAAAAAGGGGATTCAAATAATACATATGTCACAGACGGCGTGCTGAACATAATTACTGATGGAAATCTCACATGAATCTTCAGAAGTCCTTCCAACGGCTATTTTTGGACTTTAGACTGAGAATATGAACTATGTCTGAGTTAAAGTATATATATCTGAAGCAGCAGTCAAGTGTATATGAATCTTCAGACTTGGACAGCATTTTTTTAGCTAAGCACAGGATGCACTGTTGATAGTTTCTGATTCTTTACGAGTATTCATATTTTAGTTCTTTAGCATAGGAGGAGACTTTTGCGGATTTTCGGGTTCATACTCCACAAGAACATTGCTCTAGCACAGGGGTAGGCAATTCTGGTCCTGGAGAGCCACTGTCCTGCATGTTTTAGGTTTCTCTGTGCTCCAACACAGCTGATTCTAATGATTTGCTCATTATCAAGCAGCTGATGCTTGTCACAGTTTGATTATTGTTAGACTCAGGTGTGTTAGAGCAGGGAGAAACCTCAAACATGCAGGACAGTGGCCCTCCAGGACCGGAATTACCCACCCTGCTCTAGGAGAACATCAAAGTTCTAGTTGACATGTTTTAATGTTCAAAACACATTATTCTATATTCTATATTTCTCATACTGTCTGTCTGAGTATATCTATATTCACCTTCTGTCTGAAACGCTCCGTTTTAGCGCCTGTCTCTTTAAGCCCCCCTTCCTGAAAAAGCCCAGTCTGCTCTGATTGGTCACTGTTTCTGGATCTTCTTGTATCTGTGCTATCTTCGTCTCTGCACCATCACTGCAGCCAAGGGACGACTGTAACGGCACTGTATAAGCACTTTCTATCTTTTTATAGTAAAGTTGTGACATCACAACCTTACAGAAGTCCTGACGGCTCATTTAAAGTCACAGAATCTGAGGCCATGGCTCTTAGCAGGAAACCGGTGGATTGCTTACTCCAGGTAGGGAATGAGTCCTTACCCCAAGTGAAGGAGTTCAAGTACCTCGGGATCACGTTCACGAGTGAGGGGACGATGGAGCGTGAGTTTGGCCGGAGAATCGGAGCAGCGGGGGCGGTGTTGCAGTCGCTCTACCGCACCGTTGTGACGAAAAGAGAGCTGAGCCGGAAGGCAAAGCTCTCGATCTACCGGTCAATCTTCGTTCCTACCCTCACCTATGGTCATGAAAGTTGGGTCATGACCGAAAGAACGAGGTCGCGAGTACAAGCGGCCGAAATGGGTTTTCTCAGGAGGGTGGCTGGAGTCTCCCTTAGAGATAGGGTGAGAAGTTCAGCCATCCGTGAGGGTTTCCTTAGCGTTGAAAGGAGCCAGTTGAGGTGGTTCGGGCATCTAGTAAGGATGCCCCCTGGGCGCCTCCCTAGGGAGGTGTTTCAGGCACGTCCAGCTGGGAGGAGGCCTCGGGGAAGACCCAGGACCAGGTGGAGAGATTATATCTCCACACTAGCCTGGGAACGCCTCGGGATCCCCCAGTTAGAGCTGGTTAATGTGGCCCGGGAAAGGGAAGTTTGGGGTCCCCTGCTAAAGCTGCTGCCCCCACGACCCGACCCCGGATAAGCGGATGAAGATGAGATGAGATGAGATGAGTTTCTGAATACAGACTGTGTGCGTTTCGTGGGTTTTGATTCTTTTGACAGTATTTAATTAGCACCTTTACCTGCTTTATAATAAAAAAGACATGGAAATTTACTTTTTACAATATGGGGCCATATGCATTGCAATCATGTCATGTGACTGCATGATTTCCTCACATAGCGCTCTTTAATGACAGCACATCACTGATTGCAGTGGTGAGATGGTGGACTCATGGCTTAAAATAAAGTAGGACTTTGATAAAAAAAGTACACCTTATTCCTAAATCTGACTTAAAATACAACAATGAAATAGTACAGCACTCCCCAGTGCAACAAGACACAACACGTTTAGGTGAAAAATGAATGCCTGGAAGTTATGCATAAATACTTTTCTTCCTTCTGTCCTGGTTGGAGATGTTTTGCAAGATAGCACGGCCTCAGGGCACTTATTACAGCGGTGCACATTTCAAAGTAAAGTAGCAGTACCGCGTCTCACCACTGGCTGTGTAATATGCATGTGTATTTAACAGGATTTACCTCTTCATTCCACACATGCCTTCACTGGTATTCACCATGACGATCGCATCAAATCAATGGAAAGTCTTCAGTGGGAACATTGATACGTTGACAGTCAGTATTTGGTCTCATGGTAAAATAGTTTACAGTCTCATCTTTGACTATTTCTTTTGTGTTTGTCACTTCAAACAGATGGATGACATTGACGCCATGTTCAGTGAGATGCTGGGGGAGATGGACCTCCTCACTCAGGTGAGCTAACCATGACGGTTGTCATGACAACTGAGGTCGTACAGTTTGATTCTAGCACTTCCCTTAACTACCGAGGGCTTTTGCTTCTATTTATTTCTCTATTATCAATTTTAATATTGTTATTATTGCTTCTTCTTATTAAGTTGTGTTATGTATATCCATAAGATTGGATTTTATCTGTTTGTTTGTTTTTACTTGCAAATGAACTCTTCATTACATGAATAAAAGCAGACAAAAGCCAACAAAAACAATAACAACAAAACTGAAGAAAAATAGAAAAAAGAAATGACAATGTTAAAAAAGAAGTTAATAAAAAAATAAAATATAATAAAAAATTAATAAATAAAAATGAGTAAAGAATATAATGAAATAAGAGTGGATGGAATCATAATAGAGTTGTTTATGGAACAGCATTGACTTTTTGGTTTCACTTTGATTCATAAGCCTAATAAATTATTTGCAATAACCATTTTTATTTGTCTATAAGTCATTTAAATATTATTATAAATATCCAATTGGAAAAAATTACAGCAAAGCACCATAGGAACCTTTTTTGCTGTCCCAGTAAAGTGCATCAGAGCCTTTGTTTTTGCAATTAATTATAGATTTTTAATTCAAGCTCTTATACACACCTTTAATGCAACAACTACTGAAAACAACACATTTTCTCCAGACTGCCCATATGGTTGAATCCCTCACCTTAAACCTTAAATAGACTTTTCTCCTTCAGAGACAGACGACAGACTTACTAAAACCTACCATCGATCACCGAGACACTCTAGACTGGCAAGCACAACAGACACAGCGGGGGGAAACACTCTTTGTGGTCAACTAACAACCATAAATTACACTCTCTTCTGGAGGGGAGGTCAAATGGCATGAGCCAAGCTAAGAGATTACACATTTTTTCTCTTAGTGAAAAACCCTGCTGATAACTTTGATGTTGTTTTCCAACCCGCCAGTCCTCTGAAATCACTTCCATTTTGCCAGGGGGATTTAATAAAACACATAGAAGCCCTGTTAGGTGTGATACCCAAAAACAGATGTAACGTTACACGTGTAAATATTATATATTATTACATAAAGTTTGGGGACAGTCTATGTTTCAGAATGTGTTGTGGATTAACTCACTGAGCCTCCGGGGGTCTTGTGGCAGTACAGATATTATATCCATGCTCTTGTATATAAACACTGCCTTGTTCATTCTTCCCTGCAGAGTCTCGGACAGGAAACAGTACCGCCTGCGTCTCCCCCCAGCCCCAACAAGGAAGTCAACTTATCTTACGGCTTCACGGACCTGAATGGTGACTTAACATTGTGTCTGTCCTGTGTGTGGAAATACAACAAAAAGCAGGGGTGTTGAGCTGTTCTACGATGACTTAGCCCACTACACCATTACAGTTGTGCAACCTGCAGAATGCATGTTTCACCAGTTATCTAGAAAATTATCAGATTACAAGTAGTGACGTAAAAGGTCGACAAACAGCATATCAGGCGACTGTTCAAGAGGTGGTTGCAGATGAAGATTAAGCTCATTGTGTGTGCCTGTTACTCAGTGTTTGCTCAAAACAACATGTTACTGTTAAAGTAAGGTTGCAGAATCTGTTGTCATAAGTCCACTTAAAGTCTATCCGTACCTGTTCTTTCTCCTGTATGTCATTAAGTACTTCAGTCAAATCCATGTTGCCAACTCTTTTCCAATGAAAGTAGCCACACAAAAGTTGCTAAAAGTCACTTGATGACTCGTTTGCATATTGGTGACGTCATCATGCAGCTTAGCGATGTCACAGACCATGGGTTAGAAGCAAGACGGCACAAGGTAGATGCTAGTTAATACCCGCTAGCATCACTGCTACCACTGCTATCAACAGCTTTAGCATACAGTTAGTGTAGCGACACTTTTTACCGTGAGAAAATGCCTGTACATATAATATAAACTTTAAACTGTACAATCGAACATGTTCCTGCAGGAATGGGATCCTAAACTACAACAACAGATGTAAAGGCAGTGTTTACATTTTACATACACTATTTTACATCTAGCTAGCTATACGCTAACGTCAGGTAAAGATGCAACTTGGTTGCCGATGTTGTTAATTTCTCCCCATTTTTGGATCACATTCCTGCTGGAATATGCTCAGTTTTTTTAGTTTTTGTTTTAGAAGACACAAAGTACAGGGTTATGGCTAGATAGGAACCGTCTTGTGTAAAGCTCTTGGGAAGCAAGGTGCGTTAAGTAGATGTCTAAAGGGGAGCGTATCTATGTTCCCTGGGTCCTATGTTCCCCGCTTTGTATGTGACCAGGGAAAAAAGGACCCTTTTTTAAGAAAAAAGTCAGATGTTCCCGCTTTTCCCAAAAAAGGTCCTATGTTCCCCGCTTTGTATATGACTGGGGAACATAGGACTCTTTCTTTCTGAACTTCGGACCGAAAAGGGTCCAATGTTCCCGCTTGTCACAGGAAGGGTCCTATGTCTGTTATTTTTTCCACAACAGGTGCTGAATTTCTGGCAAATAGGCTTATGTAGACCCTAACACTACCCCCTAACCCTGACCCTAACCGTAACAAAGCGCTAAATTAAATCAGCAGGGGCATAGGCTTACGGGAAAATCGACAAACGCATCTCGAGCCCTTCCGAGCTGAATTGCAAATATTGTCCTCATGGTGGCACTAGGCAGTAGAATTCATTTTTCGTGGGACCATGAATGTCTGTACAAAATGTAATGACAATCTATTCAATATTGAGATATTTCAGTCAAGACTATTGCGACTATTGCAACCTTTATAAAGGAAGTTGTAAATAATGGCTCAATGGTGGTTCATTCAGCATATATTCTGCCCGCTCCACAGCACCACCAGTCTTTATTCCTCAGGGAAAACAAGGGAAGATGAATGAGGAATCATAAGCCTTCATTTTATTTATCTTATTTGTAAGGGGCCATGTACAATCAATGTTACCATTTGGGCTTTGTGACAGACCATTTAGTTAGTTACCATAACACAAAAAGAGGACCTTGTAAAAACTGAAATTTCTTAATGTTTAGTGAAACCGGTCATTTCCAAAAAGGAACTAAGGCATCTCTTACATGACAGGGATTAAATAAAAACAAAAAACTTTTTGGCTGGTGGTCAAATATTGACAGTAAACACCTCAGGTCATAAACTAATAACTGGCACTTGTCTCTAATGGACCTGATCAGTTCTTAACTAATAAAATGATTATCTCCTAACTCTAGAGTCCCTCAATGAACTGGAAGACAATGATTTGGATGCTCTCATGGCTGATTTGATGGCTGATCTCAATGCGACGGAAGAGAAACTTGCAGCGCAGATAGAGGGTCTGAAAACGCCATCGCCCACCCCGCCAGACCTGCAACCACCACTGCCTGAAGGTGTGAGCACCCGCCCCACCTCCTCCCTTGTTTCCCCAACATCACCAGCAAGCACCACCAGCAGCAATGTTAGCACCCCGGCCTCCTCCACCGCCTCCCCTTTGCCAGCTCCGCCTCCTCAGGCTTCAAAGCCGACAAAGGTGAGTCAGACAGAGAGCACAGTTTGTAAGATGAGAGTTGCGTCTCTGCAATTACCTTTTAACCTCTCTACTACTGGGAACTGGGCCAACATTTAAGATGTGAGGGTTTTAATAAAGGCTTGTCAGAGTAGTAGAGAGTATGGTTGGTACAGTTTCAGAGATGGAGAGTGGTGAAGAAGTGAAAATGTTTTTGCATTGTTCGGCTCTGAAAATGCAACATGCAAGAGCAGACACATGAAGCAGAAAGAAGCAATAATGTCATAATCTCTGTTTTATTGGTGGCCTGTCTTGGTTTACCAGAAGAAATCGCTTCCTGATCCGTGCGTGACAAGACGGTATTACAACAAAAACATCACCAGTTCCCAGCATATACATTTCTAGTGATTTCTCTTTTGTCTTTGTGGAACTGGGATGAGTGGTATTGCTCTTATAACAGTCGGACGGTGAGATCATGGTGTAGTTGTTCCTGGACGGAGGCATCTGTTACAGTTACACAGACTCATGAGGCGAAACAGCCGAAAGTCTGTCTGGAACAGATCAAACACATGCAGCCATGAGGCAGGAAAGAGTAACAGGATCAATACCAAAGGGTGGAGAAGGGAGGTAAGCTGTGGCAGTGGTGGTGGGGGGGCGAAGCCAGACGGGAGCTTATTGCTTTAGCAGGGCTTGTTACCTCATCCTTCTGAGGTAAAAACACCAGCTGTGCTGAGGCAGAGAATGCGTCATTGTTAGGTAGAGGTATACAAGTTCAATAAAACTGCACTGCAGGCAGGATTCTTATAAGCCAAATTAAACGGTATCCTTTCCCTGCTAATTGAGATTTAGTAGATTACATCTTTAATGTCCCAAATGCAACATTGAAGTGAAGTTCCTCCACAGAAAAGAACTTTCCACAGTTTCATCTTTAACTCTTGTTTACCTTTAGCACTCTTTTAAGCAATTGCTCAACATTTTTGGAAATATCCATATTCGATTTTCTTGTGGAGGATTAAATGAGAGTTTTAATACCTCTCTCATGCATACTGTATATGGTAAATCTGAAGCAACAGCCAAGGGGAGTCTGAATCTGACCCGGGTGTTATTTGTCTGAACCCGGCCTGAGATTTGTCCCATCAGGCTCAGGTCCACACTCTAACAGCCAGCAGCTGATTAGCTTAGCTTAGCTCAGCATAAAGACTGGAAAGGGGGGGAAAGACTTACCTGGCTCTGTCCAAAGGTAACAAAATCCGTCTACCAGCAACTTTGACTCACTAATAGGTGCTGGTAGGCAGATATTGTTACCTTTGGATGGAGCCAGGCCAGCAGTTTTTTTCCCTGTTAAGACTTTATGCTAAGTTACGCTAACCGGCTGCTGGCTGTAGCATCATATTTATTGTACATACATGACAATCTTCTCATCGAGTTCTAAGAAATACACAAATAGGCATATTTTCCCCAAATCTTTCCAAAACTATTCCCTGAATGTATTACACGTTTGTGCTCTGTGCAGGTTGCTGACATCAAAAATGCATCCTTGGTGCTTTTCAAGGTATAATAGTGTAGCTATGGTAGTGGTATAATGAACATAATTTCTGCACTGTATAATATCATTGTTTGTCCTTTTCAGGAGGAGATTGAGGCGCAGATGAAAGCAGACAAAATCAAGCTCGCTCTTGAGAAGCTCAAGGAAGCTAAAGTGAAAAAGGTAAGATGAGAAAGCGCTGAAGTGTGCTCATCTGATCTTACATGCGCTGGCGACAGCAAACTTTAGAGACATTGGCCCTCATTTATCAAACGAACGAACGGCAGAAAAACGTGCGTACGACCATTTCCAGGCAAACTTCGGCATTTATCAATTTGGACATGAGCGGGAGCTACGATCAAATCTCACGCCTGGTCTGAGATCGTGTACGCACATTTGAGCCTGTGTATTTGCGGTGCAGCACAGCAACAAACCTCAGCTGTCATTAAGCATAAGCAGTCACATATTAAGAACAGACAAAAACGGATTCTTAAAACGAATAAAAAAAAATTAAATTGTGGTTGGAGCAATTGATTGTACTCGTGTGCATCTGAAGGCACCATCAATGAATGATTACACATTCATCAATCGCAAAAACTACCACTCGATAAATGTACAGGTGATTTGTGATGCCAAGCTATCGCTTTTTAACGTGGTGGCCAGGTGGCCAGGGGGACACACACGATTCTTTTATATTTCAAAACAGCTCGGCTCCAGCCCCCCGCGACCCCAAAAGGGACAAGTGGTTGGAGATGAATGAATGAAAAGGAAAGCGCACTGCAGAGACCCAACAATTCCCCCGTAGAGTACGGTGGCAACGAAAACCTTCCCTTTAACAGGCAGGATCGTCAGACAGACCCAGCTCTCTGGAGGACGGACATCTGTCTGCACCGGTTGGGGAGAAAGAAAAGGAGAGAGAAAGAGAGAAAAGACACACAGATGGAAAGGGAGAGACAGACAGACACACTTCCAGAAATGCAAGCAAGCAAAGCCTAACAGTAACTATAATAATATCTATAGTAATGTGACTAAGACAGTTAATACAACAGACTAGTAGAAACAAGCACAGCTAAGGTGATAGAATATGACAATGATAATAATTATGGTGGCAAACATGATCAATGATGAGTAGTGGCAATAGCAGCTACGATACAGCGAGACTTACCACTGGTGGTGTTTTTATGGCTACAAATTTTATAGTTTTTTCTTCTAGGTGACAAAGGTTATCCTCTAACCGAATACCTAATAACCCTGCTGGCAAACCCCGCTACAGAGCAGGAGCGCAGGTCCAACAGTGGGCACAAATGCGTTATTCTTTTCCATACAGTGTTTTTATGGGCCCCTTTTTTTCCACTCTTAAGACTGCCAAAAAGCATATCTTTATTTGGCTCGGATGTCAGGATGCCGATCTGTGTGTCAGAAAAGTTTCTTTTATAACCAGCGTTCCTTCTCCCCATGTTTGACCTCAGTGGGCGAGGCCTCCGAACCAGGAATATTTAAGGGCGTAACATGTTAATGACGATCGAATTCAGCCGCCGCATTTATCAAGGCCCGCTCATTCGTACGCTGAGATTGGTCAGATACGAATGTTTCATAAGTCACATGTGGGTCCTTTCCTACGATCAATTCTGCGCTCAGATCTGCGCCCGTTTTCACGCAAGATTGTTAAATGAGGGCCACTGTGAATCACAGCTACATGGACGTCATTGTAAAAGGCACAATGATCAGGATCTTTTGTTTCCTTGGGAAGAGCCATCAATCACATTTATGCACAACTACTTTCATCCAGCCAGCGTCCTGCAGGACAGCTTCCCCTCTTTGGCTGATATGTGGACGCTTTCTCATCTTCAAAGCAGTCAACAAAAGAACAGACATGTGGCCTTGCATGCAAAGCTGCACATCAGGATGTGCACAAAACTAAAGTAGTCTCATGCCAATTGCATGCCATAGTTTTATTGTATCATAGGTGATGTGACTGATGATGTGACTGCCAAGTTTGGATGAGAAGTCTCATAATTGACATGGATGTGGCTGCATTAATGACCTGTTTCTCTGTTAAGATAATTATTACTTCTAAGAAAAATCTAAAGGGAACTAGGAAAAAAAACAGCTCTTCCAAATTGCCATCTGTGTGTGTGTGTGTGTGTGTGTGTGTGTGTGTGTGTGTGTGTGTGTGTGTGTGTGTGTGTGTGTGTGTGTGTGTGTGTGTGTGTGTGTGTGTGTGTGTGTGTGTGTGTGTGTGTGTGTGTGTGTGTGGATGCTGAGGAAACCCAGACCACTGGCTGCTTTCACAGGAACATCTGTCCCGGGGTTGTTAGACGCAGAAGAGCAAGGTGCAGCCTCAGTGGTTTCAGCACAACCGTCTGTGGGCCGAAAGCCTCGAGTTTCAGATAAACCCACAGCTTTCGACACGGATCACGTATTTTGAACATACCTGCCTCGCATGCGGAAGTAGGGTCAGAGGGAAAGTAATTTTATATCCAGTGACATTTCATTCAACCGCATGCCAAACCTAAATTGTTTTCAGGAGGAAGGTCAAGACCGAGGTACGAGATCAAACACTCTTGCGATAACATCTCTGAAACTCACATTTTTTATGACACAAGGCGAGCGACTGGCTAACCTTAGTTCTGTGGAACTCCTCAGCTCCCCAAAGCTGGATTTGTTTCAGATGAGAGGGAATGTGAACCCATATGAGTCTGTGAAGATCGCTCTGATCCGCTCCAGAGCAAAACTAAGCTCGGCCAACTTGGAGAAAGGTAGAGGGAGGGGGGGCAGACGTGCTGATGCTCCGACTCTTCTACCAAAACTAACATTAGTAAACAGAAACAATAATTTACTGCAGACAGCCTCTAATTAAACTAGATAATAATTAAGCTGCATGTGGTTCAAGACTTGATTTCATGTCACACTTTAGAGACACCTGCTGCTGTCCGCAACATGTTTTGACTTCAATGTGTCATGCAGATGACACAGAAAAACCTCCCATTAGAACCAAAAAAACTTTTGGGTTACACTTATTAACTT
Organism: Echiichthys vipera; assembly: GCF_963691815.1. Taxonomy (NCBI): domain Eukaryota; kingdom Metazoa; phylum Chordata; class Actinopteri; order Perciformes; family Trachinidae; genus Echiichthys; species Echiichthys vipera. Next base: position 8,021,330 of record NC_139846.1, read on the forward strand.
TCTTGCAGAGAGTTAGGCTACATCCACAAAATGTTTTCATTTTAAAACAAAAATATCTCCGTCCTCACAAACCCTTTAGCTCAGTTTGTGAACTAATATCGCCGTCGTAAACACAGTGTAAGGCTGATAACGGCACTGGATGTGGGAATCGTTGCTTGAATTGTACCCTCCTCTTGTGCATGTAGGCAGTAGTAGGATTATAAAATGCAGAAAAAAGCTGCTAGCATCACCAAAAAAGTCAGACGGAGCTGTAATTGGTTATCCATGTTCAATGAATCACCGGTAGTCAAGAGCGTGACGAATCAGGGAAGGGCATTTCGGGACAGATGAGACCCAATCAGGAAGCGAACGTGGGTGTGTGCGTCATCACTTTTAAAAGGTCTCTGTTTCCACCGGTCCAGACTACAATGTTGATGAGTTTTCAAACTAAAAATGGGGTCAGCAGAGTTTTCAAATGTCTCTGTTTTAGGGGTTCTAAAATGCAAAATGTAGCAAAAGTGATGCGTTTTAAATTGAAAATGTATTATGTCCATTGAATATGAAGCTTCAGCCAGAAATCAGCTGGATTTTATATTTATAAAACTATCCTCGAGCCCAGAAAAACAATTGCAAACCTGTGAAGTCATCCAAATGTAAAGACAATGAGCGGATTGGGCGGGGCCTTCGGGAGATCCGGTTCTTATTATACATCCATGGTGGAGCACACATAGAGGCTGGATTATTCAGCTGGTATATTTATTTGTACGTTACATAACACAGAAAAAAAACAGTTCAGGCTGGTTTTGGTAAGGCTGTGAAAAAAGACTATATCCATAAATAGATCCGTAAGTCAATGAAAGATAAGTTAGTCGAGGTCTATGGGTATTGGGCAGCTATAGCAGCAAGTTTCCAGCAGCTGTGCACATGAACTGAACCAACTGCAACCATGATCTCTGCTCTGAAGGAGCGTCTACACCTTTTTAACAGACAAAAGTTAATTCATAATCAGCTAAGACAATAAAAGATCGATTCTATGTAAAACAACAAAAACTATTTCCAATCATTGCTTTCCTGGGTTTCATGGTTTGGAAGTCTGTCTGTCAAGAACAGGAACTTACTTAATTCGGTGGTGAAATGGTCCAGTAAGCTCGTAGGAGAATCTCAGCGTAACCTAGCCTCGCTGTACACCAGACAGACAACAACTCTATTTTAAATGACCAACAATTTTCAGCTTCTCCCTTCTGGAAAAGGGTTTTTAGTTCCAAAGTCTAAGACCAAGCGTTTTAAAAACAGCTTTTTTCCAGCCGCAATCATGCTTATGAACAAGCTGTAGAAACTGGTAAATGTGCACACAATGAAACTGGAGCATTTATTATTGTATGTATTATTTAATAATTTGGTGATTTTAAGATCATTTTATCTGTATTTTTTACTATATCTTAACTCTGCTGGTCAGTTTTAAGCGTCCTAATTGGGATTAGAACTGGAGAACTTGAATTGTAACTGTCCCATTTGTGTTTGTGTGTATGTGTTGTCTGACACTTTTAAACTGCACAACAAGCATACCTACGGGTACAAATGGATTAGTGAACCTGAACCTTACATACAAAAACTACTGTAGTACTGTTTCCTTAAACAATAAACCCCCTCTGTTCTGCTCACAATGGTACAGTCCTGGTAGACTCCCCTCTACTCTTAAGCCTATTGGAAGCTCTCACTTCCTCTTTGGCAGTTTGGATCATGGCCAACAGGTCACATGGATGCAACAAACACTTGGTTGATTGAAGTAGTGCATAACCAATATATGCTTTCAAATGGACAATATCAATACATTCATTTAGTTCTTTTGTTAACAGTGTGGATGATGGCAGTTAGCATGCTATACCCATATGATGCTAGAATAATAAAGGCACCCATTTTCTTTGACAGTTGGTGGTGAAGGTGCTGATGAACGACGGCAGCGCCAAGACTCTGATGGTGGACGAGAGGCAGAGTGTCAGAGAAGTCCTGGACAACCTGTTTGAGAAAACTCACTGTGACTGCAACGTGGACTGGAGTCTGCGCGAGACCAACCCAGAGCTGCAAATTGGTGATTTACTGCAATATAGCATCCAATATACTGAAACATGTGGTTGCTATGTCAGATAACACATACACACACAGCTTCATACTGCAGTTTATCACCAACATTCAACATCAACACATGTGGAGAGACGTGGTTTTCACTGGGCAGGAAAGGGATTGTTTGATAAATAAGTAAAGCTGTGAGACAAATTATAGGGTGAAATATCTAATATTTGCCTGTGAGATAGAGTAGAAGTATAAAGCCACATTTAACGAAAATACTTGAGTAAAGTACCTGTACATAAGTAGAGTAACTGAATAAATGTACTTAGTGACATTCTAACACTGAACAGTACAAATATGAACTGAATAACAATTTGAAACTAATGCTCAAGAAAAACTGAAATTTGAAAAGATAAAAACAATAGAAAATGATATTGTATATATATATATATATATATATATATATATATATATATACTGTATATAGGAGGGAAACAGCGAATACTTGCATGTCTTGTAACGCCAAAGTAGTACACAAGGACTGAGGTTGTGGTTAAATACGGGGTTTTATTTTTACCAACCAACCCGTGAGCACTAAAGTAAATCAAGAGCAAATAAATAACATAAAAATGCAGTTTATAAAATACATTTGTGTACGTCTTTCCAGGAACCCAACAGGTGGCACATTACACTACAACACAAAATACACACATCTCATACAGCCCGCAGCTTCAAATTTAACTTGTACAATCACAAAACTTCACTTAGCATGCACATTTTCCACATACACACCCAGCATGTAACAATGCAACACAATAAATAAATAATATATACATACCCCGTCCACTGCCTACTACTTAAGTGGGTTCATTTCTTGTTGGTCATCTGCTTCTTTCTTTATGAGCTTGTTTGCTTGACATTCCTTCAATTTCGCAGCTTTGCAAGGTGTGCCGATAATTGTGATATATATGTGATGTACGGGAAATCAGATCGATAATTAGTTCCACCTTATTAAAACCAAAAAGGTGATGTAGTGAATTTGATTAAGTGCTGATGTGGGGCAGTTAAATGTCTCAACAAGAATAACATAAGGAGGCTAAAAACCAAAAGCATGAGGCAAGATACATTAGTAAAATAATGTTAAAATCATCACAAAAAACTGCACTTAGGCAGAGAACTGTCGCTGATTTATGACTTTTTCTTTTTTTGGTAGACCAGAAAGGAAAGCTCTGAAAAAGTCTAACCTGCTGCTGGATATAAAAGAGTGCATTATTAGTCTCTCTGTTGCTCAGAGAGAGATGATCTCACTTTAGTTGTCATTTAAGTTTTGAAGTCAAAGATGAATCTGAGGTTTCTTGCCTGTTTGTTTGGGTTGTTTCTGTAAGCCGCAGTATATTTCTGTTTGATCCTGGTTGAGCTATTTAAAGGATTCTGTGACATCAAGGCGCTAATATCAAAAAAAAAAAAAAAAAAGCATCAATCAGCCTTGTGTTATGGGAAGACACTGCCACATAAAGCTGTGTGTCATCAGCATAGATACAGATTTGGAAGTATTGTAACACGGGGGGACTAATGGGAAATTAAGCCTGCATACTTACTGAGGAAGGTTTATGACCAAAGATCAATCCCCATTGATTTGAATGTGTTGTTACAAGTTGATATACTGTAGCACCGTGACGGGTTTAAAATGTGGTGTTTTATGAGAGATTTGCTGTTTTTAACACCTTGTGACAGGTTTAAGTGTTTTCAGAGGGAAAGTAAGGCGCACATTTCCAGCAGCATTTTGTAATAAATCAAAAGAACCGAGTTGTTAGAAAAAGCAACCCCCAAACTTTTATTAACAATAAATGTGAAACGAAAAAAGGTGACTTCTATTAATTCATTGCAGTCGTTGCAGCAAATAAACCACCATAACCAGAAAAACACAGCAGTGTTAATATAGACTTTAACAAGACAAGCCTTCAGTGTGTTTTTATATGAATGATCAACACACGCACAAACACACACGCAGAACCACAAACACACACACACACACACACACACTCACTCAGACAAAATGCGCAGGGAGGGATATTTCATTCAGGTCCAGATGATGAAGTGTATTTTTATTGGCACGACGGATACTTCAGTGAGCTCACAATGAAACATTGATCTTACTCCTATCCATCTCTCTTGTCCTCCTCTCTTTCCTACGCTCTCTTTCTCTACATACACACACGCGCACACACACACACACACACAGTGTAGACAGGTGGGTTTAATTTGCTCTATCGGACACCGTCAGTCATCCTCTCTGTCATACGGAAATAGAAGCCTTATGATCTCAGTCCTCCATCTGAGCCGTCTGTGCTATATTTGCTCTAGCTGCTGCAGCTCGCCTCCATCAGATTCTCGGGCCGCTCATTACCATCTGTTTTCTAACATCTTATTCAGATTGTCACAGAGATCATTTCCTATTTTCTTAAGAACCAATCTTATATAGCGCCATTATAAGCCGTCCTGAAACTGATTTAACGAGATACTGGTGGTTATGACATTAACCCCTGCCAGCAATGGATTGTAAGTCAATATTATTTTGCTTGAAAATTACATTCATGTAATTTTATATACTGCTTGTTATGCTGTGAAAGACTAAATTAAAGGATAAGCCTGGATTTATTGCTCCATATTTTCAACAAATTCCTTTGGAAGTCCATTTTGAACTTGACTTCCTTGACTTCCTGTCCCTGTCTGCACCTCTCAGCCCCCAAGCTCCATTTATCCAACTGCAGACGTAGGACTTTAGTATGAATTAATCACATAGTTTTAATCAAAAAAGAAAATTAAAGCTGCAGTTAGTAGCTTTTATAAAAAATATTTCACATTTTCTGAAACTGTCACTATATCATGAGAGTTAAGTATATGAAGACTGTGGAAAAATCCTGTTGCTCTGCCTCCTCCTAGTGCTCCTAATGCCATCTGCAAGATTCCACCGTGCCTGCAGGAAACAACCAATCAGAGCTGAGGAGTCTCTGACCCATTGTCACTGACAATTTTTTATAGCACAATTCAACAACAGCAATTCAAAGTGCTTCACACAAAACATTATAAGCATTGGAAAGAAACACATCCAATTACATTGAAATCACATATAAAATGAAATTCAGATGAAACAATTAAAAGATCAGAAAACATCAGAAAAGGAATTTCCAGTTGTCAGTTAAGGTAATAGAAGTTATTCCATTGTTTTTAAGTAAATATGTACGCTGCATTTGAATATTTAAGCTGATCCATGTTCTGTATCTAACCACTCTAGTTTTGGATGGCTGATGCATCAGTTACTTTCATGAATATACTTTCTTTATTCCCACCCGTGCAGTAAACACAGACATAAAAAGTATTTCCCCCGCACGTTCAAACATCTATGCCAACACTCTGGAGACAGTTTACTCTTTCACACTGAGTCTACAGTACGTTATTATTCAAACCAGAATATTAAACGCTCTTTAATCGCACATAGTATACTCCGTGTCCCCTCTGTTTCAGCTTTGCGCCTTAAAAAAATAAATCCTTTGCCATATGTACAGTAGTTCACTCTGTCACGGAATCTGTAAATCAGCTGAGCTCAGTTCAAAGTCAGTTCCACAGCTGTACTATTGTCTCTTTCAAATGGGATGAATTAAGGAAGGGCTCAATAAAATACAAGCCTCCCCATTTTGCTGGAAGGACTTTAAATGGCACTAAACCTCGAAAACACATTAAGGGCACTTTCCTCTCCTCTTCCACCTCCTCCTTTCTGCCCACCCACACACTCAGTGCCATAGATCTCCAGAGTGCACCGGGCATTTGACTGTTGTGCAGCCACGGCCCCCAATTACAGGTTAGCAGTCGAGGCAGAGGTAAACATTAAATAAATTGCTGCCAGGGTTTCAGTCTACAGTTTGACTCTTACAATCATTAAATGGATGGTGTGCCTTTGCTGCTAGACTGAGTTATTTGGAGTAGAAATCCCTTTGAACTGCATTAACCACATTGTGCGTTTCAGTAGTGTGTGCATGGTGAGCACATGGGTGAATCTAACAGAGGGTTTGTTTGAAGATGGTGTTGCTGTTGAGCGCTGTGGGAGTTTATTGGGCATGGCCTGCCGCGGCTTTTGGATTGGTAAAGATTAAAGGTCGGCAATTATGTTTAGTTGTAAGAACATAACGCACCCTGGGGGGGTTACAGGCATTTAAAAATGCACTCCGTTTTGATGGTCAAACTGTCACGCTGTCGTTAGTCAGAGATGGCGCAAGACCCTGCACACACACACACACACACACACACACATGCTCATGAATCAAATGACCTAAACATGAGACGTTTTTCATGCTTTAAATAAACGTGTGTCCCATAGCTAATTTAAACATGTTGCCCAAAGGGAAACATACATTTCCTCATTTGTTGTCTGCTGGCAGCATCATCTTTTTGTAAAAAAGCAGCATGTAAAATATCCAGAAAGTAAACGAGAGAGTTCCTCTTCTAAGGTTAAATCTACAGCACTGACTTTACTTGTTAAGGTTAATATTGAAGGTATGTGGTGTTTAAGAGTCCTGTGTGATACTGACACACACCCACACACACACACACACACACACACACACACACACACACACACACACACACACACACACACACACACACACACACACACACACACACACACACACACACACACAACACACACACACACACACACACACACACACACACACACACACACACGCACACTGAATGCAACTTGTCCATGTCCACGTGTACCTTCATTCCAATGTAAAAATACTTATGTATAATTTATATAATTTACAGAAAAATAAAGAAAAAAGCCAAAAATAAACACTTTTCTCTTTAACAAAAATATCCAAATTTGGCAACAGTATATCAAAAATGTATTGCAAGAGAAAGTAATATGGTAAATGTCCATATCAATAGTTTGACTTACCCCTTAAGTCAAACTATTACTTAAAAACCATTCTGAGCAACGCTACAACTCCAAAAAGATAAATGTTTCCTGTGACTATAATCAAATAAAATGATGCACATAATGGCTTTAAGGAGGTCATCTGAATACTTATTTTTTTTCCTTTTTGACAGAACGGACATTTGAAGACCACGAGAACCTGGTGGAGCCTCTCTTAGCGTGGATGAGGGACAGCGAGAACAAAGTCCTCTTTCAGGAGCGGGGGGAAAAATATGAGGTTTTCAAAAACCCACAGGTTGGTCCCCATTCACTGTGTGCACGTTCATACACCTCTCCACACATATACCGAGTGATGAGAGGTGATGTGATATTTCAGAAGTCCTACACTGGCTCGTCCACTCTTCTTGGCCCTGGTTTGTGAAAATCTATCTCATTGTTTCAGCTCAACGCCATCTGGCTATTTTCACCGCCGAATCGTCTGAATTATGAGATGTCTTTCCTCCGCGAAGGACGGCCTCTTACATTTATGCCCTCGCTGTAATATATCAAACAAAACAGCTTCAGGCAAAAGAGAGAGAGAGAGAGATCTTGGCATGTTTGTTGATATAAAGGGACCCTTTATAATCTCAGTATTTAATGGATTCGGTCTGTTGGCAGAGACAATAGTCGGGGTGGAAAACTGGTGAGATATTCTCATTTTTAAACTACTCCATCATGTCTTCCACATCCCCCAACAACAAGCCAACCTGTTTTATACAGCACGTCCCTATCAACATAAATACAGCCTCAACTTTTGACAAGAGCTACCAAAATAGAATTCCCCTTTAGGCTTTCTCTCGCCACAATAAAAGCACCAGCTCAGAGTCTGTGACACTTTTCTTTCTGCTCAGGTTGCTGATGTTTTGTCCTAATACTCGATACTTGTGTAAACTTGACTTCATTTTTCTAGGAAAAAGTGAGATTTCATAAAAGTTAAGGATGTAGTGTTTTATCCTTGTTCAGACAGAGATTGCATTCGGATTAGGTTTGCAAAGGGACGGAAAATGTCCAGTAAATTAACAGAAACTTTCTTTTTAAGGGAATTAACTGGAAACATCTTGTTTTGTCATAGGCAGACATCCATGCAAAATAATACAATTAAAAAACATTTCAACAGATGTATTTGTAAATAGAACTGTATCAAGTTTTAACTATTTTATTGAACAATCAATTATTTCATTGAACAACAAAAACATAAATGTTGAGTAAAATATTACTCATCCCCATGTGCATGTGATGGAATAAAATAAGATATTCTCAAGTGTATTTGCATGAAATCTGGTTGTTTTAGTCAAGATTATGCAAACAAATCCCTGTTAAGGGCCAATCTTCATATTCCAGGTTTATTCCCATTTATTCCCATGAATTCCTGTTAATTCCCATGGAAAGTTTCCAACTGCAACTCTAATTTGGATCAAACCAATTTACAGGGATCTGGATAATCATCTTTATTTGAGGAAACAGACATTTGATAAGACTACAGGTGCTTTGGGACAATTTAACCCTGATTTAGTCCTCCTGACATTGGAGGAGAAACCTGCTCCAGGACCTTGATCGGTACCGATGTTCCAGATTATCTGGTCATGTGAGCGGGTTACAGATCCAATCTTAAACCTCCTGAATTGTTTGCAGCCTCACTGGGTCGGCCCGATAATTTCAAACATGTTATTGTCTGTATTGTTGTCGTGTTATTTAAGTTTGGACCGAAGTGGTGGACTGAACATTAATTGGTAACAATAACACTCAGTTACAGTAAATATTGTTTTATTTCTGCAGAACTTTTATCTATGGAAGAAGGATAAGAAAGCTCTCAAAGACATAAAAGACAAAGACAAGGAGATTTTAATACAGGTAAATGAACCCACACACAGAAACCCGTGAGTGAAATAGTTCCTTTAAAGTGGCCGTTGTCCCAGCGGGAGCTTCTCGCCGTGACCCCCTTTCATCCTCTCTTCACCTCTGCAGGAGAACTTCTGTGGGACTTCCATCATCGTGCCTGATCTCGAGGGGGTGATGCACCTCAAAGAAGACGGCAAGAAGTCCTGGAAACCGCGGCTCTTCCAGCTGAGGGCCTCGGGAATTTATTACGTGCCCAAAGGGAAGACCAAGGTTAGGGGGTCAGAAGGGGACCAGACTATAAACGCACATCCAGCAGCTAATACTCTAATCCAGGACACATTTGTCTGGGCTCTAGCAAGTAGTGAAAGATGAAAGCCCAGTGGATACAGAGAGGTTTTTTTGCAATACCAACTGGAAATACAAGAAATATAAAGTTCATTTTTTAAATGTATCACTGGGATGACATAGTTGTTTCATGCATCACATGGATACCAGCAATATATTTATATTGACTTATATACTCTTTCTTTCTTTTTCAGTCGTCCCGTGATCTCGTCTGCTTTGTCCAGTTTGACAACGTTAACGTCTACTACAGCAAAGACTATAAGGTCAAATACAAAGCCCCAACTGACTTCTGCTTTCTTCTGAAGGTAGGTTAACGTCACATTTGTTGTTTTCATCAACCATTAAGCCTCACACACCCTTTCACTGTGGAATTAATGAACAGAGAAGTTGCAACTTCCCCCAACCGAAGAAAACATTTACAGTAAAGACTCTTGAGTGCCTTTTTTAGTGTTTCTCTTTCACTAGTAGATGTTAAGAGACATTTATCACACCGTTTACTGCACGGTGCGAGAGATATCAACGCAGAATTGATCACTGCATGGTGCTTTCTGAGTATATGGTCAGCCACACAGCTGCTGGCTTTACTGGAATTGCAATAAATAGTTTAATTTGAAGAAGTGAAAGGAGACAGTTTATCCAATTTAGCCGAAAGTGAACAAGGTGATTTTTTAGCAGTTCCTAGTATTTCTCTAAAATGTTATGCCTGTAAAAGCAGCATGCAACGAATGAAAAGAGCACTTTAAAATGTAGAATATTAACAGTTATGGCAGCTTGTGTATAAGAGCAAGAAATGCTGACTGGCATGTCAAAAGCGAGATTTAGAGGAGTTAGTGGTGAGTCTTAAAGGGATGTGAAAGTCCACTTTCTTTCTTTTTTTTGCCCCTGTCTTCTCTGGGAAAATACTAAATTCAGCAGATACCGTTGGGCTAGTTGTTGAGGATCAAAGAAGAAAAAAAAAAGCTTAGAGGCAAATAAACTGAATCTACCACCAGTGAAAGACAAGCGACCTCCAGGTTTGAGCCAAAGACGCTGCTGGACACGGGCAAAGGAAAACGACCTGTCAGAGTAGACTTTTTGGAAGCTTTCACAGGCTTGTTGTTGTTCAGAAATCCCACAATAATACTTGATAAAAGCGGCCTAGTTGTGAAAGATGGTGCTGATACGATAATTACCGAGGCTGTTTTCAGCTGCCACGGTGTTCACTCAGGGTGTGTTTTGACAGATTGGTAGGGTGGTGTTTACGGGCTGCCAAAAAAACTGCTGCAATTCAAGGACGACAGCGAAACAGTTTAGCTTCATCATTTAGCTGCTTTATATTCAGAGGAGCTGCCGGAGGTGATCGGTTATACCATCCCCGTTATGTAGAACTGAGTCAACTTCCTCTTCAGGGGAAAACCGTCTGGGACTAATGTTAGACCCATACAGTCTGCACTGTAAAGCACATATCTGGTACATTTACAGGCATAAACCCAACAATTAAGACTATTTGATTGAGCATCAAACATCTCTCATTTCCGTACATTAAACTGGATACAGGATGTACACGGTGGCATACACATTTGCCTTTTTTGCTTTCTAATTTGTGTGTTCATGTTCAGAAATGCTGACTGGGCTATTTCGAACAACAGGAATAGAAAATGTAGAGTCAGTTTAACTAGTGTTGCCCGTTCAGACTCGCTCTAGACTCACTCTGCCCCCTTGTGGAGGGGGAACTCCTCTGATTTGACACTGCACTCGTGAGAGACAGTTGTGTAAAATGCCTCAGTTGAGTCACTGGTTGAGGCTGAAGACCACACGTTTGGAAATGAATGCAAAATCTGGAAATGTGAAGTTAGAAAGAAGCGAACTAACCAGACCTCTGTATCCCGCTCCTCATCTCTGCTTGAGGCTCGTGACTAAAGTGAGTAACGCTGCTACTAGCATAACACACCTGGATCTCTGAGTGAACCAGCAGTTGAGTTGCATTGTGGGTAATATAGGCCCCAGGGTACTTGGTATGAAAAGATGATACTTCTGGTTCCACTGCGACATGTCTTTCAGTGAATACACTACTGAAATACAGTTGTGCAGCAAGAAAGATGTTAGAAGATGCAACTTGCTGATTATTTTCTTTTGTCGATTAATCAGTCTCATTTTTTTTTTTCAATTAATCAATTAGTAGTTGGGTCTTTAATATGTCAGAAAATGGTGAAACATATCAGGTTTTTCCAAATCCCAAGATGACGTCCTCAAATGTCTTCCTTTGTCCACAACTCACAAATAATTCTTTAAAAAAAATGCTAAAACCTTATTAATCAATTCTTGAAATATTACAACTAATTGGTTCATCTTTGCAGCTCTAGTGTGTGTGGTCTTCAATTACCCCCCCCCCCCAAAAAAAAACCTCTTATTGAACATTTAATATGAAATTTACTGTAGTGTTATATAAGTGTTATCTGTTAAACTACCCTCAAAGTTTTTATGATTAAAGTTCTCTGAAAAGTGAGAGTAATAATCCAAACTAAAACCACACTTCCTTATCTCCTTCCAGTCTGTATGGTATGTTCTAAATCAACTGCAGTTCAGATGAGGTGAATATTCGATCTAATAAAACACGTTAAAGGTGATTGGACTTGTCTCTACAGCACCCTCAGATCCAAAAAGAGTCGCAGTACATCAAGTACCTCTGCTGCGATGACGCTTGGAGCATGAACCTTTGGGTAACTGGAATACGGATTGCTAAGGTAAACTGAACCACCTCTGCATTTAATAAAAACATATTTGACATGTGACTAGTACTTATGATCTGTGGTGTGTTCCTCTCACTCCCAGTACGGCGCGTTGCTGTATGAAAACTTTAAAACAGCTGAAAAGAAAGCAGCTGTCAGCGCGACGTGGACGAACCGCAGCACTCCAGTGAGCTCCAATCCATCGACGCCCTCACCCACCATCAAAGGTAGCACGACACACACGCTGCCCTTCATGTAAAACAACCCAGATGTAGTGATATTAGGACAAACCACATGCCTGTACTGTATGTTCACTGGTGTTTCTCCTTATCTGCCAGCCAAATCACCAAGCCAGGCCAATGGTCACGCTCCCAAGCCCGAACCAGGACCTGTTTCTAAGGTACAAACCTCTTCATTAGTGCTGAAATACTCTTTTTATTATCAAGTCATCCTTTGATCATTATTGTTTAGTCCATACAATGTTACGAGAGAGTGAAAATGCCCACCTCAGATATCAGGCAGGATTCAAATACGTTAAATTTGCAATGATAAAACACTAAGAACAGCAACAAATGGGATAACACTTTATTTTAAGGCTCCACTATTTATTGTAAATTGGTAGAAATATGGAGAAATAAAGAGTACACTTCATCAATTTTCGTTTGTTTCACTCTTATTACAAACAGACCTGAAATACTCACATGCTCACACAGGACCTAAAGACATTGTGAGGAGATGTGGGAGCTACTTAACTATTTTAAATAACTTTTTATGACATAAATCACTATACTAAGACTTTATATGACATTGTTTGTGACTATAACAATGCTTTTTTAGGATTTTTTTTTCAATTTCTATGCTATACAATGGCTTTTTTTTTAATGTTTGGCTTCTTTTTAGGTGCCTTCTTCTATGAGTTTTCCTTACTCTTTTCAACAAATTATGCCATAACTGCTTTAGACAGTCTATCCTGTGACTTTTTTCAACATATTATGTTTGAAAGAAATCAGTACAATATGACTTTTTTCCATTTTTCTCAACATACTATACTATGACTTTTTCAACATGGTATACTATGAATCTTTTTAGAATACAAAAGAATAAAAAACAAACCAAAGTGATAACCTGAATCTGTTTTTTATTATCAAATCATAATGTTCCATTCTGTCTTCTCAGGACTTTGGAAATGTCCCACCTCCACCTCCACCCCCACCATTGGCTGATATGCTTCCCCCACCACCTCCAGACCCAGTTATGCCTCCTCCACCCCCTCCTTTGGCTGCCAAGCGTTCCCCAAAACCTGCCACCCCCCAGCGACAACTGCCAACCAACTTCCCTCCTCCTCCACCTGCTATGGACAACCGCCTTCCTCCACCCCCGCCCAATGATAATGCTTCAGAGGACCCACCAGACTTCCTTCCGCCCCCTCCTCCGGGTGCTGGATTTGGTTCAGTGCTACCTCCTCCTCCGCCATTGAACTCCCTACCACCGCCGCCACCGCCAGTGAGTTTCAAGGGTGTGGACCAGTCTCTGCCTCCTCCACCACCAGATCCAGGGTTTTTACCTCCGCCTCCACCTCAGCCAATGTTCACAGGGGCGGGTGCACCCCCTCCGCCACCTCCTCCACCACCTGCTGCTGCACCGAGAGCAGCAGTGCGGCCTCCTGGCTCAGTGAAAAAGAGACCTCCAGCTCCGCCAAAGAGGACTACGCCATCATTGCCGGGGGGAGGGGGTGGAGACTTCATGTCGGAACTGATGCTCGCCATGAACAAGAAGCGTGGTGATCATTAGCCAAATGAGACATTTGTGTAGTAAAAAAATAGCAAAACTGCTACTCTTTACATCCACAACAATACTGAACATCTCCAAAATGAAGCAAGTGGAGATCAGTACAGACTTTATCTCTTCCAGAAAACAGATGACTATCCAGCCATTCTTTTTCTAAACAGCTTATCCAAGACATAATATTGCATTAATTATGTGAGAGGGGGAATATTCTTACGACACAGTTTAAAGATAATGTCATACAAAGACCCGTTTTGTACAGTGTTTGAAAACCTGCTAAGAGAAAACGTGGTGCATTATCTGTTGTAACAAACATGAGGTGTAAGTAAACTGTTTTGTATCACATAAATATAATGCTGTCTTCATACTTAAAAAATACATTTTCATAGAATTGTATATATCATGTTTGCATGGAGGGCTGTAAATACTTGAAATACTTTCACATATACAGAATACCTTAATAGTTTCAAATGACTAATAAACCCTGGTATGAAAATGCAACAATTTCTTATTGGATGGAATTACTGGATGATCTTTTTGTCATTAAATACAACCTGCTGAAATCGGAAATGTAAAAAGCACTCACATTCCATTCTGTAGCCCTGGTATGTAGCGATGTGAACCTAGATCCTTCAAAAACGCAACAGGACAGACGCTACTAAAACCTGTTTTATTATTGCACAATTTAAATAGACAAAATCACAAAAGTAAAAAGTGCAGGGAGAGGCAGAATTTTGACGGCTTGACAGCTGAATATTTCCAATCAGTTCTTTTTTTTGGTCACTGTATCCACATATGTAATCTTGAAAGGAACATTAAACAGCCATGACCTTGGCATCTTGGCAATCTTTTCCACCTGCATGAGGATTTCATCCAATATATATTTTAAAAAATCCAGGTATGTTGTAATTCTTCGTGGCATTTCTGCTCTGTCCAAGAATCTCTCAAGAGGAACAGCTGACCTTCAACCTCTCCGCCCACAGGGGAGGTATTGCTGCATAGCCCGCCTCCTCTGCAGTCTCTTGTGTAACAAAGGGACGGGACAGTATATGGTGCAGCAGCTCCACCTCGTGGGGGAAATGAAGAAGGAACCAGGTTAAAAATCAATCAACAACTTGTTACCAAGAAGTAATGGAACATTTTGGATTTTAAAATTTAATTATTTAATAGAGTGTATGAGTGGAAGTTAAATTGAATAGATTTTAAGTTCATTTCCATACATCTTAGGACCTCTAGACTAATGACTTTTTGGTATAGTATGTCAAAAAAGTGGAAAAAAGTCATAGTACAATATGTCAAAAAAACAAATAGTAAATTATCCCGGAAGTCAACGTATAGTATGTTGAAAAAAGTTTTTTTTCAAGTCATAGTTGGAAAAAAAGTCAGTGTCATCAACCCGTACTCAGATGGAAATTTGCCTGCATGGTTAAATCTGGCACATTTGTGACTTTGCTGCTATTGTTAATGTGCGTTGTCCCTTTTAAATAAAGAAATCTAAAAACTAAAATAGTACAGTATAGTAAAAGTGAAAATATAATATGTCCAAAATATGCTCAAATCAGTCATAGGATAGCCTGGCAAAAGCAGTCACGGCGTAATTTGTTGAAAAAAAAGTCAGGAAAAGTCACAGAAATTGACGTCCAAAAGTAAGCCACAAATAAAAAAGTCATAGTATGTAGAAAAAAGTCTAAATAAATCAAAATATGTGTCTGAAAAAAGCTTAAATCAGTCATAGGACAGCCTGTCTAAAACAGTCATAGAATAGTTGGTTGAAAAAGGCCTTCATTGTTCCTAAATCGATTCATCAAGTTGTAATACTTTTTAAGAAACGTGTAATATCAGTTAAAATCACATACACACCTCAGAAAAATCATTTTTCTCAGCTTTACTTATTGCAGACTGTGCCATCCAGTTCCTCAGCACATATCTAGGATTTACATCTGGAAGAGATTTTTCAGACAAAATAGTTCCTGCTAAAAACATCATCACAAGAAGTGAATGATTTCTTACTTGCTGTTTTGAAGCACAAGGCCATGACTCAATATGACATTTCAAATTATTCCATGTTCAAATCAGAACTTATATGTAGATTTAGTGGCTTACTTTTCATCCTGTGTTGACGGCCCAGATCACTATCATTTTGTTGTCTGAACAGGGGAAACAAACAATTACATCCACTTTGATATAATACACAAAATAACAACAAACTAATGTAGTGAAACCCAAACAGAAATAAGAGTATACCAAGTGTTTTCATGCAAACATGGAATGACCTTTGGAATAGTTCAGAGAAACTTGGGTTACCAAAACAACTTGAGCAACTAAAGCAAATTACTGTTCATATTTTTTCTCACCTGCTGAGCCGGAGCAGGTACATGCTGAGCCAATCAGAGAAGAGCTTGTGGGACGACAAGTCTTCGAGAGCCCACATCTAATGCAAAAAGACAAAAACAATGCCTTGAAATCTAAATTAAACTTCGGAATTGACACATGGTTCGGTTTACAGTAGCAGCTCTTTGCATGTGGCTCACCTGCATACTAATAACAATAATGTCAGTCATACACATGCATCTTTTATCATATTTATCACAATTTATTCATCCTATATGACTACAATGATGAGTTCTTGGTATGGATACTAAAGATTTCACCACAGAATCTACAAACAGGAATATACCCTCACCGGCCACTTTATTAGGTACACCTGTCCAACTGCTCATTAACGCAAATTTCTAATCAGTCAATCACATGGCAGTGACTCAATGCATTTAGGCATGTAGACGTGGTGAAGACGATGTGCTGCAGTTCAAACCGAGCATCAGAACGGGGAAGAAAGGTGATTGAAGTGACTTTGAACGTGGGATGGTTGTTGGTGTCAGACGGGCTGATCTGAGTATTTCACAAACTGCTGATCTACTGGGATTTTCACCCACAACCATCTCTAAGTTTTACAGAGAATGGTCCCAAAAAGAGAAAAGATCCAGTGAGCGGCAGTTCTGTGGGTGCAAATGCCTCGTTTTAGCCAGAGGTCAGAGGAGAATGGCCAGACTGGTTGGAGCTGATAGAAAGGCAACAGTAACTCAAATATCCACTGGTTACAACAGAGGAATGCAGGAGAGCATCTGTGAACGCACAACACCACCTACTTTCTACAGAGAGGGAACAGCAGCAGAACACCACACTGACACTTTATTAAGCACCAGGTGCACCTAATAAAGTGGCCAGTGAGTGCAACTTTACCAGTGTGAAGTTCCCGTTGTGAAGCTGCTGTGCTGAAACTTCACTGAGCTGCCTGAAGGTCATAGTGAAGTCCGACTCTGTGTTCTCCATTATCTAGAATGGGAGTACAACAAATACAGTTTGTACACAGCCAGAGAGATTACATTTCACAGGCTGAGGTGAATCATGTCAATGACTTGCCTTAAGCAGGAAGGCAATTAGGTAGCCATCTTCCTCCTCTTCACCAAGAAGCCCCAGTTTAGCTTTAAAAAGGTGATGAAACCTGAAATAAATAAATGAATAAGTATAGAAAACCATGTATTATTACTCTGGATGGATAAACTGTAGCATGAAGGGCAACATAAAGAATCTTACATGTAGCTCACCTCATCTGGAAAATGTCAGCATATCCCTTTAAAATGATTTTAGCCCTGAAAAACAACATGAAGACAAAAATATTAAGTCTAAGGAAATCTAAAATATAGAGCAGAAAGAGAACAACATGATGTATGTGTACATTACGGTCTCACTGTTCTGTATTTACCACTGGCTAATCGAGTTCTCTGTTCAAAGTTAGTCATGTGTAAAGGGAAGTAGAATTGATCGGTGACTGCTGTTGCACTTTGTATTGGTGAAAAGCAAGTCAATATACAGTAAGTCACATTATTTAAAGTACCCATAATATAAACAGTTATCACGCAAGTTGTTCTTACTCATGGTTCTGCTTTTTAGACAAAACAGGAGTGAGAGCCATCAAGAGCTTCTCAAGGTTGAACAGTCCAATGTTGGCCTGAGCTCCTATGCTGTACCTGCCCTCATCATCAGATGTGTTGGGGACAAAATCTGCAACATTAAAAGCTTTGTTTGATATTGGAAGAACAGGACATGTTGCTTCAATAAAACACAGACATGCATCTTTGTACACACTGGGGTTATAAGACTCCATGAAGCCAAAGGGTCCATAGTCGATGGTGATAGACAGGAGGCTGAAGTTGTCCGTGTTGCACACACCTGTTGTGATAACACACAATAAATATCAGCAGATGTTGACAGAAGTTGTGTGAGAAAATGTGCAGCCAGGAGAGGTTCTCACCGTGTGCAAACCCAACAGACATCCACTGGGCAATCAGATGTGCTGTTTCATTTACAACTGTGGAATAAAACACCTGAGGAAATGTAAAGAAAACAAAATACAAAGCATGAAAGGAGGAATTTCTTCAAAGAAACAAACGGCTAAATAAAAAGCATGCAGACACACCGTAACCAAAGCGGAATGTTTGTGAGCGGTAAAAAAAGACGCTTTACTGTTGACGTATGACATCATCATCATCATCATCATCATCATCATCATCATCATCATCATCCTCCTACTTCAGATTACGGTTGTTTTATTTTAAAGTAAGATCAAGTAAAACCTTGTTTTCAGTGATAATAATTACTTACCAAATATTTATCTGGGTCATCGGAATTGATTGAAGAAAAATGTTCATCAATCACGAAGTTCAACAGCTTTCTAAAATCAACAGAACAATATGAAAGCTGCAGTAATCCCCTGCACACGCAGTAGGAGGCCATGGAATGAGAAGAAAGCCTGAAAAACCTAATGAGCGGACTCACCTCAGGAGATCTATCTCTCCACTTTGAGACAAAATTTCTACAGATCCAATACGAAACCATGACTTGGCTAACCGGAGAACAACAGCCCCTGTAAAAGAACAACATCAAAGTCCTCTACTAAAACATGTAATGTGATGAAACATTACATGTAACTGATAATGAAAGTTTGAAGTAGATTAACATGAATACCTACCTCTTTCTATCTTCACATTGCCATTGTAGAATTGATCCCTCATCACCGGCTCGTCACTTATGATTAGACTAAAAGCAAACATCTGATCAATAACTTGACCAATCAACAGTAACAGTAAATAATCCACTAAAGGTATACATGTTAATACAGACACTGGGGCTACAGGGTACTTCTACATGCCATTGGAAGTAGCAATTTCAAATTCTGGATTATCTGAGGTCTGGTAAACATTTTTATTAGATGTTGTTTTTATTGAATGCTGGAACCTGCATGGCCTGGCTAACAGTAATATAGCACAGATATTATGGATATATATTATATATAAAACTGCACCAATTCTAAATCAATAAAAAAAACAACATCTGCAGCTATACTACGCAGGGGTTACCTAAAAAAATGATAGACTAATAGAAAAGTAATTCCTCTCAATCATCACTTATGATCCACTGACCCTTGCACTTATGACCCTGCCTGGATTTTCTCTTTTTTTTCCTATTTTGCTGTGTGCGGGATGTTTGTGGGGGCCAGCCAAGAGCCTTTGGGCCCCATGTGGGTGTGGAACCCCCAGGCAATAATAGCAGTCAGGAGGAGCAGCCTGTTTTTGCTCCCAAGCGCTGCTATGTCACGCCCATCGCCGTCTGATACTGACACACAAGGCAAGGCACGTTTAAGCGTCTGTGTGATACTGGTTGGCAACTATAATGTGGGCTGAATGAAAAAGTGTGAGGTTCGGGTTCTGTGACGCACATATGCTGTGCATTGTGGCAAAAAAATAAAGAAAAATCTAGTACTGTGCATACTGGGCTCCGGTTAGGACAATTTACCGTCACATTTTATTTTAACATCATTTAACGAAGTGCAACCATAAAACCAGTTAACATTATATAGCTGCACAACATTTCTGTGTCTGTTTTATAATATTAACAGAGGTTTTATAATATTACTAGCCTAGAAATAAGGGCAGTGAGGGAACGTAGGGCGTCATGACTTTCCAGTAATTTGCTTTGTGAGCCAGAAAGTCACCCGTAACATTACCCGTTAACATGACTAACTCCTGTCCAAAGGTTATTCCACAGCTAATTACCGCCACCTACTGACATAACAAGGGTGTAGCATGACTTTTGCCCACTAAAATCATATTTTTATCTACACTGATCCCATACATGGCCTCTCCAATTGACAGAAATTTGGCATAGTGACTAAGAACTTTAATTCCTGAGAATCCAATATGAATCCAACACACAATATTAAGGCCTAGTAAAAACAAACAGATCATTTGATACGTGAAGCCTGTTTATTGCCTTCATCCATCAGTTGTTCCTCTCACCTGGCAGCCCTGCTTGTTGGAACACCCAGGAAATGCATGGCTTCACTGCACAGGAACTCCCTTACAGAGGAACGGATCACAGCTCTGCCATCTCCCGACCTGAATTAAAATTTCCAAATCCATGTTTTCAGATTAAAGATAGTTGCCTCTTGCTGCCACTTGGTATCAAAAACGTGCAAAAGCTAAACACGGAAAAGTTGGAGGAAAAGGAAGAAAAACAACTAAAAACACAGACCTTGAATAAGGTGTCTTTCCAGAGCCTTTAAGCTGCAGTTCCCATACTTCTCCTTTCCTGTGGGACATTTTAGGAGGAATATAAGTTAAAGCTTTAACTGGCGATGCACCTTGAATATACATTACTTTGAATACGTGAGGAGCCTAATTAACACATATTCTCACCTGTTGGTGTACTGACCTAGGGAATGTGCTCGACCATCGCCCAGCTGACCTGCCCAGTAGCCAAACTGATGAAGAAAGAGGTATTCATCAGTACATTTGAATGTCATCAACTTTGATCACATCTAGACTCAGATGTACACTACACGGTTATTATCATCTTGAAGGAAATGTACACAGACTTGGCTAATATACTTGTGGCTTAATTTAGACCTCAGTGGATGACTTATAGGTTGAGGTTATACTGTGCAGTTTCATGCAAAAAACAAAACCATGCGTCTAAAAGAGCCCGTATAAGAATACAGGTATTTGTAGGTACAAGATATCACGTGACTCAGCTCAGCTCATGTGGAATAATAAAATAACTAAAAATAAATAAATAAATAAAAAACTGCATACACCTGTTTTATCACAAATAAAGTATCTTATACCTTGATTTAATTTAAAAAAATATATGTTTTTGAAATTGGATATGCTGCTAATTAAGTTAGTAGTTTATGTACAATAATAAATCATTACCTGATGTCCTCCATATCTGTGAGCAAGTGGCTCTGATCCTAATGGCAGTCTGCCCCCGCTGGCATAATGCACAAAATCATCTGAGCGGGTTACAGCCACATCCAAGTCTAAAACGCCCTCGATGACGTCCTGTTGAGACAAATTCAGACATAGATTAATTCTTTACATTTCCTGTAAAGACTCTGTGGCGCTCCTGATTACATTGCACCTTACCTCACCTTCGAAGCTGCTGCAAGTCTCAGCGGGCCTTTCAGTGGGGTTGGAATGGATTTGGAGAATATGCAGTTCTTTACAGGGCGAGCAAAGTTACCATTGACCTCATCGACTGGGAATGTCTCTGCAGAGAGGATAGAAAGGATTGTATTGCACAATTATTACCGTGAAGTTTTTTTCAACTGACTCGAAATAAAACACACAAATCACTTTTTTTTTTCTACCTATTAGCTTCTTGCAGGACACTTTGAACTGCTCCAGGTCCTGTATAAGGTTTGAAACACTCATGTTCCACCTGGGTTTGACAGTGTATGAGTGCACCTGGCTGTCTGATGCCTTGTTGTCAGGACTATCATCATGGCAGTCCCAGTCACTACTTTGGCAGAACTCCAGAACATGTACAGATGTGAGACTAGAGGCTGCTACCAGAGCAAAGACTAACACTTTGCAGGGGCTCCACATGTCCACAACACAGTAACTGCCTTAAATGGACTTGACTGCAAAAATACTCTTCAAAATACTATTTTTACTTTAACGAAACAATATCAGCTAAATGCACACAAACCATCAGGAGTACACATATTATTTGGGTAGTTAATGTATACAAATGAATCATATTTTATACTTTGATCATATTGCTGCAAAGGAACAAGTAACTGAAGCTGTCAACTAAATGCAGTAAGTGGAGTTAAGAGTGCAGAATTTCACTCTGGAGTAGTACAAGTGTCAGGAGGTATTAACTAGTAATACTCACGCAAAATACAAGCACCTCAAATTGTACTTTATCACGCACTGAGCTGCTCTCCACCACTAACAAACAGCCACCTTTAATTAGTTAGCAGCTAGGCTAGGTAGCTTCTATGAAAACACCCTAAATTAAAGTAATAACTAAAGAACAATGACTAAAACTAAACCTGTAAATTGGATTTTAACAGCAGTGTGTAAATACTAAAATAGGTTTTAATTTGGCGTCGCATTCCAGATGAACAGGTTATGCTAATATAGTGTTTTGTAAACACAAACAATGTTGGCTACAGCTAGCAAACGTTTGCTATTAGCAACCCAGCTACCGTCGGTCAACGTTAGCCACGTTACTCGGCCGTTTCCCCGGAGACCAGTTTGAACCTAAGACAACCGTAGTCTACCTCTACCGCTGCATTTATGATACAATAACATTTATAAAGGAGCTCCTTATGTGTCTCAACCACTATGGTCTCAGCTTCAACTCTCGCTTTCTTTTCTTTTTTTCTTCACAACTTTATTTGCAAATTCTCCCAAACATCATGTGACACGACACAAACTGTTGGAGAACATTTCGGCATCACACTTTTTTATATAAACAAGCTATAATCACACTCAATAAAATAAATAAAATTATGTATGAACCTTTTTAAAATATGTAAACATAAACATTCTAAATGTGTCCTAGTTTATTTCCTGTTGCAGTGTACGTGAATGACATCAGTTGACAGGAAGTTAACAATGACCAAGGGCTGTTGGTTGCCTAGCAATGGAATTCCGTTTAAAAGGTAAATATATAAAGCAGTAATTTTTCCTTACAATGAACATTACAGTCTTACATTATAATGACATGACATACGTACATTTAAGAAGAAAGAGTACTTAAATACACTCTTTTAAAAAAGGAAGTAAAAACATAAAAACAAAAGCATTTAATTGAAAGCTCGATTATATAAATACATATCCTTGTTCCTTGTATCATTAATACTTTGGATTAAGTCTTGAAGGGACTGTCTTTCCTCTCCTTTTTTTAAATTCTTTAATTTAATCGTGCTTTCACCTTACAATAATGTCCACACAAAAAACACAATTACAGAAAAAGACAAGAAAGCTCGTATGTGCAGCGACGTCATCACCAACCGTACTCATTCACCAACATCCGCTTCCGGTGTGATATATAACCTGTCCCGGCGCTGCTGTGCTCCGGGAACATGGCGTGCTCGCTGTGGAGGCAGTGCCGGAGGTGGAGTGCAAACTGCACGAGCACGAGTTTATTTGAAACATTGTGGCACATTAACGGCAGGTCTGTGACGGTCTCCACGTCCTCTCTGGGGCGGTCTCCATGGAGCTCCGGGCCGGGGGACAGGGTGAGTTTTCCGGCTTGTTTGGTAGAACACACCGGGGAAGGGAGTGCTGTCAAACCCCAGGAAGGTCACCGCAGGGCTGTCAGCCAGCACCGCTGAATGGTCATTTTCAGCTCAGGGGGTCTATTACTTTACTGTTTGGGACTTTTCCTGGCAACCTTGACTATCATTAATATTTAACTTATCTTTATTAGCATATTTCACACTTGAATGTTGACCGTTTGCAAGGACTGATGGCTTGTCCACAACTTATCAGCGCATACAACGTTAAAAGGTCAAGACCTGCTCCAGACATTATTTAGCAATTACCTAAAGCTCTGCCCTTTGGTCGGCTAGCTGTCCACAATGTTTTATCAAGATCCCCTTGATTTCGGTTTTTATTTTATTTTTTGGCACCTAATTCATTCATTAATCAATCAATGACTCACTGTGCTCCTCCAGTTTTTTGCAGTATTTGTTTATTTGTAGTCATTGTTGTCTAGCAGTTCTGTGTATGTTGACCTATCTTTGTTCAGCATGGTGTCCTTGTTTTTTTAGCTGTTTGTCTGTTTCTATCTTTGATGATCTCCTTAGAAAGAGTTGAAACAACGAACCTTTCCCTCAACACCCTCAAATAACTTCAAGCAGAAATCTGAACCACAATCTCAGATTTTATTTTGTATTATTCGTCATGTTGCATGGTTCTTTCTGTGAATTATATTTACTAACATATGCTGCCTTCTTAAAGCTGCCAGGAATGACATTCTTGGAGAGAAATCCTGACTCTGACTTGGCCTAAAAGTATTATTTAATATACGAAATCTTGACTCCTTGGGTATCATGTCCTTGTTGTTCGTGCAGGGGCAGCCGTCCGCTCTACCAACACAGACCAAACCCAGAACGTTAAACTTTACAAGGTGAGTTGTTTTTAACCAAAGGCTTTGCTCTGTAACAAAACTATTGAATGTATTTGTGCACAGTGTTCCAGACGGACAGCAATTCTGATTAAACATTAATCAATATAGTATTTACATAATCACATGAAATTGGTTGCAGCAAGAGTAGTGTTGCCCTTGTAAGAGCTGTTGGGGATCTAAACAAATGACACTTATCCAAACCAAGGATCTGGGGTGTCATAGCCTGCATGCATATTGTAAATAAACAGTATGTTGTACCAAAGCGATCAAGCTATAGGCCAGTTTTTTTTATAAAATATTCCACCTATCAATTAGTTTCCTGTATTTCCACATGTGTTTCTGTATTTGACAGCTACTGTTTGTTGTTGTTGTTGTTGTCCTCTGCAGACACAAGTCACGGTTCCTGAATCCTACGCTACAGTCTTGTTGCTGCAGGAGTGCACACAGCGACGCGAAGCCGAAGGACCCCTTCACGTTAGCCCAGAAAGATTTAACAAATTTATATGATGACATCAGAAAGGTACAGAGTGTGAGTGTGTGTGGGTGTGTGTTACAAAACGTGACTTTGCAGCTAAAGCTCCATGAATTTGTATAACTCTGCCTCACAGGAAATGTTCGTATCCAAAAAAGAGCTGAAGTCTCTATGTGACTACTACTTTGATGGCCAGGGCAAAGCCATCCGACCACTGATAGTAGTCCTGATGGCCCGGGCGCTCAACATCCACAGCAACAGAACCGGGTACCAAAACAAAATGTTATGTTTTTACCATAGCCTCACCCTGTTTAAATAATTGCCTAAACTAAGTTTTTCAGGAAACACAAAAAACTTCACCAAAAGCGAAGCACACTTGACATAGGCCATTATCTTAAAGGGGTAAAATCACATGATCTGATCAACTGAGGATGTAGGCGATTTTACCATAGGTGGCAGGCGTCATGAGATGATTTAGGCAAAAAAACCTATTTGGACAAAAAAATGACTTAGGTGATTATTTAACAGTGTGACGATAGATTGTCCATTATATAAAATGGACATGGCATCTTGGCTCCGCCTCATCTCCTCTCACCAAAAAAGGGCATTGATGTTTTAACCATTTACTGCTACTGCTGATCTAAAGTGACCTATGATACAGTTGCACCGCACCCTGTGATAACGCCTTAATTATTATCATCCAGGGTTTTATTCCATCTCACTTCCTGCAACCCGTTGTGTGTCGTCTTTGTCCTCTGTAGAGATTTGATCCCGGGGCAGAGGAACATAGCTATGATCACAGAAATGATCCACACTGCCAGCCTGGTGCACGACGACGTTATAGACGGATCAGATAAACGGCGGGGAAAGAGAACCATCAATGAAGTGTGGGGGGAAAAAAAGGTAAGAAAACTGTCCTTTTCTCCTCACTTCATATTTTCTACTACTACTTTGTCATTCGTTTTGTCTTTTTGTTTGTTTTTTCAGATGTGCATAACATGAGTTCTCTCTCTTCCAGGCCATCTTAGCGGGAGATTTCATCCTCTCGGCTGCTTCCCTGGCAATCGCTCGTATCGGTAACATCACAGTGGTGAAAGTGTTCTCCCAGGTGATCGAGGACCTGGTGCGAGGTAAATTGTTCATGCCATTTTGCCATGTCAGTGAGTAAGTCTTTCTTAAAATTGTAGCTAAAGCTGTACTACGCCACTTTGAAGCACATTGGAAGCTGTAACTTAACCATTAAAGGGAGGAAGAGTATCGGCACCTGTTGACGAGGCCACACAGCAAAAACATTTCAGCCACTCAAAAACTGTTTGTGTACACTATATTTAGAATATTTTCACAGCTTTAACTCGCCGTCAGACAGCACTGTTAAAGTTCACGTGGAGGGAACTGAAGCAGTTATCTAAGCTTTCTTCAAAGCCACCAGGCCGTTAGTTAGTTTTTAAGTTAGAGCAGGCGGAGGCAGTTTATTTTTGCCGTTGTTGGACAAAAAAAAAAAAATCCATAATAATCTGTGATGATATTGTAAATAAAATGTTCAGAGACAAAAATTTGACTTTTGCACCTCCTCATTTGGGTGGTGGTTAGCACTGTCGCCTCACAGCAAGAGGGTTGCTGGTTTGAATCCGGGCTGGGGCTCTTCTGTGTGGAGTTTGCATGTTTTCTCCGTGTCTGCGTGGGTTTTCTCCGGGTTCTTCCTCCCACAGTCCAAAGCCATGCATGTGTTAGGTTCAGTGATGACTCTAAATTGCCCGTAGGGACAAGCAGTTGAAGATGGATAGACCTCGTCATTGGCTCTGTTTTCTGGCGTTAGAAAATCTAGCCGCAGGGCTCACTGCAGCTTTAACCCTTTTAAAACACCAAAGTCGCACAATAACACAAACAAACCTACCTCTCACAGATGGAGGCAGCGGTAGACCAGAAACTCCTGTGATCTGTGAAGTAAAATGACTGTTTTTGTCAATGAAGTCTGGCAGCTGTGAAGATAGCATAGAACGGCTTCAGTTCCCCATCAGAAAGCAGTGAAAATATTCTAAATATAGTGTACACTTAAACTGAATCAACTAAATTGATTTTCCTATTTTTTTAAAGTGGCTAAAATACATTAAGCT
Organism: Echiichthys vipera; assembly: GCF_963691815.1. Taxonomy (NCBI): domain Eukaryota; kingdom Metazoa; phylum Chordata; class Actinopteri; order Perciformes; family Trachinidae; genus Echiichthys; species Echiichthys vipera. The sequence continues at coordinate 8,048,102 of NC_139846.1, forward strand.
ACTGCCCCCGTGCACAGCAGTGTAGTGTTTATGTTCCGTGCCTGTCCTCCTGTGTGCGTGCCGACTGCATCTACTATACGCTGACTATGGAAAAGTTTGTCCATACAACCTTCAAAAAAATCAAAATCCAAACTCTCTGTTTAACAAACTCCCTAAATAAATGTCTGTGCTTTCAGGTGAATTCATGCAGCTGGGCTCCAAAGAGAACGAGAATGAGAGATTCAAACACTACCTCGAGAAAACCTTCAAGAAGACCGCTAGTCTTATTGCAAACAGTTGTAAAGCAGTATGTACCTTCTGCTCCCACACGAATACAGTATCAGAGTTGGTGTTAAAACTTAATGTTTGTTTGTTGACCTGTACCTTCTTTTTCATTTAAGGTATCTGTTCTGGTAAATTCGGATCCTGAAGTTCATGAAATAGCCTACCAGTATGGGAAGAATGTTGGCATTGCATTTCAGGTCATTTCTATAGTTTCTGCTTTTTGTTTTAATTCTGACCAGATAAAGCATGTAAGCTCTCTATAGTTTCACCTATACAACCTGAAGAACATAACCGCAGGAACATTTTATTTGTATAGCACAATTCAACAACAAGGTAATTCAAAGTGCTTCACATAAAACATTAAAAGCATTGGGAGAAATAACACATAAATAACTTTAATTTTAAAACCTATAAAAGATTTAAAACGCATAGGTCATTTAAACCTATAGCAGATTTATAATGCCGTCTGAAGTTCATAAATAATGGTTCTATGGGTTCCTTTTTTTCTGTCTGGTAGCTGGTGGATGATGTTTTGGATTTCACATCAGGAGCCAATCACTTGGGGAAACCCTCGGCTGCAGATCTCAAACTCGGTTTGGCCACTGGACCGGTCCTGTTTGCTTGTCAACAGGTGAGATCAACATCTGCATTTAAGTTGGTCATAGAAACCGTACATCTGGATCGTATTGCTAGAACACACGCTGTCTACTGTCAGTCTGAACCTTTACTTTCTGTCTTCAGTTTCCTGAGCTCCACACAATGATCATGAGACGTTTTAGCTCTAAAGGAGACGTAGATCGAGCCTGGCAGTACGTCTTTCAGGTATGACCAACAATTCACTGTCAATCAGATTAAAATGTGCAGGTTAAATCCATTAAATGTAAGGCCTGGACAGGTCTTTAAGTTGTGGTCTGTAAGAGTTCCATCTAGTTAATTGTCTAAGTAACTACTGTATCTATCAAAGAGCGAGTTAAAACAATGGCAGATCATATGACTGACTAATGAAAGCACTCATCTACCTGTATACACACACTTTTTTTTTGGCAGTTTTTCAAGCCTTCATTACATAGGACGGACAGGAAATGGGGTGAGAGAGGGGGGGGGGGGGGACATGCAGCAAAGGGCAGCAGGTCAGAGTCAAACCCGCGGCTGCTGCCTCAAGGACCATCAGCCTCTTTACATGGGGCAATTGCTCTAACCACTGTTCCACCGGTCCCCCCGATAGCACTTGTATTTGCTGCTTTGATTGGAGTATCTGTGGCGAGTTTCCCATGCTAAAATCAAATGTGGCACACTGTTAGTGATGCTTTTTGCAATGTTCCCCTTCTCTCTCTCGGACGTCCTATCAGTGTGGAGCAAAACCGTACATCATCTGGACCCAAACATCACAGCCAGCTTGAGTAGTGACAGAGTTAACGTAACATCAAGCAACCAAATTTACATGCACTTTCACTTATTTTTTTTTATCACCACTAGATGAGGATGATTGCTCCAATAAGGCAACCAAAGGGATGTGTTCAACTGTGAAAGAAGGGCCTTTCCAGTGACATAAATGTTTAGCCGATGAAATCAACTTGACAATTTCTTCTTCTTCTTGTGTTTCAGAGCGATGGTGTGCAACAGACCAAATACCTGGCCAAGCGCTATGTTCAGGAGGCCATCAGGCAGATCAGCATGCTGCGGCCGTCGGCAGAGAGAGACGCGCTCATCAGGCTCACTGAGATGGTGCTTACCAGAGACAAGTGATCCTCCACTGCTGGGCTTCACTTCAGGCAGCTACCTGTGGAAATGCAACTCGTCCTGCTCTCCAGGCTCAGACAAACACAATGAGAGTTTGGTTTCGGACAGACCCCTGGTGCTGGTTTTACTGCCAACTCTTAATGATAACGACAGCAGGCAGATTTGTCAGAACACTTAAATTCCAGTCAAGTGATGATAACGGTGCGAAGGGGCCTATAACATATTTAACTTCACTTGGTTTTTACTGCAAATGCTTTGACTCACATTTCCTGAATGGTATCAACAGTTTGGAGGTGGGGAAATTATAAACTTTAAGAAGCAGTGTGTAGGATTTAGGGGGACGTATTGGGAGACATGGAATATTCATAACTTTATTGGCGTATAATCACCTGAAGCTTAAGCATGCACTGAAATTATCTAGATATTACCCAGAGGAGCAGATATCCAAATCATTCAGACATCTGCCAGCTCCCTAGTTTAGAGCAAAATCTGTGTAATCTCTCTGAGAATTCACAGCGAGTGAGTGGGCGAGTTGATGACGGATTAATCATGTAGCTAGCGGTCTTAGTAAACAAACGACTGAGGGTGAAGACGAAGGGTCAATCATACAAAGACGGCAAAGAAAATGTCACCAAATCATCAGACAAATTCAAGGAACCGCAAGAGATCGGTCATTTATGACCAAATTATGAACGGGCTACGTCATAACGGTGCAATCCGCCTCTTTGCGCTCTGCCGGGGAGCCCCCCGTCTCCCAGATCAGGGGAGAAAGGATTTCCAGCGAGAACGCATCTTGCACTGACAATCTCCTGTTGTGCGCTACGTGTGAGAAAGGGAAACTCCTGACATTGTCCGGCGTTCGTGTGAGAAAACGGCTTAAGAATTGTTTGTTGTCTTAGAATGAGCTCTTTATCTTCTTTGGAAGCAGAGTCTGTCATGTTTCCACAGTAGCCCAGAACGGATAAACCAAACACGGGCTCTAGACAGGGCTATTTGTGTTTTGACGTTATCTGGAGGCCACCGTAGGTTCTCCCACACGCTTGGAAAGGAAGGGGTGAGCAGAGGGTTATTCAGTTGGACGCAATCTGCAACCTCACCACTAGATGCCACTAAATCCTACACACTGGACAAAACTGCAATTCAACTCTTCTTCTTCATTCAGTACTGTAATGGGCAACATCCTCCCGTGCTCGACCCTAGCTGACCTTGACTGTTACACGCTAGCGTCGAGCTGCGGTGGCATGAATGCAAAAAAAGTAATTCCAAAGTGAAACAATGTCATTGGTGTTTGTTTGGATCTGTTACTGTTTTTCGAGATCCGTCCACACCTCAGAGGCCAAACAGTCAAATGTCTTTTTGACTTGTGAAATGTTATAAGGTTACTTATTTAATGCAAAGTGCCCTGTAACAACTAAGCCCTTAACATCTTCAATGACTGTGCTCAATAAAACTACAGTTATGCTTTTTTTATTTAGAGCAAAGCCTCGCTCCTTTTTGATTCCCTTCAAAGTGACCACACCTGTATGTTGTACATAGAATTGTTTATTATAAAAGACTGTACATTCATTTTTCAATCAACATATTATATGTACAAATGAAGGGCAGACAGAGATTTCAATATTTCTACCCAAGAAATTGAGCTGGAAATTTCTAAAGCAAACGGGCAAAATACCAAGGCGAAAGCTGCGATATCCTGAAATGGTTTAAAAAATGAGTAATTATGTTGTGTTAGATGGTTCGTTCAAGGGCCAAAAGTAAATATACAATGTTACCAGGATGATTCCTAGACCTGAGTGACGGCTGATATTGATTGGCTGATTTGACTCGGGGTTAAAATATGTACACCTGTGCAGCCCAGAGGATTTCATGTTCAGAGCGCTCAACATGGTCCTTGAACGCAGAGCTTTGTGAAGGCTGAGGAGGTATTAGAGTTGTTTATTGGTCCATGTTCCATCTGAATTGTCACATGGCAGTGTCAGGCACGACAATTCCAACCTAATTAGCACTGCACACTATCCGCTGTCTTACCAGAGGCATAGTCCCATTATTGCCAGTTACCAAATGGATCCTACAGATTTGATGTGGATTAGTTAATAACAGTGATGTGACATCTTAAAATGCTTAATAAACTAAAAATTTGGGGGGTTTTCTTTCGCTTCAAAGGAATCCAAATGCATGAAAAAGTAAAACTCCATTTCATTTTCATGATTTTAAAAAGGGAAACTAGGTCTGTTATTGTGTCTGACTTCAAATCTCGCTCAAGGAAAAGTCTCGTTCCGAAGTCCTGAGGTGACACCGATGGAAACGTGAGTGAGAGTTGGGGAGAGGAGTGTCAGGAAGAGTTTGATGTGTTTGAGTTCACCTTGTTACTTTACATGATTTTCTATTTAATTTGACATGGCTGAATATTTAGCTGGGATGTGTTCAGCCCCAACAAAACGTAGCAGAAGATTTATTTTAAACGAACGCGGTGGTGCATTCAGGGTTCCTACGCCTCTTTCCAATCCAAATTCAAGCACTTTTCAAGCATTTCAAGGTGCATTTTCAAGCGTTTCCATCACCAAAAAACATTTGTATACTAATCCGATTACGGCACTTCATCACATGAAATTATAGCCAAGACCATGTTGTGTCAACATTCTACAGAACGTGGGCAACCTGAAGGAATACCAGGATTCATGTTTGTAAGCAGACTTGACATTTTACATAACCTACATTTCAAGCACTTTCAAATGCTCCATTTCAAACCTTGAAAACATCACATTCAAGTTCAAGTGTTTTCAAGGATTTCTAGCATCTGTAGGAACCCTTCGCATTTTTTTTTTCCACAAAAAAACCTACCTGAAAGCCCGTTACACACCGTTTAGAGGAAACAACGTTCAATCCCGAAACTAGCTGAAAGGTGCAAACTGTTTTTCTGATTGAGCATACTCGATTTTGAGATTTTAGGTGTCCTGGAGACTTGGTTAGACACAATAACAAACAGACTGGGTGAAGCAAAAGGTAAAGAAGAATGTTGTACTTCTTTATAGGGTCTTTTCCATTATGCCGTCAGACACATTTAATCATCTGTCCTTTTCATTGACGGCGCACAATTGCCCCAAAGGAGCGCATTGTAGCTTGTTTTGCGGCTGTCTGCTGCAGCTCTCTCGCTCAATACTGGACTTAAAAATTGTTCCCATTAGCCGCTTAGGCAAAAAACATGAGAAAATAGGGTCCACGATGAAAGTTCGAATTGGCATTTAGAGGGTGAGACCACGGGAAAGCCTCAAACTTACTTCAGCCTTAAAAAAAAGTTCAGTAATTTCAACAGTGTAATCAAAATTTCAAAAAGGTGAATACATTTACAACATAATGGAAGCATAAACTTAAGATTACATTATATCTCTTATTAAAATTTTGCATGCTTTTAACGCTGATGTTCAGGAGTAATTGTTCTGTCTTTGAAATACCATACATAGTAATAATTAAATTTGTAACTGACTGACAGGCCATCTTACTTTTACTGAATGATCCTGCTGGAGGAGGGCGCCACTTGTGATACCTGTCATATAATCCACATTCACTGAATTCACATTACAGAAACCCAAAGTGGCTGCAGCTCACATTATATACAACGGGCAGTACAAACACTTCAACTGAAGGTGTTTACATGACGTTAATATTTGCGTTGTTCCTAACACTCTTGTTCACAAAGGATAATCGGTTCTAGTCCAGGTAAGATGATGTCGTACATCCTTCAGCTGCGTCACCATCGTATTTTGAGTTCAACTGCCGTGAGCTCATGCAGTCCAACTCTTTAGAAACTTTTTTTCTTTTTACATATTCCATAAATGTCCCCCACCCGCCCATATAACACCAAAATAAACTAAATAGATATTACTTTTCATTTTATTTGCAATCAGTAAGGGAAAGAACATTCTGTCATATCAAAAAGGGGGATCATACAGTTATGTCTATGCGTCTCAGGAGTCAAAGATTTTGCGGCGGTCAGTCTCTCAGTGGATTATGATATGACTGAATAAATAGACTTTACTGTTACTGCGAGGGCCCTTCAGTCGGCGTAGTGCATGATGGACTCCACGTAGTTGCCCGGGAACAGTCCGGTGACGCCGTTGGAGACGCCCTCGAACCAACCGTCGTCGTTCTTCTTGATGACGTAAATGATCGCCCCCTCCATGAAGCTTAACTCGTCGTCTTTATCCCTGCTGTAGTCGTAGATGGCCACCACTGTGAACAGGAAAGGAGGTGTAAACTGCTGATTTTAAAAGGTGCTATACAAATAAAGTTATTATTATTATTATTATGTTTAGATTAGCATCCAATGTAAGACTTTATCAAAAAAACTGTTGCTGCAAACCTTTCTCGACGTAGGTCTTGGGTGCCCACTGTGGGTCTCCATCAGCGTACGGGTCGCTGTACTGCACGACGGCAGCGTCCTCCTCCTCGTAATCAACCGGAGGAGGCGGAGGAGGTGGAGGAGAGTCGTCGAACATGGGCAGGTCGTCTGGAGGCGGAGGGGGAGGTGGAGTAGGAGTATCTGCAACTGTTGAGCAGACACAGAAAGTGAGATTTCTTATTTTTTCCCATGTTGGATTCAAAAAGGTCAACATGATGCCGGAGAGGGCGGCGGCTGAATCATGCAGAATTAGTGATGAATAGAGTGTGTATGCAAGACATTTGAATATTACATTCATCAAGCAGGCTGCATCACTGTTAGGACTTTGCATGGATCACTTAATAGGAGTGTGTGCTGTATGTTTGGGGATTTTGATAGCGGGTTATATGAGGTCCTTATCCATAGGCAGTGTATTACCTACAGCCATGGTGGCCAGCAGGCTTCCAGATTGGAGAAGCAGACAGGAAGCTAAGTTAGTACTGCTGTGGATGAAGGCAGCAGCTAAAAAAGATGTCAGTGGTGGAAACTAAAGATATTATATCGCTTACTTCAAAGCCACCAGACTCCTCCTTTGTGTTATTGTGTGACACAATAAACAAACTAACCAATTGAGGCAGCAATAGAGCAGCAACTCCCGTGTTCTGTTTAGTAAAATGACTGTTTTTGTAAAAGGAGTCTGGTGGCTTCGAAGAGAGCCGAACAGCTTCGGTTACCCCTCTGAAAGAGAAAGATATATATTTTAAATATAGTTTTACACTTAAACAGATACTGTTTTTTTTATGTGGGCCTTTTGTTATTGGTTAGCTTCTGTCTGTCTCTCAGAACTGCAGGCGTGCCAACCGCCATCTACTGTGCACTGACTACGGATAAGTGCCTCATACGACCCCACAAAAATCGCAATTGTGTAGGATTTATGAACACTTGCATGATCTGATGATTATTACATGCTGTCATGCTACTTAGTAGGTTAGAGGTTTGTGTGAAGGCATCTACACTGGGAACAAAAAGCTAAAAAAAGGCATGTTTTTAATGAACGTTTTATCTAACACTTTAATTGCCAAGTGTTATTTATTAGGAGATATCCACCACAGAAATATAAAGTTACTTTCTGAAATAAAACACTAATATTTGACTGTATTGCAGGTTTTGGTCCAGCAAGGGGCAGCATAGAGTCCCATCTTCCCCAGCTCGGTTTTCCAGAGACCTTAAGGAACGACCCCCCCCCCCCCCCAAACATTATCATTCACCTCAGCTCAACCCTGCAGTGCTACATTCAGCACATGAATAGAGCTTCAGTCTGTGATTAAATCTCCTGCATGATACTGAATCACTAAAAACTGTAGGTGGCGGCATGTTAAAAAAAACAAAAAACTTCAACTGCCATTAGTTGCTACTAATAGTAACAATGTGGTTTAATGGCTGAAAAATAAATCTGTCAACTACTAAAAAAGTTACATTAACATGACGGGACTCTAATGAGATACATTTTTCATTGCTGCAAAAAGACGGTTTTAATTGTTCTCAAAGGACAGACAGTGGTGGGGGAGGATGAACAAGCACAATGCATGCTGGGGGTTCTGGAAATGGGAGTAGTTGGCACAGATAAAAGGAGGAAAGTACGTCTGTAGCCTCTTCACTTACTGCTCTCCTGCATCCTGGCCACAAAGCCAGTCAGAGGTATCTGTGGAGTCAGCTGGGGCATTGGGGGAGGAGGAGGAGCGATAGACACTAAAAGCCAGCAGAGAAGAGACAGAAAGGCAGAGAGAGGGAGCAACAGAGAAATCGCCCATCAGTCACCAAGGATGTACAGAAGACAGTTAAGAGTGCACACCAAATCCCAAGCAAACAACACCGACACAGACCGAAGACAAACGAACTGCAGGAATGGTGAGCTTGTACGTGTCAAACACAACAGGACAGAGAGATGTGCAACAGAGACAGCGTTGAAGTGCTCAGTCAAATTAATTAACCTGTTGGAAACATTTTAAGGTGACCAATTATTGAAAGGATAGTCAACAGATTCATTAATTCAACCGTCTTTAGCTGCAGCGTCTCCACAGATCAAAGTTCTGTGACATCTGTGAGAGTGATGAGATTTCAACGTGGTATCTGGGGATCACTGAGGCCAGAGGATAAACGGCGGATTAGGTTTGATTTCTGTCAATCAGACAGCTCCCTCTCATGGCTCTGAAAGAGCAGTGAGGGCTGCTGACGACCAGGGGGAGGAGCTGTTTGCACCTCAACCCAAATCCCAGGCAAGCCTGCTGAGAGCCCTTCAGAACTCAGAACATTGAATTCTAACTTCACTTTTTTCCCAACCAAGTTAGTGAACTGATCAACATTGGGATAACAAATTAGACCCAGTGCTTCTGTGAATGATCGTCTTATGGAGATGAGACACTAGAAACCTGTTTACACCTGGCACAAAAAGAAAGCACATTAATGCCAGGTGTAAATGCAGGCAGAGCACATTGTGACCGGAGCCACATCTGGATTTGGTCTGGCTCGCATTGGGATCTGATCTGAGCCAGGTGTGAAGGTTATCCATACAGTGTGACCACATTCTTAGGAAGAAAAGAAAATCGAAAGTTCACCTAACACAGAGTAGTCAAATCACAGACAGATTCAGGCATAATCACATAACAGCTGTAAATGCAAAGGCCGCTGTATCAGAAGCCATAATCCAGACAATGGTTCCAGTTAGTGATCACATGTGATCACCATTCCAGGCGTAAATGGGGACTAGATTTTAGACATTAGCTAGTTAAGTTTGAAATGAATCCACATAATGAAAAGAGAAATACATTAACAAGTTAACTTCTGACTTTTGCATGAAGCTAAAAACTGTGTTTGTATTTGAAGCCGTCTACATACTTAAATCGATTAATTTTGCAGTATGCTAGACTGGGCAAGGCCGGTTTTTGGAAAGCATAAGTAAACATGTTGTTGTGACCGTTCCAGTGCTTTGCATTGTGGGACACGGTAGGCGAAGTAGACTGGTCCAACCATGGATGTAGAAAGGAAATTGGATAAAGTGCCTGGAGTCAAAAAAGTTCAACTGCTGTTTAAAAATATCCGGATGATCAGCACTGCTTCCACGCTGTGAAGCTCACAGAGCAGGTGCACGAGAGACGCCCACCGCCTCTGCTAACTTGGATGGGGATTGACCCATTTAATGGTCGACTCTTCTAGACTTTCCAAATGAAATCGGACTGAATGGATCAAATTGATATTAACATGAGTCATTCAATTTGGGTGTGACACTCACAAAAAATGAATTCACTGATTTACAGACGCCTCTTTCACCATGTAAGTCAATGGGGAAAAGTATTTTTTAGGCCTGAAGGTGTCACGTGAAGGAGCTGGTAGCTGTAATTCCACTATGAAAATTAGCCCAGCACTTCACAGGGGCCTGGGTCTGATGCAGACTTTCATTTTCTTTTATGATATCCAGGTATTTTTTTGCATACTGCCGATTTTGCTTTTGTTTGAATATTACATGCTACATTTTGGGCAAGTCAGTACGTACTGCTGGTATAGTACCCAGTTTCAAATACAGCCTGTTAGCAGAAGACAATTGCCTCCTTAGATTCTGCTGCAAAATCCAAGTCCAAATACTGAGGACATCCCACAGTTAGACAAAAAGCCTTCACCTGCACTCAGACTTTGGGTCAGGTCAATAATTCTGTCAAGAATGCAGTCGTGACCTTCAGACATCAGTGACTCACTTGAAAATATGAAATATTGGTCTGTGGCAACAAAAGGTTAGCTTGCTTTAGTTTGTGTCTGTGCATGGTTTGGAAAAAAATGTGACATTTTGTGCTTAAGTGACAGTTGAGGATCTATAAAGGGGGCTGGGACTGGAGACAGAAGGGCCTTACTTGAGTTCTGGCCATAGCCAGGAGTGCCTCCATTAATATGAGGCTGCTGTTGTTGCTGCTGCTGCTGTTGTTGTTGTTGTTGTTGTTGTTGATGTTGCTGTTGCTGTTGCTGCTGCTGTAGCTGTTGCTGCTGTAGTTGCTGCTGCTGCTGCAAGGAGAACTGGGAAGTGACCGACGGCGCCCGGCGGTAGGTGCCCGTGGCCGAAACCATAGAGATAGAGGAGTTGGAGGGGTTGTGCCGCGAAATCTGCCGCGAGATGGTTCCAAACTGGGACATTGGAGCAGGGCCAAGACCAGGCCCAGGGGCCACCACTAGAAACACCCAAAAGGGAAGAGAGGAGAGATGGGAAGACCAAAGAGGGAAGGGGGTTAGACAGAGGAGACAGAAAGAGGAAGGGGGGGGGGGGGGGAGCACCCGCAAAATGAATCATCAAGATTGTAAAAGATAATGCAAGCTTTTAAATACTGATTAGAGTCCCACACCTGATGAAAAGACAATCAATAACCAATTTAAAGAAGCAGAAGAGCTAGGGAAACAAAACACAGATTGTACATGGATAATAAAGTTGCACAGAGATATTTCATGGGGGTCAAATTAAACACAGTCCCAAGAGGTCATCCGAAGAAATCCTGCACCTTCTTTGTAATGTAGAGAGGGAAAAGATTCATTGAGCAGAGAGAAAGAGAGCAGCAACAGAACTTCGTGGTAATATGAATATGAGTTATCGCAAAGAGGGTGAGAGTTCATGATTGAGTGCATGTGTGTCTAAGAATAACCAACAGCAACAGCATAGAGACAACAACATTACATAGGCTTAAATATTTGAAGATTATCGATGCAGCATGTTAATATGTGTGAGAAAACAGGATTGGAGCGGGAGAGAGGGAGAGTATTTCCTGTTCACATTTCTAGATAAGACTCCGTCTCTCAGGAGGGGCCCTGCTCTCAGATTAGGGATGGGTGGAACCAGAGGAAGTACAAGGTTCAGAGGAACACAGGGGCAAACAAACTTCTCCATATTTCCACCGGCAGAAGTAATTACAGCTGAAAGAGTGCATTGATGTTCTGAGGATTGAAATGTGTGCGTTTCTAGTGATCATCGTGCACAAGATTGGTGCAGTCAATCAGACATAAACAGCCATTGTACAAACATACACACATGGTGGATGCAGCTCTGCAGCGCTCCGACAGTAAATCAAAACCAGGATCTTTCAGTGATTCAGAGTCAATACCCCACCCATGTAAATTAAAGCTTCATCAGGCAATATTGAAAGCCTGCAGAGCTGAATAGCTTGGAACTTCATTACCCAGAAATCATATTATGTAGCATCAATTGAGCATCCGGCTGTCGCAGAATTGAGTGCTTGCCGTCTGTTTAGTATTTGTATCTATTACTTCTTAAGTTCTTAGTAACTACTAGCTAATTTCAATGTAGTTGTTTACTAAATAAGGTTGCACCATTAAAAATCTTAGCTAGTAAAGAAACTAAGAAACACATGAATCACTAAAATGGTTGTTCTCTCACAGCCTCAGTTTTGCCTGATAAAGCTTTAATTACTTTAATCACATTTATGGTAAAAAAAGAAAAAAGAAGAAAAAAACATGTGCAAAAGAAGTCTCAAAGTCCTCAAGGTAAGGATTTGTGTATGGAAACACTGCTAATATTCTGCCTCAGCTTGGAGGGCTTAAAGTTAAAGTCCCACTCCGGACACGTTATTAAGTATTTAAAGGCTACTCTGCTATGATTAATATTTTTTAAACGTGGCTTTCCCACACGAAAAGTAAACAAACAAAAAAAGAAAATCACTGGAAGCCCATCTAATCTCTTTCTCTGATCCCTCATCGTGAAATTCTGCATCTGGCCTCGCCATGCCCAATGCTGCTCGTGCTAGGTTTAGACACTTCATTCTAGCTTCTACCTGAGGTTGATGAGCAGATCCGAGGTGAAAGAGTGGGGTGCAATCCACCCATCAGGACGGTTAAACACATCGGGGAGAATCAGCCATGGGTTGACATGTTTGAGCCGGCTTCAGACAGGAAGCGGTGGAGATGGAGCCCATGGAGCTAACATTAGCCAACTGAAACTAAGTCACATCAGTCACACCCAGACTCAGATGAGGAGCCTGTTGTCACTAAAATGGTCGACTAGCAGATGCATCAGAATGGGGAGTGTGGTTAGCATCTATTAGTAGTTTCTGTTGTTTGTTAGCTCGTTAGTCTGTAACTGTCAGTGGCTGACAGCTGTGATGGCAGTGGGTTTTCTCCCCGTACTGACAGTCCGCTCTGAGCTGGAGGCTTCAGGTTTCTTTGCCGGTGTTGTGTCCAAGTTGTTGCCCCTTCGAAGAGGGTTTCACATATTAGATAGTGATTGGTTTATGGATTAGTGACGTACAAACTAAAGCTGCCCGGGATATGTTTGAATTTCAAATCTGTGCTGAGAAATCTCCTCCCTCAGGAAAGGGATGTGAAAACACCTCTAGTAATAACAAAATTTGCACAGACAAAAGTCACTGTAGTCAATGTCAGACATTTTAGACTTGAGAGGGACTTTCATTCTTGAATTCAGGTTTTAAAAGTCATCATTTACTGCGTCAATGTGGTTGGCCTTTCTAGATAGACAGCAGCTTGAGGTAAAATGTAAATTGACAATTACAGAGATCCTGCAAGCAGTTATTAATGTTTGCCAGACCTTAGGTGATATGAGACTTCTTTATTAGCCAATTATATTTGATCAGTGAAGGATAAGGAAGCACCACCACCAAAGATTGAGAAAAATGTTCCTGAACTGGAGAGAAAATAAAAAAGCCAGACACTCTCACAGAGTATGTCTGTTGTGTCTCTTTAAAAAAAGCACATATACAGTCTGTTCACACTGCACCAAGAGGATCAGCACGGACTGTAAGCTTTCAGCAGTCCTGTTTATTGAATGGAAAGGCCACCGGCTGTCAAGAGCCATCAGATGAGAATGTTTTTTCGCCTAATTAGCAACAGTTCTGCCTAGAAAGTGGCAATTATGGGAAGAAATTCAGGATACTAAGACCTTTTGCATTTTACAAGGACTACTTTCAAATTAAAGCATATTCCTAAACTTGACCATATTATGCTTAAAATGAAGATTTTACGAAACTGTCTTTGTTCAAACCATGTCCAAAGCTTTAAATTCAAATAAAAATGAAGATCTCAAATTGAGTTTGGAGAACAGCTTGAAGCATTTTTACATTTTTAAGTCTGTTTTCATTCAGACCAATTGTTTTGCACAATACGCAGCCCTGGTATGACGACATGATTGCACAGAAATAATGAGAACCTCTTGCTTGCAGTGTGTACAAACAGTCAGACCCAGTCAACACCCTTATTTGTGCATCTCCACCAGAAGAAGATCCCAGTAGAGATGCCGATTATCCGTCCGGACAGCAGTGGCGACAGGAGCAGCCTCAGAGGTCGAGGATTCTCACCTATAGGTGGTGGTGGTGGTGGTGGTGGCGGTGCTGCTGGGGGGCAGGGCCCGGCCATAGGAGGAGGTGGAGGAGGGGGGGGTGGAGGGGCTCCCGGAGGAGCCCACATGGGCGGGACTGAAAGGAGTGTTTACATTAGTAACCATTTAAGGCAGAGGCAGAAGCTGCACCTCTACGCTGTTGCATAACATCACGTCAGGGGCACCTCGACTTTGTCAGGGCGCCGCACACACTTGGACACACTTCTTTGTGGTATGAATTGAGTGTTTCCATGGCGACCAGCTTGCAGGGAGAGCCGTGGTTAGTCCTGTGCTGCTGGCCTGATCCTGGCGCTGAGGTGCACAAGCTGCTTCAGAAACCTACAATATTTCTTGTTCAGCTCAGATCTTCTGAAAAAGTTGAACACAGTAAGGCGTGTGTCTGGTGTAACGCAGTACTATGTGCAGCTTGTGCGTGGTGAGGCAGCAGGCCCAAAGCAGCGTGGCCTATTTACACAGCCGGATAGAGAATCAGCTGTGCTTAGAACACAATGGGTCTGCATAATCCCTGTCTGGTAAACATTGGCTCTGTGTAGCGTAGTCTCACTACACATTACATACGCACCGTGTCAAGAAACGCCTATTATTCATGTATGTCATGTTTTAAAAAAAAGGGCACATATTTTGAACTAATACCTTAAAATAGGGTATTTTATGAAAATAGACACAGATGTGCACTGTTGACTTGAATGCATGTAGTAGCATGTCGTGTTATGTCGCAGTTACTGTCTACTCTTTAACGTAAGCACGGAAAGTAATCTCTCTCACAGGTATGCACGTTGTGCAAACATTACAGCCTGACAATGTTTAAAGAGTGTTATCTCATTTCACACAGGTCAAACACACAAGAATGTCAAATGCAAAAACTAAATTAATAGCAGATATTTGTTATTCTTTTATACTCTATAGTGTTCTTTCATTAAAAATAAAAATAATTAAACTAAAAAATCACATGTATTCATCCATTTAGTCTATTTATTTATCATTTTCATTATTATTTATTTTGCTACTTCATTTGATATACAGTTTTTTATAATTTTATTATGTATTTATACTTTTAAATTTTAATTGTGGCAGTTACATTAGCAATACTAATAATGTACTTGTTTCTTCTTTTTTTCTCTTTATTCAGAAGAAACTACTGTAAGGGATAATAATTCAACAATAAAGAGTATTTAAAAGTGTATTTTAACCAGTGTTTGGAGCAGAGTGGTTAGCAGCACTGTGAGGCGGGGTGGGGCAGAGTTTATTGGAGGCTTTTATAAATGCCTGAAGCTAGTTGAGAACATCCCTGCCCTCATTAAATACCAGTTAGGAGACTGGCAGACTGGCCTGTGGGAACTGTCACAGCATGATGTGCAGCCTTCATAGCTCACCTGGTCCAGAGTTGGGGATGGAGGGTGTAGGCACGGCGATGGGAATGCCAATACCGCTGCTGCCGCTGTTCTCCCTGCTGCTACTACCCCCGCTGCTTCCACTGAGGGAGGAGAGAGACAGAAGAGAAAGAGGACATTGTTTTATTCAGGCTGCAAAGCAGGTAAAACTGCAGGCACACAGACTCTTCTTTAGAATGGTCAGACTGTAATGGACAGACTTCATATTGGCGTCTTCTTTTCTCATACTGATTGTTTCTGTCTGACTGAGCTGCAGAGTGACACACCCAGGTGAGCGAGACATGAGTCACTCTGTTGAGGACGTCTGCTCACAATCAAACTAACACAGTTAAATTGAATACAATTACGTTTTTTTTCCCACTGAAAAATATCTTTCTTCAGATCCCCTGATTGGCCCAAAAGTAATTATCAAATGCACTGTTGTTAGGAAAACAAGGACAAATACATTCTTTTTAGAGTACATTACATGTTTTAGTGGGGAAACATTTACATTATCAGCTTACTGACAGATCCTTCTTGCTCTGGAAAGGACTCCATTCAATGTCCGTTACATTAAAAATATATTATTTTTTTAGCTTTTACCCCACTAAATTTCAAATAAAACAAGCACTTAAAATACAGGCAACTTCTAAGGCAACATGTGAACTAAAAACAAACTAGATACTGTATAGGGAGGTATAGGCTCCTATATTTTGTCCGCAAGGACCAGTTCGGAATCAATTCCGAGTCAAGTCATTTAAGATGCAGTTGAACAGCGATGGTTGTCATGGTAATATATTTAGAAAATACGAGTAGTTATCTCCAGGTTTCCCGAAAACAATCCACAGTCTCAGCGGCTCAACATGCACCGAGAGAAAGGTTCCTCTTCTCACAGTGGAACTCAAAACAACAAATGCAGCTGGAGTTTACAAATTATAGTAGTGTACAGTAGTGTTCGGAATTTTTCCATCAACTGTGGATTTAAACTAAGAATAAGTTAAGTGCTCATATTAGAATGAAGATGAATCTCCAGCTGAATTTAAAACACTTTGTTGTGCATGATATGAGCCCTTGCCAAACAATCTGTTCAAATGCTGAATGGACAGAGCAATAAAAACACAATAACAGCTGTAGGAAAACAGTGTTCATACGATAACAGATGGACTTTTGTGAAATCCACTAATTTAGCACTTGCAGCCACAGATGCAGCTAATAAAGCCAGTCAGAATGATCAGTGCTGATGCAATGCAATTAGTCAGTAATAACAACATGTTTGCATTTGTAATGATCTTTCATAGGTATTTAAATGTATCCCTTGTGATTAAATGTACTGTAAATGTTAACTGTTTCAACATGTGATATCTTACATTTCACATGTAACATTCCTGTAAAAAAAAAAAAATGTTCCCACAATAAACAGGTTACAAATGTGACATGTGCATTTTTCATAATAGTTCTGATGGTTAATTTATCAGTGAAATCATTTATCCAACAAAAAACTTTTTTGCTGAGTTTCTTAGTTTCATATTATTGATAACTGAATATCTATCACTCTTGGGCTATAGCTTCCTTTAGAACAAAATAGATTAAATGAAAAAATATAGATGGATTGATAGCAAAGAAAATAATTATTAGTTAAAACCATAATCAATATCATAATATGAGAGATTTAGTTATGATATTTCTTTCTGATATATAAATGTTTTCTGCATAACAGTTGAGTGACAATGTTTTAACAGCTCTAGTTAAGTGGCATAACAATCAAATAAATAATTAAACATGGCCATCATATGCACAAAAGTAACAACTGCTTTGTAAAAAAAAAAAACCTGACCGGCCCTCACCCCTGAGGATATCGGACATGTGAACGTAGGATGTATGTCAGCTCTGCAGCGGCCTGTATAAGCGCTGCTTCACCCTGTGTTTGACCCCAGAGCTCTTAGATCAATGCCCTTGCTGAATAAATCCTCTCTCTCTTCCTCCCTCTCCCTCCCTCCCTCCCTCTCTTTC
Organism: Echiichthys vipera; assembly: GCF_963691815.1. Classification (NCBI taxonomy): domain Eukaryota; kingdom Metazoa; phylum Chordata; class Actinopteri; order Perciformes; family Trachinidae; genus Echiichthys; species Echiichthys vipera. The sequence goes on from NC_139846.1 coordinate 8,065,263, forward strand.
TCTCTCAGGCTGGCCTTGATCCTCATTTCTGCTCCGCCTCTCCCATTCCTACCTCTTTCATCTCTGCTTTTCAGCTTCTCTACCTTTCTCCTTCCACGCCTTTGACCTTTTCCTCTCATCGCCTGTAAAGTGATTCCCCCGTACCCCCTCAACGCTGTCATCTCTGATTCCTTCTGTCCCTCTGAACCCGCTCTCACCTCACCTCCCCCCACATCTCTTTATCCTCCTTCTCCCAGCATCCCCCCGCTCCGATCCATGTCAGTCGAGCCCCGGGGCTCCTCAAGCACAAACAGCAGGGATAACCCCTCTGAAGGATGTTGGTGGCTTTGGGGATAAAGGCTAAACAATATTTTGACATCCAATCTTTGAAGTGAACGCCAAACGTCGTACTTCACTCCCCCATCTTGCGTGTTATGGATTCATCCACCCTAATCCCTCTATAACTTAGCCGTTTCTTGCTAACCCATTTATGTCTTCCCTGGCTTTTCACCTTCGTCTTCGTTTCAAAGCGTTCAGTGCGAAACAAAAAGCACTCGGCTCCGTCTCTCCACCTTCCTGGCTCATTCAGCCTCCACTCAACACAGTGAGCTGTTTATAAATCAACCGTCTGTAACACATAGCAAAGCCTTTAAAAAAAAATGTTCCAGCTCACTTGCTCACAGCTGACAAAAGTCCCCGGAGCCAACAAAGAGAAAGACACTGTTCTCCGTGTAAGGAACAAAAAGTAAAAACATTATGTGAAAAGCAGCTTAGGCACTGTGGCGTGGTACATAACTTGACATAGGCGGAGAAAAAATAGACTTTGTAGGAGCCCAGAGCATAATCGAAGACGAAACAGATTGAAAGCTCTTTGCTTACAAAGACTGGACGTTGTTAGTGAGGCTTTAAATAACCTGAAGCACATAAAGAGCAGAAGATTAACATGAGGTTTGGCTGTAATCTGTCATGATAATCTCATATATCCGATAAGTAATTTAGCCTTGAAAGAAAATCAACTTTAAAGTAGTTACGCCCGGATAAAACAGACATTTCTCCCAGAAATCAATTCTTCTTGGTCAATATAAATCAGTTTCAAGGGGTGGCACTAGTGTTGCCTATTTGGGTTATCGTTATCGGCCGATATGCAAGTTCAGGTACCAGAATATCGGGAAGGAAAATTGGGGATGTTGTAGGCCATGATAAGGGCCTTCGGCACTTGGTTATAGGCCTGTCACGATAATTACGATCAGGAGAAGATTAACTTTGTTCGAGACACAACACAGTGAAGCTAACTTACGTCTGCAAACGACCTAGCAAACACATTTTCGCAACAGTAAATATTGCCGTTAGCTGCATGAATATCTAATGTTAGCAAAGTAAAATATAAATACATTATGCAAATATAACCATCCGCACGGCGTTCACTACACTTCCAAACGAGGCCACGCCCACTTAGGAGACAGGAAGTTTATACCATTTCATACAAATGAAAAAAAAACTTGAATAAGTGGTATTACATTGTCTTAAAATGACAATAATAGATTATCTAAATTATTTCTTGGACAGACGGAACAAGCTGGAACAAGAAAAAGTAGGAAAGACAAGCTGAATACTGAGACATGACAAGAAGATGAAGTTCAACTGGATATCTACTTTACATTATTAATAATTTATTGCATTTTGACGTGTGATTCCCCCACAGAGACATGCACCATCTTAAATGCATTGTGTTTAGTTTGGATAATTGAAGCAGGAATCCTGGGAATTGGACTGCACGTTTTCCTTAAACCAACTACACCTGCATGTGTCAGTGAGTTCTTTCCCACAGAAAGATCACAGCAGCAGGAACATGCAGATATTGAATTTAGGCCTCAGCTGAGGTTGGCAGAGACTGATGAGCTGAATAAGCAAAGCCGACTTCGAGCCTGTGAAATCAAATAATGATGCCACAGCAATATTAGCTGCAGCAGGCGCGGCATCACATCGTTTGTTAAAAGGGACATCAGGGCGTCTTTAACCACAGATGAGTAACAGCGACGCTGCTTTAAGCATCTGAAGCCACTTATTACAACAAGTCCTGGAGTTTGGTTTTTAATTGTAAAGTAAAGAAAAAACTTCTGCACGAATGAGGAGGAAAGAGAAGTTGGAACTCGGGCATGGAGAATAAAATAGTTGTGTAATATTTATGAGCATCACAGTCAGCATAACAGGCTTTTTAGCTAATGAGGAGACTTCATCAAATTTGAGTAACGAGTGAGTGAAGGCCTCTCCCCCTGCTTTCTGTGCGTGGAGACTTCCGGGTAACATTCCTTTGGAGCCGTGTTCATGTTTTCTGTGCTGCAGTTGACTTTAAACAGCACTTTAAATATCAGAGGCTTTTACACATATTAATATCAAAGTGATTCAGGCAACAGTAAGAAACCTCTTGTCAGACAAATGCTGGATTTAGTGGAGCAGAGTGGCTCCAAACAGCTGCGCTAAAGTGAAGAGATTAGAACTTTACGACATGGTGGGGACCAGTGGCTTTTGGAGAGATGCTTCCCTCACATTACTGAAACACTGAGGACACAGGTACTGTAGTGCTCACTTTAGAGGTGTAGCTGGATCACTTATTCCACTCATACCTATCCAAACATAGGGAGAGAAGTATAAAGTACTTGTCTTGCTCGCTGAGAAAAGTTAATTCATATTTCATCTTTTATCCATAAAGTTTGGTGAGTAAGTTTGGATCTCTTTATCACATCAGCAGGGGCAACAATGCCATCATCCTAACATATTAGACGAGCAGCCTCTGCTGAAAGTTTGAAGAAACAGCCTAAAACCTATATTCTTTTTAATATTGCTTTTAAATTATTTAAATTTTGAATATCATTGTGGTTATTATATATTGGTCAAACTTGTTTAATGGCTTTTTTTGTGTCTCACAATTGCTCATTTTGTCTCTTTTTAGGGATTTACTATTATATTTTTTGTCGCCGTTTGTGTTTTTTTTTTAAATACCTGTGTTATGGTTTTTATTATTTATTTATTTTTTGTAAAGCAAGTTCCGCTGCATGTCATGTTATCAAAGGTGCTATATCAATTTAAGTGTGTCGTTGTTAATACTGACTCCAGATTATGTCACATCATCAGTTGATGCAACTTTACTTCAAGTTTCTCACACATTAATTTATGATCACGAGTCGTAGAGCTGCACTGGTTTGTGAGACACACTGTTTATCTACCTGTGTGTGCGCTGCCTCTGGTTGAGCGACGCCGTGCGTCCGGGGCTGTGCTGCTGGCCATGCTGATTGCCTAGTCGGGCGGGGCTGGTCATGTAGTCGTTGGGCACCGTGGGCGGCTTCACCGGCTCCAGGGTCTTGTAGGATGTGTTGCGTCTGCAGCGGGTGAAGATGGAAAAGGAAAATAAATAATAAATCAAGGAGAGGAATGGCAATAATTCAGATCCTACTATCAAAACTGTGAGGCTGCGTTCACTCAGGCGTTGTAAATCCTATCAGTTTACCCAGCTGGGTGGTTGTGCGCTACAGGCTGGACGTGAGTGCATCACAGTTTACCCTTGGAATTAATATCTGATTGGTGCCGCCGGCTGCTGCATCAGACAACGACGGGGTTCATGGGGTGTGAGGCCTGTCTTTACACTAACAGATAAAAGTTCACAGACTTTTCTTTTGCCTGGATCCCTTTACTCTGGCTTCACTCACATCAGTTTTTTGTCATTTCAAATGTGTGTTTATGAGCCAAAACCACAAAGCCAACACGACCACACTTGAGTGAAATAATAATGTCCCGGGGCGTCCTGTTAGCTCAGTGGTTTTGTGTTTGTTCACCGTGTTATTTCATGTTACTCTTCAAACATTTACACATTACAAAAATGCCAAAAAATTATGAAGAAAAAAAATGTAAATGTGACATGTACTTTTAACTGCATGTTCTTGTATCGCCCCCACAAGAGCTCTTTTTTTTCTTTTTCAGTCAATGTCTGATAATTAGAGGATTAGTGTTCCTTTCATGGCAAGTGAAATGGAAATCTTTACCCGATCGTGCCGCGCCCTGACATCGGAGGGCTCGGTGGCTTTTGCGTGGGCGGATTGGTCCTCGATAGTGTTCCCCCTCTGATTGACTGATTGTTTCCATGTTGCTGTGGTTAGAAGGAAAAAAACAAACTTATTTAACAAATTACCTCAGCCAATTGTGTGGCAAAAATCTAATGTTATAGGCTGCCCAGATGAACACTCTTCGACAACATAGATGTATATTTCAGTTTCAATAATATTTGAATAGTTAAGCTCCATTGCAGGTTACAAACCTCTGGGTTGTTCAAACAAGGCTTCTTGCAAAACAAGATTTAGCAACATCTGTATTTACGGCAAATTCCATAACTGCTCAGTAATACAGATGTAATGCCTTATCTGGGGAGCCTATAAGGAGTTAAAAGAAACTAGAGAACATTGAAGGACAACTACACAACATGTAAAGTAAATGACAACATACACAGTTGGTAAATTGACAAGGAGGGTGTTACAGAGCATCAGATTGTGTTCTAGGCTAAAAGGACTACAGTACTAGTCTGTTAATGGGAATAACATGGGGAAATTACAATAATAATTACATGTACAAAGGGGTCTGCTGTGAAAGGGAGTTGGACGAATCTATCAATAACACATTATAGTAGAAGGGGTCATGTGACAAAAGCGGACTTACCTTGGCTTTTAGCCACTTATGGAAGCGAAGGAAAACAGGAGAGAGAGAGAGACAGAAAGAGGGAATGTCAAAACGGCCGTGTCTACACAGATCAGCAGAAGTCAAAGTATAAGCGAGCAGGAAAAATGATTCCTCGTTGTATTTACACTGAGTAAACATTTAGCAGGTCAGCGGTTACAAGTCATACTAGCAGAGGAAAACATTGTGGCTCCTGACTGTTGCTCCTTTGACTCAGTGCCACACCCAGTGCCACAGTCCGATTGGGAGGGAATCACAGGGATCTGGTGGCAGAGCTGCAGAGTGCTGCAGGGAGGACGTGTTTTTGGAGGTCATCTGGGGATGTTAGCATCGCCCTGGTTGATTTTGATTTTTGGATTATTGCGGAAAAAAGCTCTGAGGCAAATAAAAGTTTATGATACTTAAGATGTTTTATTCAGGAAGATAATCTTCACCTATGAAAAGCACTTTTATGATTTTAGAAGGGGAAATGCAATCAGCAGAAGTAAAAAAAAACAATAGGCTTTAAACAAACTACACCAAGGACGTATGCTGTTTGTTGTGATGAGTTTAATGTCCCTGACAACCTCTGTAGTCTCATTTCACCATTTGTTAGCAACACGTAAAAGCTTCAGAATCCACAGGTGAGGGATTTGTCGTCAAACAAAACATGAAAATCACTAAAGCTTGTGTTTACCATAGATCACATATGAGGCATATAACCAAAAACCAATTAAAAAACAAAAAAACTTTGCACAAAAATGCTAACTTATTTCTAGGTTTTAGGACTCATTCCTGCAGGACTTTATTGTGCACAAGTGGAAAATGTTTGATCTCAACGGGGCGTCTGAGATTGAAGAATGTATTTGTTCATTTGATACATTTTTATTGTTCATATCCAGGTTTGGACTCAAAATTCTGATTTTCACATCACTGGAAAGCGATAAAAAAAAACAACCTTTGTAGTTGTGTGGGCTGATGTCAAAGAGACTTTAGAGCCAACACAGCAGTGGGGTTGACAACTGCAGAGTCAAGTGGCTCATCTATAATGCAGCTTCCCCAGTGGCCTTTGCAGAAAGCACTGTAGCATCACAGGATCCCGAGCAAAAGAGAGTACGAAACTCAAAAGTTAATTCACGCCATAGGTCAGCATGAATTGATCCCTGTGCCTCTTTAAAACACAGAAAACACTGCCAGGTCAAGCTGTGAATGGTACATTTCACATTCAAATTTCACTCTCCCTGGGTTATCAGAGCTAGACGAGATTCAATTTACAATGTAGGTCATGCCAGAAATGCAAAGCCTTACTACTTCTACTGCCTTTCCTTATATTTCCTACCTAAGGCTGTTTCTCTGTCTTGCTGCACAAACCAGACTGTCAGCTTGGAAATGCTTCAGTTACACCCAAGTCAAATTATGGGTCAGACAGGTTCAGATTAAGGTCATTATCAAGTCCAAAAAGACTTAGCAGCATGTCGAGCTGGGCTGAAAATCTGGAGCAGTCTGTCAGAGCTGGGTGAGTCCAACACACTGCTTCAAGGACACAAACAAGGATACGGCTCCAAAAATATAGTACAATGAAAAACACGTCATTGCGAACTGTTCTTACTGGTGTGACATATCACAGTGGCTTAAGTCTAATTGTGTTCAAAAGTATTTCACACAAAGAAACTGGTTCATTAAATAGCTACTAGACTTACAATTATAAACCTTCTCCTGGAATCAAACCCTGTTCTTGATACTATTTATAGTCATTAAATGCATTTACATTATGAAGTTAGCACTATATATGAATTTCTTTTATTATTAGTCGACAACACATTGCCTGCAGATGCATGAGGCATTCACAGCAAATGATGAATGTGTGTATTTGAACATAATTGCTTTTCCTTTTTACACCACAGCGGTCTTAAGTTACTGCTGATCAATCTCCCCATTTCCTGCTGCTTCACATTCAAAGCAAACATCAGACGGCTTTTGTTGTCATGCAGTCACAGAAAACATAATGCATGTGTCATCGCAGTTCAAATAAGACAACAGTCAGTTTGGGCGTTTTTCAACAGCGGATTAGTTGTAAATATGGATGGAAGTCGTGGAACAAGATGGATGCACCACAGCGGGCTGTTAGAGCTGCAGGCAACAGGCTGCACACCTCCAACTCTTCAGAAAGGTCACTGACTCCTGCCAACTATGCTGGAAGTACATTTTCAAGCGCTGTACTTTAGTGCAAGTTTGAGGCACTTGTACTTTACTAGAGCACTTCCATTTTTTGCTGCTTTCTACTTCTACTCCAATGCATTTATTCAATAACTTACTTTGCAGATTCAGATTAATACTACAAAATATAATCAACAAATAATGATGCTGTATCATTAATAGTACTTTTCAGTGAGCATTATAATCCAATAAAATATTTACATAATTCTGAAATGGGCTATTCTGCATAATGAGGACTTTTACTTTTGGTGCTTTAGGTATATTTAATGCTTATAATTCTTAAGTAAAATCTTGGATGTACCACTTTTACTTGTACCTTCTGTTCTGTATTTTGCTAGCTGAGTACTTATTTCGCCACTGCCCGTTACAGTGCTATCTGCTGTTATTTATAAAGAATTACTGCTACTACTAATCTGATCGTGGTTTCGATTATTTATTTTTTTTGGGTGGGGGGTTTGGGTCAAAACAACCTGATTTTGTTTTGCTGCACTGTGAACAGATACACGAGTTGCTCTTCTGCTTTATTTTTGAGTTCAAAGAGTGTTTTCAGTTACCACCCAAGTATCGCAAAATTGACCTGGACTGAAATATTAAGGATTATAATTTAAGGGGATGGTGGCTTGCTGACCTGACAGAGCACAAAACATTTTACATACTTGGTTTAAGTCAGAAAAATATAAAAATTCCCAAACTATACCTTTAACATAATCTTATTAAGTCATAACTGACAACACAAAATATCAAAAAGGGATTCAATCTAGCTTCAAAACACCTGACATCATCCCCGCTGACTAGATTAAAACATCAGCTGACTGGAGGAATAAATCTCATCTCATCGTTTGTATTAAAGCAATAAAGCATCACGTCAGTGTGAGGACGCCGCCTGGAGATGCAGGAACGTCCTGATCTGTCAGCTGTGAGATAAGATTCCACTTAATATGATATGATGTTCAGAGATGAATCAGATTATCTGTACGGAGATGATCTTTTCCCCCAATTTCTCTTTGTTTCTGTTGCACTCCTTTGAATCTGAGAATAGCTTCTATTCAATAATGTATGTGAGCTCTATGATGTCTCTTCTCTGCATTACAGCTCACGCTTCGCTGTTTAACTGTACAAACACCGCGTGAGGCCGTAAAACCAATTCAACATTTAGGCCAGTGTAAACACTCAGGAACATGTAGTGTGTTCCAGTTAACTGGAGGCCATAGACATGACTTAAAACCCATTAAAGTATTGATTCTGGTCACTAAGTAAACCATAGATATTCTATACAAGCCGGGAACTTGACTGCAGCCATCACAGGATGCTATATGAATTAATATAGAGTATCGATGTTGAATATTGATTGGTGATTCGGTCTGTCATGCATAGATGAAAAGAAGGTGAGTGATTTAGGACAGCTGCAGAGGCGTGCGTGTGTGCGTGCGTGCTCATCACTTTCACTAACTAAACGCAGCATTCATGAAGACATTGAAAAAGGAGAAAATCCCCTGAGATTAGGCAGAGACTGAGTAATATGTAATGTTCCTAAAATAGATGCATCGAACACTCACAAAAGCAGCCGTGAAGCACGATGGTTTCGGTAATTTGACACCACTGTGCAATGACGTAGTGCTACCCTAATTTTGAGTAACTCTTCTATTTAATCTAACACAGCGGATTCCGAACTGTGGGGGGTTAACACAGACGTCACTGTGAAGCTGCTTGCTTTTTTGCTCTGTGATGATATAAAATGTGTTCATAGTTTTTAAAGGTTTTAATAATCTGCTTATTTTAAGGTTTATACTCGTATTTTGGGTTTCTACTAGAAACATGCTGTACTGTAATAAAAAACATTATTTTTTTGAACAGTAACACATGTTAACATGTTCAATTGTGCATTTCTCTGTGGATTGAGCCTCTAGATACTTTCCCAGTATTTATACCTCACCTACATCACCTCGGAATCTCACTTTTTTACAATGTGGGACAATTAAAAGTATGAACATGATTCAGACATATTTTGATTCTTGAACTTGAAAACAGCAGTTGACAAAACAATCTGAACTCAGAGTCAAATTAGTAGCTTTTCTGGAGCTTTCCACCATAAAACAGTAGTAAGCATCTGCTGATGGAGATCATGAGAAAAAGCTAAATGGAATGAGAGATTAGATTAGGCTAAAGTCTAGTTCGTTTGACCAGTGTGAGTACAACTTTACCACGCCCAGGCACGGCACGCTTGTCGGCCGCGGCCCGGTTGAAAAAGGTGGGCTTTTTTTAGAGCAGGGTTGCACGTGTATGAGCGTTTGCATTGGTGGCAGTCCTGAGACTATTTATATGCGTATGTTCCCCGTGACGGGCATTTGAACAGATGCCGCCAAACGGTGATTTGTTGCAGAGGTGGAGTGTTTACTGATGAAATGTTCAAAAACCGTCTGATAAAACTAAATCTCCCAGGGGTGATGACGTATAAGCAAGGGGCATTCGAGCCGCTCACATTGATCTGGGCCGCGGCTCAAATGCCTCTTGCTATACATCATCACCCCTCGGAGATTTAGTTTTATCAGACTGTTTTTGAACGTTTCATCTGACCAAATCTGCAGTGAACACTCCACCTCTGCATCAAACCACCGAGGGAAGAAGGACTATCACCCTTAAGCACGGGGCACGGTACGAATGGACAGTGTGAGTGCACCCTTAGTATACAGACATCAGTTTTTCCCATCTAACTCTTGGAGAGAGAGTGGATTAGCAAGTCTCCAAGTATGTTGAACTCTTGCTTTAATTAGAAACAGTTTGTGTATGTAATAAAGCAACATCTTAATACACTTTAAGGACAAAATGTTCATAAAAATTGCTGAAAACCTCATCCCTGTTGTGAAACACTACCAAATAAAATCTTTCACTCAACACTTACCTATCATACCACTCCACCATGACAAAAGGGTGCTACGTAATTCACTACACAGTAAATTGAGAGTGACACAACAGCTTTTATCCTGCCTTATCAATGCCTGTAATGCTACGGGACAGTAGTGGTGGGCCTCTAATCCAATCTGTCTGAAAGCTGCAATTGATTGGCTGATTGATGGACTAGAGGGAGCTAAAGGGAAAGGGGGTGAGATCGCAAAAATGCCTCCGGCCATCAGGAAATCACGTAATTATCGCCACTGTCAGGCCAACCTAGTGACCCCTAAAGTGAGTCCTAATGGCAGAGAGGCCCATCAGAGTTTATCACATCAAAAAATCAGCTTCTCTCTTGCCTTTCAGATTGTATGGAGGCAAAAACAAACTACAAATCTAATAACATTCAATCCTTCGCAAAGCTTTACAGACACTGGGGATTACGAGGGCGATCCGCGGCCTAAGTGCCTTTAAAAACGTCTCACAAATATGACCTCCACTCGCCATTTTCACAACACTAAGAATAGAGCTGTTTTCTGAAAGCTATATGATGTAATCACTTTTTTAGTTCATCTACAATCCCCACCCCCTCTCCACAACTCTTTCCCACCAACCCACACTGAAACATATTCCTGTAGGGTCAAAAGGGGTGCTTTCTGAAGATGAAAGAGAAAACACAAGAGTGTGAGCCAGAAAACGAGTCGAAGTGGGAGAGAAAGAGAGAAAAGAGAGGGAGGGAGATAGGAATATACCTCTGGCAAGAAAGAGATGAGGGGGAAGGGAAGAAAATTAGATGTAGTGGAGGAACAGAAGCAAAGGAACTAACGGAGTGTAGAGATGTTTTTTATTTATCAGGGAGCAGATATAAAAAGGAGCTCACCTTAACGCCATGGCCGACGTCATCCAGTACAGTGTAGTCAACGGGCTTCCTGATGTACCTCACAGGCCGCTCCATATTAGCCGGCGCTATAATCTTATGGGTCCTTGACGTGTTCTTGTTGGTGGTCAGGATCCCGATCTCCCGCCTGGCCACCTTCTCTTTATGGATGTCCACCGTCTGTAAGTGACACAGCGAGGACAGAAGAGATTAGATTGATGCCACAGTGGAAACACAGAGACGTAGACGGCACAACATGGCCCTCTGGGATTCAAATTAACCCGTCATACTGCAGCTTATGAAGGTTTAATTAAATCTTGGAGGCTGTGCGTTTCATCGCTGGAGGTCGTAATCTTTTTACGACAGCCAGCGCACACTGATAAAATCGATTGTGGTAGAGACGAAGGCCTGCACACAATAATGACTGAAGCATGTGCATGTGAACATTTCTGACTTTAAGAATAAATCGATGAGAGATGATGAGTTGACTGACCCCTGAATCGAGAGTGCAATGATGAATTCATTAGGCAAATTATTACGGTCAAAATATACACCAAAAAAAAAGACAGTGATATGACAAAATGTGATGAAATGTGTCTGAAGTGATGCAATTAAAAGAACGCCGCATTCAGTAAGTCTGTTGTGTATTTAACTCAAACCCTCACAGATTTCTATTATAGGAAAAAACGTCTTTCATCTTCCTTTTTGCAAAATGCTTGGGCCAAATGGTGATGCATTATTTATGCTCCTCGAGACCAAGATTGTTTTCCTACTGAATTGTACCAGTGTTCCATTAATTTGCCACTTCCCTTTACAAAGCTAATTACTTTAAAGATGCATAAGGAAACCTTGCACACGGCTGGCTTTGAGTGACAACCTTGTGCAAGTTTGCAGCCAGGGTTTGATCACAAAGAACGTTGTATAATGGCTTGAATGAGGCAGAAAAACTTCTCAATCTAGATTCCTAAAGCACTACTGTGTCACCGTATTTTTTTGTTGAATTTTTTTTTAATTTAATTTCATTTGGTCAAATTATCCTGATGAGTGAGTTCCACAAAATATGAGCATTTACTCCATTTGTGAGTCTAACAGTGGTATTGATATTCAGGAGTTCCAAAACTATGATAATAAAATGTAACAAACAAAGAATCTTGATGCAGATCCCTCTCTCTGAACAAGAGTTGGTTTTGTGTTAGAAAGTGTTCCCTCGTGTTGACCGACTCTGCGTCGTGACCCAGGTCGAGGTCACTAAATATCGGGTAATTGGTACGCATTGCTTCTGGCTTGTGACCCAGGTCGTATCTGAATTGTCATGACCCAAGTCCGACCCTGGTCATTGGTGTGCAAAAGTTTCTGTTAATTTACTTTACACCAATACCAATAAACAGTTATCAGTCCAGCTCAAGAGTCAACTATTTTTTTCATTATGGATTAATCTGATGATTGTTTTCTACATTCATTATTAAACCGATAAAATTCCAGAAATGATTGTAAATTCCCATCACAGTTTCACCGATTCAAAGGGGATGTCTTCTATTCTGTTTTGTCAGACCATCAATTCCAGACTCTGAGATATTCAAGTCACACTCAAAACTAGAGAAAAACACAAAATCCTCCCATTTGAGAAGTTGAGGGTGTTTCACATTCGCTTGATAAACGATCAATTGAATTGCCAACTATTCCGATAGTCGGCTGCCATCAAGAAGGCATATCGACTATGGCATTCAAAAACCACCGTCCAATCTCATACAGATTTAAATACCACCACACACCAATGCATTTCCATTCCCTGCTCTGCTGCCACACTCCCACCGAGCTGAGAGAGGAGCAGCTGCCCTTCCTCTGAGAGATGAAAGGCTGCAATGTCTGCTGAGGGCACACCAGTAAAACGATGGTCTCTCACGGGGTGGAGGGGGAGAGTCGGCGACCAGCGGCAACAGAGGATTCCTTTCATACCACAGGGATCTGGAGCTGGACTGAGCTCTGTCTCTGTTCCACTGTATGGCGGACTTAGCCTTCAAGTATCACTCATCCCAGAGTTGAGTGACTCAACAACACTGGTGGACTTATGTGTAGTTCAACACAGTTGCAGTCATCTCTGGACAATATCAAGTCGAATTTTAAACCTGACAGATGACAAGTTCTCATGCAAAAAGATGCAAAGCAGATTGTTACCTCTTACAGGACAAACAAGGATATAAGAAAGTGGATAGTTCAAAAACGACAGAAAAAAAGGAATCAATATTTCAGAACAGGTAAAGTTGCTCATACATAATTGCTCCCACAGAGACTTCCCATACAAAAGGGAAACATCTGTTCTTGTTTCAATGGCCTGTTGTGCCTGTTCGAATTAAGAGGGATGACAGAAAGTGGACTACAGTCATCTTTTTTAACCCGAGCTGGGCTGCCAGACCGTGAAAGGCGCTTAATATAAATAAGGAACTAGTGACAAAGTCTCCCTGATGAATATTCCACCTGGAACTCCACCGCGACCTGATCTGAGCAAATAATTTGACTCCACTGCTCAAAGACAATGCCCAAATTTCAACCTGTCATAAATCATGATTGTCTGAAAAAAGCTGGGCCAAAACCTAATCAGTCTTTTTGGCCTCCATTTGCAGGAGAGTGATGAGTTACAGTGATTGGCTATGATGGACCCTGGCTATGATGGACCCAGACAGAAGGAGGAGTAAATTAGGAGTTTTAGGGAATAGCTTAATCATTCTAGTCTGGTTTTTTAATCTAAAAAACTAAGCTTTAACCTCATTTCACCTCACTGTCACCCCAAAATAAAGAAAACCTGTTGATATCTTTTATAACATTAAATCTTAAAGTAGTTCTGCAACTAATGATTATTTCATTATCAATTTATCTTTTGATTATTTTTCTTAATTGATCGTTTACTTGTTTGGTCTATAAAATGTCCAAAAATTGTGAAAAATGTCATTCAGCGTTTGCCAAAGCCTAAAATGACTCAAAGGTCTTGTTTTGTCCACAACTCAAATATATTTAGTTTACTGTCACAGAGGAGGAAAGAAACCAGAAAATATTCACATTTAAGAAGAAAAAAAAAATTACTCAAAGAGTTTCATCGATTATCAAAATAATTGCCGATAAGTTTAACGGTTAATCGACTAATCGTTGCAGCTCTATTTAAAAGTATGTGGTAGGTTTCTCCTTCCAACCGGAAATGTGGCCTTTTCTTTTGGGCATGCATCTCTACTGCAGCTTTGCAAACTGTTGGCTAGTTGGTTTGTGTAAAACAGCCATAGCGACGCACAGAGATGGCCATAAGCAGCAGTTTAAACCCCCACTTAAGACGAATATTCTGAATGCTATATAAATGTCTAAAGCATGCTTCTATAACCTGGATAATACCGGCATATCCCACATGCATTAAAAGGAAAATGCTATATTGGGGAAAAGGCCTTACTTTGAAGGTCCAAAGGGAATATGCTGATTACATGATCTGTATCAGAGTACTCATATTTGTAATAATAGTGGAATATCAGTGTGCATGTAAATGTAGTCATTGTTAAGGTAATATGGGGGCAAAGCAGTTTTCAGCCAAACTGAACAAGAGGAAGTTCCACTAAAAAAAAAACCACACTGACAGAAACTCATCCTAAACAAGACAACTGTTGAAATATTGTATCTAAATTGGGAAAGCATCTGGTCTTGGCTGAGCACAATCCCCTTATCAGAGAGCAACGCGTGGACAAACATCATCGCAGCTGGCAAAGAGGGGAAGTGAGAAGGCGACGTGGTGTGAGTTAATCTCCTTCCTGTATGCAGATAAATAGCCCTGCTGTAACAGTACGGGCCGATGTTACAAGTGCTCTCAGAAGGGTGTTTTCGAAACTGCAGCTGAGCTGGTTGCACCCTGTCGAGAGCGCTTTGCTAATCCACTGACTGGTGCCCAAAGAACGTTAAATGCATCTGATAAAAAGTAGAAAAGTGCATTCTGGCTTTTGACTGACGCAGTGGGGCGCTCCGACAGCTGCTTAATATTCACTTTCCCCTCGACTGCTCCCTCTGACTTTTAAACTGGTACTAAAGGTGTTTACTTCATCCCTGTGGTCTATCTGTTTGGTGGAAAAAGACTGAGCTCAAATGCATTGTTGCCTAACTGAAAGGTGGATGATTCACATGTTTTCAACCACTGTCACCCACATGTGTGAGGCCTGTGGGTGTTTTCTTTTCCAAGAACGCTGAGAGGTTTTGGCCGTGGAGTTTAGCTTCTCCATCAGCTACTTTAGGATTGAAAGGGCCTCCTTTTCTTGCTGCTTTCTCATGCTTTTCGTTTTCTTTTTACTCATCCTCAACTATTCCTTCCACCCACTCAGGGCCAAGGGAAGGGAAACTGGGATTGGCCCCCAGAGAAGAGTCATCCACCTATAGGACTAGTGTGAGGATCTAGGTCATACATTGGAAGCGCTGCCAACACCATCATCGTCATCCACACATTCTAGCCAGACAGAAAAACTAAATCCACTCAAGATCACGTTGGACTGAAAGATTTCTTCCAATTTCGGGTTACAAGTGAGTCAGCGGAGAGGTTGCCAAGATGAGCTGATGGTTCCTGTTGTGTTGTTGGTAGCAACAAGTGCCTAAATACTTTTTTTCATACTTTTAAATTTATTTCTTTTTTTCATCTAGATTGTTGCTATTTTGGTCACAGCTGAACTTGTAGAAGTGCGCAGCTCCAAAACGGGACACATGGGTCAGCTATTGTAAATGTTTTACACTTCCAACACCCAGGAGTTTTTCTATATGACGTGACATTGTGGCACTCAAAAAATACTTTACTAACCTCTGTAGTCTAGGATCGCTTTTTGGATACTAAACAGATGATGGCAACAGATCCAGAGTTGTTAAACACAGCCAATTCTTCTTCTTAACATCCCAAATTCATGACTTAGGTTGTTTTTGTTTGCCTTTAGTGAAAAGTTGTCCATCTTGTCTGAGTCTAAGAAGCATTTCAGTAATGGTTATCTAGGGCCAGACTGAATAAAAGACTGTGGAAAAGGGAACTTTAGGATTCATTCATTGCACAGTTTTACACCGAGGCGACCAACTATCCCGTTAATTATGACGCTTTAGCAAGCAATGTTTGTGTAACTGTACTTGTTTTTCATATGGGGACATTGACAAGGATGTCCTTAGGGGTGCACAATAGACCGACTCACTGTGATGTCACACTAACACGGACAATCACTTCTGGGAAGAAATCTGGCAGCGGATTTACACTGTGGAGATGTGTGAAATCCGCAAACTTGATTTTTTTCTTCGTTCATTTTCAGCCACAACTATAACATTTATAGGTATATAGATATAACACAGTGGTCCGACCTTTCTGCTGTGCTTATTTTATGTACGGTGTTCTTTGATAAATCAAATCTGGTGAGCGACATCTCCCCACTGGTTGGACTAACTGCTAGTTATGGTCGGAGTAATTAACCAAAGGGTAAATTAGGTTGCTGTTATTAATGAGATATAAAAGCAACATGCATTTTAAATAAAAGTGATGAGCGTATATCCATTTGTTGCTTACGGGACACAAGGGTTTTCTATATTAAAGTAATGAGTTAACATTGTCATAGGATGTAAAAAAGACTTAACTTTCAACTTGTCAGGTATTATATTTGCTGGGTTAGCAGAATATGTTATGTACTTAAGTTGTTTTCGAGAAAATCTACTAAATATTCATATTGAAAGTGTGGTACAAATTATTTTTACCATTTATAGTTGATTTCAATCAAATTGCTAACCACTACTTTGATGTTCTGTTTCTCTGGGTGTGGTTCTAAGCTTTAGTAGTTTAGTAAAAGATAAGTAAAAAAGCAAGACATCTATTATCTAAAAGGAACAAATGTTGCGTACTATCTGTAAGTGTGTGGTATTCTAAAAACACGTGCACTGGGTGTGTCCTGAACAATGACTCTTGTATCCATTGTGTACTGGTCTCTGTGAATTTGTTATGTCTTGTGTTTGACTGAAAGTTGAGGTAATAATTAGGTGTAATGGAGATAAGAGTGGTGACGATTTCTTTTCATTGACACCATTTGACCCTGCCTCTCTCCCTCAGACTGATCAACACTGCTCAGACTTGGGGGAGAGTTGTTTTTTTTTTTTAAAAAAACAGGTCACACACTGACAGAATGCATCCACAGGAGAATAAATGTCTCACACAGCCAATCAAAACAGCAGGAATTTGAAAGACTTACGCAAACGTTACTTGACAACCTCCCTCCAGACAAACACACATCCTTTTGAAGAGTGACGCAAGAGGAGACTAGAAAGGAAAAAAGGTGTGTAGACTTTGATATGGAATTGAGACAGCAGGTTTCACTTCAACACATGATGAAAAAAAGAAAAAAAACAGCACTTTTCAGCACTTTGGCAGACCGGCCGCGGGATGATATCCTCAATTAAACGGCAGCTATGCACAAAGGCACGGACAAACAAAAAGGCTGCACAGGGTGTACTGTAAGCGTAGTAGAGAGCTTACACACAACATGGGGTCAAAGCCTGCTACTAGACAAACACACCCTACATACCAATGTGTCTGTGTGGCTATGGCCAGAGCAGACAAATGTGCCAATGGTTAATGTGAAAGTCTGACTGCAGAAGATTAAAACAAATGTTTCTGCAGCGAGGCATCTTCTTCCTGCTCCTCTGAGACACACAACACTGAAAAGTACTCAGTTCCCATGGTGCGCTGTCCAAGAACATTAGGACTATTTTGACTGGCGTGTAATATCATAAACCAGAACTGCGCATCATTACTGAATAAGACATGCCACGAGGTCTTATTAAGGGCCATTCCTGGCTGAGTGCTATAAACAGCTTGTCTTTACTGCAGTCCAGGAATTGGAACTGCTTGTTCTCTGTGGGATTAAGAGGAGATAATAACTATGAAGCGCACGTCTGTAAAAAACATTTGAACCCCAGTTTCGGGCGTCCTGTGCGAGAGGATTTATCTCAACGGTCTTAGCTGCTAACAGGTGAAGACAGCCTGATGAGGACATGACATGTCTCCTCATCTAAGGGTTATTTTTCCAGGAAAAAAGGGATGACTCTCACTCGTTAAAGCCCCGCTTTGCACCAGCACAATTACCCACGTTCACCCGAGAGCAGATTTGAACAATTTGTGATGCTCGGTGTGTGCTGCAGTTATTTTAGTGCTGCATGTGCTGAAGTGGGCTTTTTCTGCTGCACCCACTTTCTCTCAACCTGCCTGCTCGGCTTCTACTACAGTTATATCCTAAGTTTCCCGAAATAACTTCCTCAGAGAAGGGTCCTGAACAGGTTGCTTTTGTGGAATCTGGAAACAGGCACAGCTAGGAAATGTGATCATTAAGCTGCAACATTAAGATATCTTGTGGTTTTGTTGCATCAGTGTGTACTGAGATAAGGGATGCTACGGTGAGGAAAGTTAATAAACGTGCGACAACTCTGGTGTTATTGATTACACCAGACATTTTACAAGAAAAGATTTTCGGCGATGATGCTCAGTATCTGCAGAGTTGCACTTTCTTTGATCTATGCTGCGGAGCCTGGCACCTTCAAAGTTTACAGATTGCCTCATTAACATTATCATAGTATCCTTATTAGCCCTGGGTTTAAATACAAAATATTGCCAATATAAGTAATGTAATAGGTGTATGCCTGACGCGACATGGCAAGCCTAACTTAAGACTACTGTTGGTGGAGTGGGCATTTTTTCCTCCGGTTGCATTGGAGTTAAGACTGTATGACTGTTGAATCAAAGAAAAAAGATGTCCAAAACATGTCTGTCAGACTTCATTCAGTATTTTATGCTCAAATGATTGTACAGATGACTTAGTTTGGACAACATCAATGAGGCACATAAACCCCTGTAAAACAGCGAAACTGTGAAAACATCCTGTATTTCATACAAGTCAGAAGACATATTCTAGTTCAATCATTGCCTTGAAAAGTGTTTTGTCTTCTCCTTTGTTGTCAACCATCTCATGACCATTCACATTGTAGAGCTCAACCTCCAGAAACCACTGCTCTGAGGCACCTTTTCCTAGATTGGAAATGGTAAACTTCCGTTCACATGCCTGCTTTTTGAGGCGTTTTCCTCTCTTCTTCTCTTCGCTTCTCACAATGTTCGGCTTCATCTGTAGGAGCAGTGCAATCCAACACTCCCGACACTGCACTGGCCCAAAATGTCCACTTAGAAAAGCGAATGCCTCTTTGTCTGTTCTGTTTCTCAGCGTGATTACAGCCAGCACATCTGAAGCCCGTCATCCATGGAGTCAGACAGTTGTCCAAAGGCCCTTCGGCGGGGCTGTTTCTCTTAGCATTTAGTGCAACACAGAGCATGACAGAGCTTCCATCCGCGTTCGGAGCCAAAATGGGAGGTCAAACACCCTGTGGGGAGTTCTGAGTTTGGCAGCTTGTTGTTAAACATCCCTCACAAATCGGATTCCTCTGGTAACAACCCATATGTTGTATGATTGGAGCCAGAAAAACGGGGGTTGTGTGAGGATTTTAAGTGTAAAACCTTGGAGGGATTGTCTCTCCCAGCAGAGGAAAAAAAGCCCCTCTATTAAAAAGAGTCAAGACAGCATGCCAAGGTCGACACTTTGTTTGCAAACACAGCACATATGGAAACACCTCGGTTGACTTTTGCCAATCTAATTTTTGGGCTGCGGCCAAACAGCATTCTGACAAAGCCCTGAAGTTTACATACAAGCTGAGAGGGAGTCTACAAAATGCTCGGACTTGCAGCCAGACAACACTAGAGATAAACACCAAAAACTGAACCTCAGCTGCAGATGGTGTCTTCTGTAAGGGGACCCGAGTAGTTCCTAATCAGCTTTGTTTACATGGAGCCGTCAAATAATTGCCTACGGTATCCTTACACAGGGAGGAACTGCAGAGGTGTAATGATTAGATGTGATTGCAGCGGGTTGTTAAGTGATAAAGAATGTGCTGGTTAATGATGGTGCTCTGCAGCGGGGAAGGGGAAGAGGGCGGTGAAGGAAGAGCAGGAGAGGAACTAACCACGGAGCAGAGGAGCTAATGAGTCACTAAACAACATCAGTCACCGGTCATTTCACATTTAACCTCTATTCCTGCAGGGCGGAGTCATGCTGAGGACCATCCTGCATGTGCTGCCACACTCCATATACAGGGTGTTACAAATTATTGTCAGAGGAAATATCACGGTTTTTACGGTTATTAAATCAGTGGATTTATTGTTTCGACACTATGGATGGAAGAAGAGACACAATCATTCTTTTGGTTTTGCACATAAAACATGTCCTCTTACTTACAGAGAGTTCAGCCCGTCCTCATAGAACTGAAGTTACGTCCAGGTAACTACTACATATCCTGCAAGATTCATACCGTAAACAGAACACGTTGTGAACTCCTCCAGCCCACTTTGAACTGTTTTGGTCCAACAAAGTAAGGTTACATCAGTTTTTTTTCACCTTGACTTGATCATAAAAGGAGCGCATAATTATCTTAAAGATGTTGGAGCCTTTTCAGTCACTCCTATATGCCACGCTTTGCAAACTGGATATCCATCTTCTACTCCCTGCATATTTTGTAGACATCTCAAATGTATTAACGCTGTCGATTTAAGGTTCTTTTTTTCTACAGCTGTTCTTCTAAACGCTCAGGTGAGTGGCCCCTCACACTGCCCTCTGGTACAGTGAGGTATGTAGCTTAATCATTTTGTACTCATGTTTTACTCAGCTCTATGTAGTTTTTACCTATTGGAGGGCCACATAGCCACATGCAGAGGGGGGAAAAACTAGACTAGGTGCGTAAAACTAGAGCAGAGCAGTGCGGGCAGGTGGCCGTTGCTGTCATGGGTCATCTCTACAACAGTGCTTAAGGACAATAGTCCTGATTTGAGTAGATGAGGAATCAGACAGAGATCAACTTACAAATAATTTTAATAAGTAAATTAAATTATTTCTTCTTTACTGGTCGCGGATTCTCAAATGTAAACATTGGTGTTTTTTTCGCCTGAAGTTTGGACTGATGGTTGAATGGATTCTGGGAAATTGAGGCAGTTTCTAGTGAAAAAATATATAAATAAAGTGTGACACTCTCTGACTCCAAACTTTCCAATATCAGCTACGCACGCACACACGCATGCACACGCACATAGACACACACAGACAGACAGAGAAAAGAGGAAAAAGGTATGGAGACAAAGTAGAAAAATAAATATCCAAACTCTGCATGAAACTCTGCATTTCATAGCCAGGCAAGTGGGAGAGACCACCAGGACAGACAGGAGAGAGACCAAAATACACAGGCAAGCAGTGGGAGAAGCAGGAAACACAAGCACACACTCACACGGAGACCTATAAGGCTTCATTTCCTGTTTGGATGAGTGCCATTCTTCCTCGACGGGAGGTCAAAAAGCCACCACTGCAGCACACAGACGCAACCCTAATTCCCTGTGTGAGTGCTGTGCCATGATGAGAACACACACATGCACTCACACACACACAAAAGTGTAACAGTATGCAACCGCACATCCGAGGAATGAAGACTGTAATGAAGAACAACCCAAACTATATACTGTACATGCGTTCCTCGCTGAGAGCATAAATACAAACGCGGGCTGACTCATGTGATCAGATAAGAATATTGTGTAACTGAATTAACAGCATCTCAGTGAAACACACAGCTGTGGGAACAAACTGGGAGTGTACTGTTAGATGTGTCAGCTGCTTTCTGCAACCAGCCCTGTTGTCGTCATTGTTGCTGCTTCATCACTGTGGTCACTGGGTTCAATCAGCACATTGGCCAGCCCCAGATGTAAGTGCAGGACTTTTCACATCATTATAGCACACACAACACACAGCTGTACGGCCAAACTATCACATCCATAAAGACATCAAGTTGTTTTATCACCACACTGCTCTATAGATAAGCACACTCAGATCTGCACTTGATTAATTAACTCTGAGTAGTTTGATTTACAACTGATCGTACATTTAGCCATCATTTTATTCTTATTCAGTTTCATTTCCATCTCTAACATACTCAAACAAAAAGCACTGTTGCATATAATTGCACCGATGATAGCAATAATTTCCTTTTTATTTACTCATGTTCGGACAATATGTGATTTTTAATGCACGGATTTTAATCGGTGCCTTATTTCACATTGAAAAACAGCAACTTTATGCACCAATTACAATTTTTTTTAAAGACTTTTTGCGGTCCTACAATAAAAATAAAACAAAAGAGTTTAAGGAATAATTTTTTTGCACTTCTATAGTATTTCACTGATGCTCTACTGCCTCACTTCACACGTTTTCCTAAGACTGACTGAGTATTTTCTCTCTGACTAACATGCACAATGAGACAGAAACATGTGCCATTTGTTCTTGCTAATAATGCTGCAAAGAACAATTTAAAACAATGAACTAAGAACGGAGCGGATTTTCTAAGAAGGCTCAAATCAAAATAGGTTTGACCGCATGCATAAAAAAACATCACAAAAGGTGTTGGTGTGAATGCATCTCTGCCTATTTTAAGGTCGCACATTTCGCTCTCAATACATCAGAAATTATTTAAGATTTGTTCTGTGTTCGTATCTCAAGAAGACATGCATGCACTAAGGATTTAACTGTATGCCAGGGCACGAACTGTTGCCGTTGGAGCTAAAAATGCTACTTTTATTTGTTAGTTGCAACCCTACTTTTTTTTAATTTCAGGTTTGGTGAAAATATTTTTCTAAAATAAAAATGAACTAAAAATATTTGCTAAAAACAGTGACCCCTGTATAGTGTATCACGCTGAACTGTGAGCTGAATGTAGTGCATGCACAATGCTATTTGTTTCTGTGGTTGTACATAATCCTCTCCCAGTTATTCTGAACTGAAGCATGAGAGTTTCTCCAAATAAAGTTGCTTTTATTCCATTGTTATATCTTCACACTGACACTCCCTTGACGAAGAATCTGCCACAGGCTCCGAAACTAAGACTCTCTCAGATGAACGACAGAGGGTCTACTCACATGACAATTTCAGATTTCAAATGCAGCTCACATTCATCTGTATGCCTCAGAGTTCGGTTTTATAAAGCTACATTTATGTGGTGCAGATCAGATTTGAAGAAGAAGCTACTCTATTAAACTTCAGATGTGTGTCTGGGGGGGAACATCATAATCAGGATTTGCAGCTTGCACATAGGCTGGGTGCCCCAGCACTCACTATTCTCCCTCTCTTTCCTTTTTCTATTTGGGTATCACAGAGAGTTTCTCAATGTGAGGCATTTTCTTCTGCCGGGACAGACAAAGCGCTCCCTGTTCGCAGCCTCTCAGCAGCCACTTCACACGCAGCACAAGGTGGAAGCCCCGCAAGCTACTCTACTATTTTCCCATCAGCCCTTCCGTCTCAATACTGTAGAGACTTGTGAATGGCAACGGCAACAGGGGAGGTGATGCACAAACAAATACCTGTCAACACACGCAGATTCAGAGTACGTCCACGTGATTGAAAAACAACCTTTTTTTTTTCTCTGTTCAAATGGCCTCAACTCAAGAAATATCTGCTTCCACACGAAACTAGTGAAACCGACTCAAAACACTGTAGTACACATGCCAGGCCTGGATGTGGCGCTGTAACTGCCACAGAAATACACCAACTACAGAGAAGAAGAGACGGGGAGAGCTGTGGAGAATACAAACAACAGAAAGACTTCCCAAAGTTTCCTCACTGAGCGGAGGCTGCTGCTGTGAGCCCCTTCCCCGTCACAAAGCACTCACAGGCGGGCACTTTCTCACTAGATTTAGAGACTGTTCAGACATTCTTAGCAACTTATTTATAAAAAACTACTAGCGATCAATTTAGCATCTTATTCAGAGCCTCAGGAAGAAGGGAGAAATCTGTGGTCGGTCTAATTCATTCCCATGCACTTGGATCAGAGAACAGTTCAGTAAACAGTCTATGGGTCCGTCTCTCTCCTCTCACGCAGCAGCACTGTTGTTGTTATGTGACGCCTTGGGGGTTTGAGGCCGAGGTGGGAAGATGACGGCATCGTTTAACAAAGTATTTGGTTTCACCGTCCAGACGACAACGCCACGGAAGGCATTTTCAAATCTTCCCACTCTGGGAGCCGGTTTCAAAAAATACTGTTTTCAGGCTCCGATAGAGCCGACTGCGCGTGGATGGTCGGCCAAAACGATACTAAAGTTGTGCGGAAACAGGAAAACGCATCTCCATGTGGATGGGCTTACCCAGATATCCCAACAAGAAGTTCAGGTAAAGTTAATGCACGTTTAAATAAATACAGTTTAAAATGATGTTTAAATCCACAAATGTTTTCAGAGACTAAAATTGTTTTAAGATATCAATTCAAACTACGCTAAAATGTGAAGATTTGCTAATTTTCATTGTAGTTTGAATATTTTTAGACTGTTAGTTTGGTCAAACTGAGCAGTTGGTCCCAATGGACTGTAGGAAAACATTTAATGGATCAAAAAAAAGAAGGATGAATCATTGAAGAAATTAACTAGTTGTTGCAGCCTTTAACACAGAACTAAAAAAATGCAGAGGCTTAAGTTGTGCATCTCATTTGATTTTTTTCTTCTTCACCCCTTTAAAAAGATACCTGTTGTGCCTCCCAGCACACACAGCAGAAGGTAAGATGTGCTGTATTACAGTACAGTATGGTACATTACACACAGAGGGATGCCAGTTCCAGTGGGAGAGATGCCACCACTAAGCGGACACACCCTGACCAAAGTGAATCTCTCGCGACTGTGAGCAGACCGAAGGAAGTGGCCCTGACGCCAGGCGATGTCTCACCACACACACACTGACTGACACGTTAATGTAAGAGAATCTCATCCTAAGGCATCCCAGCTTCAGGCGTGGATGGGTACATGACAGACTCAAGTCAAAAACTGAACACAGTGATTAACAGGGAGACTGCAGAAAAGAGGAAAAAGCTGAAGATTATGTATAAACTGGTAAATTCTGTGGTGTGTTTATTTACGGTGTCTTGAGGATAAAAGAGTTGTGCTCATGCTTCATTTGAATACACCTGAGAAAACTTCCTTTCCTTGCCTTTCCACTGTTAAAACAACATATATCCTTCGAGCTGCAGGCTTTCCTCCCCTATTACCCATTCAGGGGAATGCAACACCGGCCTCAAGGGCCACCGCTAATCTCATATCCATGAGGAGCGAGGGCAAAATGATAATGTTTCCACATCTGAGGCGGACAGTAGAGAGCAATAAAACACACCCACGTCCTGCAGAGCTCACAGCCGTGTCTCTTTATTAGTAAAACAGAGATACGCATCATTACGCCAAACACATAAGGACGTCTCCTCTTGTTTAACTATAAAAAACAAACAGCTAGATGGAGATGAAGAAGGCTGTTCTGTGTTTTCCGAATTTCGAGTTATCAAGGCAAAGCTGCTAAATTATTCGCATTTCTCAGGGCCAAGTTATGTAAACGCAGGAAGCTTGTTATTCTTGTAGCTACGATGATTATCAGCCGGGAAGAAAATTAGTTTGTTTTCATTTCATTTTCGTCCAGTTTCATTTCTTGGAACGAAAACAAGAACCCCCCGCCGCCAAAAAAGAGGGGGAAAACATTTAATCCCTGAGCCTTAGCTGAACTAACGTGACCCTGTCCAGCTCGTCTTCACCATGGCTACACAAAATACACAATGGTGGGCATAAATATAACACAGGAAGGATGGAATTTCCCATGCACAAGACAAGAGACGCGATGAGCACTTGCAATGGAGGCAGAAGTCAAACAATGTAAGCTTAGTAGAGTTTACCCTTCTTCTTCTGATCTAAAGCACCATCTCTAACCGTCATTCATATGACTTCTCCAACAAAGCCCAGGAGGTTGTCAGGGAGACCGAGGCCAGCAGCGACCTTGGTATCGTCTGAATGCTATTTGTCAGGATATTGACTCAAAACCTGAAAGAGTGTAAATACGTCTTTTTTAGTCTCTCTCCTGCCTTGCTTTGCTTGTCATCATCCATCTTCCATTTCCATCAGCCTCCGGATCTCTCTCTCTCTCTCTCTCTCTGTCTCTCTCTCCCTCTCTCTCTCTCTCAAGCCCTGAAGTCTCACAAGTCCTCTTTCCTTCCATTAGACTGAAAATCTGACCTTCAGTGTATTCTGAAAGAATTTCTGGCGCTCTTAGTGAAGCACTGTCAGAGGGAAAACACCAGACACCGGACACGGGAAAGACAAAACTAAAAGAAATTCCATTCCATTGTAGATAACTCCCTTACAGCAAGGCTAATGTTTTCAGGAAAGAATTTCTCATTCATAACATTTATTCTGTAAGTTAAGATTCAACCAAGAGTGTGTTAAATGTGAAGGCCGACACAGAAGTTAGCATCGCCCTGGTTCCCTCAAAAAAAAAGGCCAAAGGGATTTCTCCATTGGACTTTGGATCTTTAGGTGGCAGTCACAACAACAGATTTGTTTGATGGGACTTTTTTGAAGCATGAAGTGGATAAATAAGCTCTGTGGCAAATAAAAATTGATACTTACACGTTTTTTCCAGCACGATAACCTTCTCACTTTTATGATTTTTGAGTAAACAGCTAACAGGCTTTAAATTAATTACAACATGGTCGAATCAGCACTAACTCCAGCTGATTTTGCATGACAACATTTGACAACCACTATAGTCTCATTTAGCCACCTGTAGCAGAGCTGCAAGATTATTCAATCAGTTGTCAAATATTAAATTAATCAATTCGGGCAATTTAAGAAAAAAACATCTGGTCCAGCTTCTAAAATGTGAATATGTTCTGGTTTCTTTCCTCTTCTATGCCAGTAAACTCAATATCTTTGAGTTGTGGACAAAACCACACATTTGAGGACGTCCTCTTGGGATTTAGGAAACACTTGTCCACCATTTTCTGACATTTTATAGACCAAACAACTAATCGATTAAATGAGAAAACGATTGAAAGATTCATCAATTCGACAATCAGAGCTCAACATAAAAGCTTGAAAATTTCAGAGTGGGGTATTTACTGATAATCTCTCCAGTCTGTGTTAACCACAAACCTCATTTAAGGCATTGAACCAAAAACCCACTGACTTTTAGACGAGGGAATGGGGAGTGCAAACATGCTAACTAATTTCTGGGTACTAGAACTCAGCCCTGCAGCACTCTGCACCACACACTTCTAATCTACGAGATGCCACCTGGCTGGGGCTTTTTGTTTGATTTGTCTGAGCTCTTAATGCCTTCATTGGATGAGATGCTGGATTTACCTGCACATGGCAGAATGCTCATGCTATAGAAAGAAAAAGGTTAGGAGAGGAAAAAACTCTCATGGCGTCAACAAAGCAACCAATTTTGATACACATTTCAGATAAGAATGACCTGATATATTGGTGAGAAACATGTATCAATAGAATACAATAACCAAACACTAATAAATAAAATACTTGACAAATACAAATATGTCCTGCATGAATGCTGATATTGCAATAAAAGAGTCCTGCTCTTTGATTTGAAACATTGCCTTCAATGGACATAAAATAACCAGATATTTGGGTAAATTGGCTGACAGTTGAAGAATTTATATTTTATCAAGATATGTACAATCAAATATCATAAAGTCAACTTCAAAAAGAAAGAATATTATACATCCAAAATAATTTTTAATGCTAAAATGAGTGTGTCAATATGATTCTTTAAAACAAGACTTGTTTAAAAAACTAAATCAAATAGACAAAGTTGCCAAATTGCATGCACAGGATTAGTGGATATGACAAAATATTAAATATTACTACTGACTATAAGTATATCCCTACATGTGGTATTGCAGACAAATAATTGCAAGTTAAGACTAATTGTGTTGAATGTACAGTAAATGTTTTATACGTCTGCATGCCTCTGAAGACGACAAGAGCATAAAAGAAAGAGGAACAGACCACAAGTCATGTAGTCAAACACACACCCAGTCAGACGCTTGTGTAAGACTGATGCACCAATAAAAAAAGGGAACCATGGATACAACAGAAAGCCTCGAACTGTGCTTGAAAAATAACAGAGTCAGTGTGAAAGTGAGAAGAGAAGTGGGGAGTGCGGGGTACCATTCTTCACAGCTGTATGGTCTTTGGTTTGTGTGTGTGTGTGTGTGTGTGTGTGTGTGTGTGTGTTTCTGACCTGGGAGATGTGGTTGATGGAGGACTCCATGCGCCGCAGCTGCGAGGCCTGGATGTCCAGCAGCTGCAGTACATTGTTGGCTAAGGCATTGATCTGGTAGGCCACGCTGGCCAGGGACTGGGTGGTGTAGGCTTTGGTCTCCTCCAGAGCTTTCCTCTTGTCCTGGGCCTGTGCACAAAAAGGGATTAGAGAGAGAGAGAAAAAAAGAGATGAAAAAAGATGGAAGAGGAACCCAGTTACTGTTTGTATCACATAACATTTGCATCCATCTTCTAGCCCTGTATTATCCAGGTCAGGTTTGTGGTGGATTTGAGCCAAAAGAACAGCCGAGGCATCCTTTTCCCACCACTACTTTCATTCCCAAGATACCACGCTGCTCTCTGGGGGGATCTGAGATGATGTAAGCCATCCTGCAGCAGCCATATTGGAGGCTCTGAGAACAGCGTGCGAACAGCTGACTACATTTCTGACTCAAACCTTGATAGAATTGAACATATTTAGCATATTCATGACATCAATACATTGTTTAATCATTTCAGAAATGACAATTTTGGCTAAGAAGTTTCTGTTCATTGCTAAGAAACTAAGCGTTACTTATGTAGCACCTAAGTATGTTTGCTTGTCACAATTAACAAATGCTTACAGCTATTTGCACAAGCAAAAAAAGACGAAGTTGTGTATTTAACTATAGCATACCTTGGGAAAAATATATGAGTGTTTAGAAGTGGATTATCCTTCAGATGGGATTTTGAGCGGTTCCATCATAGCTAGAATCAAAGCACCGCTAAGCTAACGTAGCTACAAACTTTAAGCGCCAACTACTGGGTACTTCTGATGACAGGCCATGAATGTTTAATACTCAAAACATTTCAGTAGAAGCTCATTAGCATCAAAAGCCCAGAGTGGCTGGTTTATTAACTAATTAGCATGCTAGCTAGTTTACGGGCTAACAAGGCAAAAACACAATTTAAATAAAATCAGTAAAGTGTTTGTTTAAGTTGACTGAGCTGGCACACACAACAAGTCAATGCTGGGAGGCACACTAAGTTTTTCACTATAAAAACATATAGAAAGACAACATTTCTATCAGTTATATTTCCTCCTTTTTTTCCTGGTTGTTATACTCTTACGTCAAAGTCATGGACCTCTAATAATGGACAAGTCCTGCACAACACACTCAATACCAGACGCTCTTCCACCATATTATTTCGAAATGACAACAAACTGACAGTTACAAAGATACAAGACAGTGGCTAAACCAGAAAAACCTCACATCAAACAGGCTGAGGCAAAGAGCCGAGCTCCAAACTGAGCCATCACGTTTGATCTCTGCGTGTTCTTCCCAAGCTCTGCTCGCTCATAAAAGATGAGTCCAAAGACTGCCTGGAGGGGCGACACTGGGCTTTGATAACAGGCTGCCGTAGCAGGGGCTAGGAGGTGGTGGGGGAGATGATTACTGGTAGTGGAGGTTTCAGGGCAAAACAGAAGAAGGGAACGTTTGGTCACATGAAGACGAGAGGAGAACAAAATGAAAACAACCACGTCACCGCGTGTCTCATTACTGATTCCCTGTGGCAGCGCGTAACTAATCCAGAAGCAATCCATAGGCTACGGCTGAAAGCTCCTGACCTGGAGAGCTGCCGTGCTGGTTAGCCTCGGCCTGAGTGAGGAGACGACAGCGTTTAGTTGTGTGTGTCTGTCAGTAGGAATCAGAGCAGCAGATGTGTTGGGCTATAACAGCCTCAGGAAGGTGGAGAGATTTCTCCAGAGGGCTCGAAGCAAAAAAAGCCCATCGGTTGAAAGCACACCCACTCATGTGCACACGCAGACACCTACTACTGACACTGCAATATGCAGAATGGTAGACGGAGTAACAGCTGCAGGAAAATATATGAAACAAAACTACTCTGACGGCCATTTCAAAAACAGCGAGAGGAAGCACTTTTTTGCTGTATAAGGACATTTTAAACAGATTACTGGACAACATATGCCTGTGCAGGACTGCTGGCCTACATATTTAGTTGCAAATCAGAGATGTGCTTATGTTGTTCAAACTACAGAGCATTTGTCAGCATTATTATTCCTACTGCTGAATCCATTTTGAATCCTAGATAATAAAACTACACAGAAATACTGTATATTGATATTCAGTGTCATTTGCAATCCAAGAAGCGACTGTAATATTAAGAAACTACGCAATTAAAGGGCCACAACTGCGTCAGTATTGGAAAGCTGACAACTGGTGCTTCTACAAAGAAGATTTGTGTTTATAATCATCAGTAATGTGGATATGAGGACTAAGTGGGTAATACAAATATTCTTGTCATATTTGTCAGGAAATCTGTATTACAAATGTGTGGTGTGTTTATTATCAGGCAGTGAAAACATGCATTCTGGGAATTTTTGGATCCAGGGCTCCTGAGGCTTGACTCTGGGTATCTTGGCATTTGCTGCCCCCAAATTAATCAAAGTGCAATAGTAAATTCTTGCAGCTGCAGAGCATAGACAAACAGCCCTATTGACACTGCAGCAACCAAACACAAACTGTGACATGTAAACTCATTTGCATCTCGTATTAATTTCTAGAAACGTACAGTTATTCCATGTGAGTTGCGATGCAGATTGCGACTGTGATATTAAGAAACTGCACATTTAACTTGGTTTTGCAACCATCTTGAAGCTGTAAAAGTGCAAGGACAAAGAGAAAAACAGCACCGCTGATGCTAAGACACACAAATGCCGAACTGTGTGAAGAAAGACACATTTACATCCTGCATGTACAAACATTCATTCAGGGTAGTCCATGTTTCCACAAAAAGCATGTGATGTTGTTTGGTCCATGTTTTCAAATGGCTTCAATTGATATGTTTTTTCAAAGATGTGTCCAATCCATTTGAATACTTATGATGCATTCTACGTGAGTGTTTGCTTTGTTTTCCAAGTAACAGATGAACCTTCTATCATTAGGAGTCAAAACTGACAAGGTTTCATATAAGTGGAAGGAATGGGGAAACCACAATGAACAATCGTTTTGTCTTTCACCAAGATGATACAGCACAAGATGACTAACTATCCTTTTTTTTATTTCCCCAGTGACTGCAACCACAATGAATCAGATGAATTGGTCAAGAAAGCTGATACACCATGGAAAGGGCTGCCCGGGCTGTTGCTTTACATGAGGTTAAATCTTTAGCCCTTGTGTTAATCATACAACTGGAATTCTTCAAATCCAGAGCTCAGGCTGCACCATCAGTGGCATATTTACTTTAAAAGAGGATGAAATAAACTAAGTCAGCATGTCAAATGTGCTCAATGGTGAAATCAGCCTGACATTTTTCGCATTTCTGGATAAACTGATCCAAACTGGCATTAGCTGCCAGAGCTGTGATACGAGGTCAGCGGTGGGCGTTGGGAGGACAGATGCGACACTTGATTACACTGCCACTGGTGGCATTAGAGCCTGTCTGCTCTAGTTAAAGCCCCCTCGTCTTTTCACTCATTTGTTGTTCAATTACCCAAGATTCTTTACTCCCAGTGACATTCATCATCAGTGAGAAGGACTTCAGTAGATGTCCAAAAAAAAACAGTACAAATGGTTGTTGAGACTTTCGCCAAGAGAGGAACAAAATGTGTGCTTGTTTAGTACAAAAGGTAAATAACAGCAGCGGAGAGCTACCGCAGCAGGAGATGCAGAGAATAAGGTGAAGCTCCCAGCGAGCTTTAGTGCTCCGGGGGCACTTTAGCTCATATTTCTGAGCTGAGTAATGACTGCAGAATATCCAGGCAGTAGTAGACAGGGCTGTCAGCACCTCAGCTGGGTTTTTAAAAAAGGGAGTACAGAGGAATGCACAGTCCGTGTACACAAAGTGAAACTGTAGCAGGGAGCAGCCAACGTGGATACAGCAGAAATGCAAGACAAGTGTAACAATGTTTGATTGCAAATGCTGTATGGAAGCATTTGGGATAAGAAGGGAGTGGCAGTCAGAACCATAGATTTGTTTGATGGGAAGTTTTTTGAAGCACTGAAGTGGATAAATGAATACTTCCAATTCAGCCACCCATCCAGTCTGGCAAGAAAACGGCCAACAACCGCCACTGTGCCAAGTGCAACCGTGCTTTTTTTAAAACGAGGTGTTGCAATGCTTCACCGTCATATCCCTGCTGCCTGCATTGAGACGGTAGGAAGGAAACGCCCACACTTTCTACCTGAGGATAGGAACTGTTCACTGTGTCAGAGGGGACGTAGCTGCACCTTCACCCAGAAACCAGAGCATAAATAGGAAGTGTACCTCCTGACTCCCTGACTAACGGGAGATTTAGGAAAGCGACAAATTTCTAAATCGGAAAAAGTTCTGAAAAAAAACATTAACCTCTTTATACAGAGATTACAAGAAAAAAACTTCAATATCGTGCTACATCTGTTTGCATTGCACTGAATATGACAACACATACAGTATGTTTCTACTGCGCCATCTGACCCTGGATTTTGCACAGCTGACAGGCACATTTGCGTTTATGTGCTCCCACTTGTCCGGAGGGGAAGTGCACTCGGAGCAAGAACAGGAATGTTTGGAATTCTTCTGCAACATGTCAGATGTCTTCAAACTTTCAAGTGTTGTTGGAGAGCTCTGCTACAGTGTCAGCGGCGCGCAGGGAATAAAAAAACAAACATGCCGTAACGGAGCAACTCAAGGATTTATTTTTCTAGTCTGTGAACTGGACAGCTTAGCAAAGACATAGAAAGTGAACATCCCCCCCGAAAAACACCTTGGCAGGAGTGGTGCGTATGTAATCTAGAGCAGAATGAATGTAAATCCAAATGGAAGGTCGTAGAGCTCACATGGCACTTTAAATCGACCTGATAGCGCTGATCGCTGCCGACTGGAAAGGATAAGTGAGCCAGGAGGCAGCTGAGAGCTAGAGCTCTACGAGGTGATGTATTGATGCGGCGGTCTGACGTCCAGCAGCTGATTGGGAATAAAGGTGGAGCCAAATGAGTGTGAGATTACAAGAAAGACACATTTAGGATCAGACACAGTGTTCCTGCAGATATTTCCTGGTAATTTAGTTCCTTCCGCAATAGTACACACTAGAGATGCACCGATCCAATCAGATAATGATACCTGGTCTGAGGGTATCGGCCGATACCCGATACCGATCCGATGCTACTGTTGAATGAATCAACCGTATACTTTGCCATGTGAGTGAAGGCATCAGGCTTGAAATAAACATTTAGTCTTGTTAAAAAAAAAATTTGAAAATATGTATTTATTAAATAAAGTGTACATTAGCAACAAAAATAAATAAATAACACTTCCATGTAAAGTGCACTGGAAACAGATATTTTAAATGTGATATAAAACCCTAACTGGTGTTGCAAACATAGAACTGAAGTTACTAAATGGATGTAACTGTATTGCTGTGTATGATATTAATAAAAAAAGAAATGACTGGAACAGAATGCTGGATCGGCCTCATTCATCCGCTATCCGATCCAGCTGATTAGTCAGTATCAGTGCTGATATCCGATCTGGGTGTGGGAATCGGTGCATCTCTACACACAGCCAACGGTGATTCTACCAGTTGAAGAGCATCATCTAACAATTAGCTTCTGCTTCTTTTACTCTAACATATTGACATTCGATCACATGAAAGGACAAAGTGAATTTATCAGCCTGGGTTTTATTCCCTTTATTTGTGCGTTATGACCATTGGAGGTCATTGAACATTTTAAACCACCCGTCAAACCTCTGTGAATGGACCCGGCACGCAATGAGATCCAATCGCCAATAGGTGGAGGTGGTCTGATACGTGGATCGGATATCGGATGAATGAGGCCGATCCAGCATTTCGATCCAGACGATTCTTTGTTTATTAATATCATACACAGCAACACAGTTTCAGCGATCTCCTCACTTCATTTCTGTGTTTGCAACAGAGGTTTGGGTTTTATATCACATTTAAAATGATCTGTTTGCGATGCACTTTACATGGAAATGATATTTGTTTCTTTTTGCTGCTAATGTACACTTTGTTATTTGTTAATAAATAATATTAACTATATTTATATCTGTGTCAATTTGCTACCTTTTTTTAAGAAAAGGCTAAATGTTTATGTCAAGCCTGATGCCTTCACTCATATGGCAAGGTATACGGTTCACTTGTTCAACACTCGTTCAGGTACACTCAGCCAAGGTATCGGATCGGAAAAAACTGGATCGGTGCTTCTCTAATCAGTATTACTGCATATTTTTAGCAGTGTGAATGTGCGTGTGTCCAGGGCCAGACTAAAAGTACTGCCTACTCAACCGACGTCCTCCATGGGGCTACGAACTGACATACTGTCAGTTTGTGATCGGACTATAACGCCCCTTGGATTTCAGGCAAAGGAAAAGTTGCTAAAAAATATTGATCTTAATAAAAATGACAGAGATATCGACAATGTAAGCATCAGTAAGCATCCAAATGTTTTAAAATATCAAACCATTTCGCCAACAGAAGCCACCTCAGGAGACAGTCATGGTAGTGAGAGTGACACTGGAATGTGCTGAGAATGAGGGAAAACCTGCAGACTTAACAACTTCAATGCAAACTCTAAGCTCTTCAAAAAAAAAACGCTCTGCGGTACGCTACGTGAATTCCTAATTCCTCCGGGGCAGATGGAGGCTGACGGAAAGGCCATAAGGTCTACCTGACCTTGAAGATCTGCCAGCGCACAATTAAAAACTCCTTCAGTACGTCAGGGAGGAGGACACACAGGGGAAGTCTGCACATGGAGGAAACTCATTAACCTCTTTCCAGTGACTTATTCAAATTGGTTCGTCAGGGCAGAAGGTCACCTGAAATGACATATTTAAATGATAACATATTGATTTTTATGAGAGTTTGTTGTTGCATATTAAATTGACACTACTTCTGCATGAACCCAACTACAAGAAGACCATTTTAATCTGAAACAATGATGTCAGTGTACACCAAATCTTTCATAAAAATTAAAAAAAACACACTCTAGCGGAGCAGTCTGCACCAAACCAGCTCCATTCAGCTGAGGGGGGGAAGGAGTGACAGGTGGTCAAAAAAGGATGAATGGGCCCGGCTGGTAGGCTGAGAGCCGCTGGGCCTCGCCATGCTGGGAGAAAAACCAGGCCACTCAACGCAGAGAGAGAGAGAGAGAGAGGAGAGAGAAAGGGGAGAGAGGAGAGAGAGAGAGAAACAGAGAGAAAGAGAGAAAGAGAGAAAGAGAGAGAGAGGACAAGAAACAAGGGCTGAGTAACCCAGAGAGACAGAACTGTGTTACAAAAAAAGCAGAAATGCCACCTGCTCTCTTTCAGGGAAAGAAGTGTCATGAATTCACCTGGGAGAGCAGCACAGGACAGGAATGGGGAGGTCATGTGAGCAAGACATGAAGAGGACACGTCTCTTGGACGGACATGAGATGCTACCTGCATTGATTCGGACATGTCAGCCCACATTTCAAAACTGCTAATTTGGGAGCAGAACTGGAAGCACAAGTGGGCATGGTGCTGGCTCAGCAGGCAGTGTCACATGTTCCTGAGCTTGCAACACTGCATCTGAGCCGGTGTATGACCTTCTGGTTTGCCATCACATCTGACTTCCATTTCCCTTTTCCTTGATTCTGTAAGAACAGAAATACGGGCGGCCGGTGGCACAGTGGTCAGAGCAGTCGCCCCATATAAAGAGGCTGAAGGTCCTCGAGGCAGCGGCTGTAGGTTCAACTCCGACCTGCGGCCCTTTGCTGCATGTCTCCCCCTCTCTCTTTCACCCCATATCTGTCCTTTATAATAAAGGCTTGAAAGTAAAAAAAACAAAGGTACTTTATCAAAAAGCTGCCAAAAGCTGCAAATTCCCACACTCTAAAAGCCAGAACCACTGAAACAGCAAAGTCGCAGTTCAATTTTAAATTAAAATTTAAAATCAAATGGAGCCTGAGCAAAACTTGAATTGTATTATTTCTGAGTTCCACAAAGCAACCAACCGCCTCAGTGTGTCCTGCCAACATGACCAGGTGGCCCACTTTGCATGTGTGTCCTTGTCACAAAGGTTAAACTGACTTCACTTGCATGAATTAAAAAAAGAAAAATATATTTCCAAGTGGCATCGAGCACCGTTTTCCTACTTTATATAGCAACACCAAACTGGAACATGTTGAAATACCAAACCCCAGATTAATCAGAATGAACTTTGTGCAAGTGTCTTAATTTGAAAGGGTTTTTTTCTATTATGAAGCTACTTCCTGACACAGAAAGAGAAGGCATTTCCAGGGAGTCGGTCTTCAGAGTCAGCAAGGCAAACAGGAAACATAACTCTGACCTGTCAGTGTGTCATAAAGCAAACACACCCGCACAGAGTTCAAAAAACTCCCATGGACAAACAAAAGTCACTATCAAGTTGAGAAAGTGGGGCAGTGGTCTGCCCTTTCACCATCTGCTTCAGCCTGCTGAGCTGCACCAACAGTCCACACTGAACACCACCGCCTCCATGACAAGAACACAGAGGAGAGGAAGAAAAAGGGACGTAAACGTGACGGAGGAGTGCTGAAAGGACGAGACGAATCAAGCTGAGGCATGTAGATATGTGCACGCTTCAGTTCAGAGAGTGCACAGTGTGTGTGTGTTTCTATCAGGAGGCAGAGAGAGTGTATCTGCAGCAGACAGAGAGGGATTATGAAAAGTGCACCGTGAGTCTGACACCCGCTCCAAAGCGCACGGCTCGCCGACGTGTGCCGAAAAGCTTAAAATCCCGTATTTCCATGGCTTTTTAAACAAGTGGCTCTGTTAAAAACCCAAAGACAGAATCACAAATCACACAACTTTTCACAGTTTAAGTCAGAACTTCATCCACGGCTTCATGAAAATGACATTTGAAGCATATTTATAGATTTTTGTGCACTTCCTTTGCACATTTTACATGTTACGTGTTCAGTCCCATGATAATGTAAATAATAATGTAATGTGTAAATGCTGTTTTTGGAGCATCTTCTATTAACCAAGAGAAAACACAGTGAAATCATCCTGTGTTCATACAGAAGAGGTCAAATTTAAAGACACTACAGCAACGTTTTCAGACTGCAGCAGTACTCGCACCCCATTTCTAAAGAAGGAAAACTCCTCCAGTGATCTAAATATGCTTTTAGTTCTTTATTTGACAGGGAGGCACTCTTCTATCGAGCTGAAATGCACTTACTTTAATTAGCTTTGGACAGAATATGGACAAATATGAGCTATTAAATCATGTCAGTGTCAGCCTTAAACTCTAGAGTATGAGTAATCTTATTTATTTGAAAGCAGATACAATACAAAAAGTTTAAGTAGCAATACCAAAGGAAATACCAATTATTTTGTCATTTAACAAAAGAGACAAGGTTTTAAAATGTTAAATGTTGTTTGAACTCAAACATGCATATAAAAAAATCACTAAAAGTGTCTTAAAAAATAGCAAAATTGTGATTTAAATCAGGAAGTATCTGTAGTCTTGTTTTGTTGACTTATTCTTTATCCAAATACATTTTATATAACATCACTTTATCTTTATATCACCTACTTCTACTTTCCGTTTCACAACTGTCAACACCTACCTATGACTTATTATGCACACATTTACTGCGTTCTGTTTATATTCAGTGCAATTCATTTGCAATATTGGCCACACAAATTATATTCCATTTGTAAACATTTGAGCTCTATATCTTAAATTGCATTTTTCTTATTTTGCTTTTACTTGCATGATTTTTAGTTATTTTAAGACCATTATTGGAAAATTATTTTGCACATAATAAAATAACTTTTAATTGAAACCAGGCATTCAATGCCGACTTGACAGCGTTTAGGTCAATATTATGTCCAATACCCAGCATTAAATATAAAATAGTGACTTCTTATCATTTTGGAATTAATATGCTGATTGGTCAAATGTTAAGACTAAAAATCTGTGCAAAATATGGGCTAATAAATGTTCGTATTAGCCTTCAAAACAAAAGTGTTATGTGTTATGTTGCAATAGCAAACTTTTTTATATGTAGCAAAAGAAGTCAAAGTTCTCAAATATTATTGTTATTATTATTAGTAGTAGTAGTAATAGTAGTATTAGTAGTAGTAGTAGTATTAGTAGTAGTAGTAGTAGATTATATGCATTTATTATGTGTATGTTTGAATTTTCCCAGCCAGAAACTCATATTTCTGAATATTCCAACATCACACGAATGCAGCATGAATCTCACAGTGTGAACACAAGTGAAAAGTAATGTGTGTACCCGCCCTGCTCTTCCTTGGCACATGCAACACCCTTCCACCAAGTTTCATGACAATCCCGCCAGTAGTTTTTCCATAATCCAGCTGACAAACAGACTCAACTGAGCTGAAAACACAACCTCCTTGGAGAAGGCGACAACTGCAGAACTTCTCCAGCCTGACAAAATAGCCATTCTTGTTTTCTCTGGTAGAAAAAGTGCTTTCAAGACACCGAAAACCTGCAACACATATGGTCTGGAGTCAGATACATCACTGTCCATAACTGTATCATGGTGGGAAATCAGTTTGTGACGCCTCTATCTCCTGTTACAGCTTCTGGTGGTGAACAGGGTCCGTAACCAGGACATTCCCACATTCATTTATGTCACTTTATCATGATAAATAAATGCACAATAAGACACATCTTGTGGGGGGGAACAAGCTTCATCCACTTGTTTTTATGGCTCATGTGAGACCATGACAACATCTTTGCGTCCTGTAGTTTTTCCGTGGGTTTAAAAACTGGCACAAAAGCTTCAGAGCTATGCCTCGCAGTGATGCCAAATCATCCCGGGACACAGAAGAAAACTAAATTACAGGGAGTCCTTTGGGGGAGTACAGCTGGAGTGGGACACACCCTCTGGAGCTGATATGGTGGGTAGTCTTCCTGCTGAAAAATGTGTTCTCACCAACCAACGGTTTGTGCTCTGGCTTTTTTTTAAAGAAGTGGCTTACCACAGATATATTTGTGCTGAAATTTAAAAACAGCATCCGCGCTCATCGAGAACCGTAGTGAAGCTGCGGTAAACATTGTAACTCAAGTACAGGACTTCAAATTCACTAGTTTATCAAGAAAATCTGAGCTCAAAGACACACGTGAAGCCCTGTATAGTCCAGCAGAGATGAAAAGCAAGCCCTGTTCCCGTGAATCAACACCTCCCAACATTTATTGACCAACTAACAATGGCTTTTACATTTCTCCCTCTGCCTGGTTGCAACCCTGCAGCTGAATTCTCTTAAATAAGCTCTTCTCTTCATTGAGTCTGGCCCAACTAAAACAAGCTTTAGGTGCACATATTACGCTCTAATGTGTCATTATATAGGTTGTTTAATGGTTAAAAACAATAACAGCCTCGCACTGACATTATAGCATTACAGCATTTGCACTGAGTGCTTACAAGCCCATAATGTGGACACTGTAACTCCACTGTAATAGTATCCCAATGGGGACTTTTTGTGGTATTAAATGGTGAGTTTAATGACCCTATGGAATGTAATGGACTGCTGTGTTACTGTAATATTCATGTGGAAGTGTGACATTTAGTTTGATGTAGTGATAGATTTTTTTAAGGTTGTGTCAGTATCAATTAAAGGCGAATAAACTGCAGTAACTTTTCTTGTTGGGTGTCTTTAAAAGAAATGACATAAAAATCTTTTTTTCAGGAGCTGCTGTAAAACACACAGGCCTCCCTATCAGCAGTGAGAGTGGAAGCAGTTTTTCACCCAGTGTTAAAATAAAATAAAAAGTAGACACACCCTTTGATAAATGTTGTTAACGGTACGAACGGATACGGTGTAGAGAAATGACAGATACAATAACAGATACAGCGTAGCGCAATGTCCCACAGTTGTAAACGCATCAAAGTGTTGTTACGGCTCCAAGCTTTGGGCGGAGGGGGACTCATCCCAGCTTCTTTATCCACATTTCCTGTCCCGACAAACCAATTCAAGCCAGAGCTTTTCCACCACGAAAGGAGGTCGATAAGAGAACTTACCTGGACATAATTGTTCTCGCAGTAGTCCGCTACTCTGGTGAGGTTTTGGTAACTCTCCACGAGCGCTCTTTTACCGGCCGGAATCTCTTCCTCTAACAGCATTTGTAGCTCTGCCATCTTAACATCTCTCCGCAGCGGAGCCTCCCTTCCCTCTCTGCCGTTTCCCTTTGATTGAAACAGCCACCAGAACCAGCTCTGCCTCGACACACAAAAAAAAGAAATCCTCCGCCTGCTATTGTGGGATTTACTGCCCTTCTCAAGCCCGAAGATCGTCTGTGCCGGGAAGGAGGACTCACTCAGTGGCTTAAATTCGGGAACGGTGTTTGGTCAAGAAGCCTACAAGAGATTTATTATGAGGAACTAAAAATAAATATTGAATAGAAAAATTACCATAAAAATATTTTAAAAAAGATAAAATACCACAACAAATACCATAGCGACTGGATACATATTTGTAAATAGGGAATTGTAGTATAAATATTCTTTAACTTATTCATGTCGCTATCTTCCACATATCGTTACTATGGTAATATAAATGCACATCTTTTTATTGTTTTATTTATAAGTACGTACATGTTCTCAGTATTTTTGTCTTAATTAATTTGATCAATTCAAGAATGTAGCAACTGTAACAAAATATTTAAAAAAAAATGATATTCAATAAAATATGTATATTCTAACCAAATATGTAAAATGATGAATATACAGTATGTTTGTGTCTGTGTGTGTGTGTGTGTGTGTGTGTGTGTGTCTGTGTGTGTGTGTGTGTGTGTGTGTGTGCGTGATACTCAGATTGGCTTTTTTGTGTTATTTTGTAAAAAAATAAATAAAAAAGATTAAATTTATAGAAATGAATGAAAAAAACACACATAAAGCAAAAATAAAAAAACATGAAAAATACAAAATTGCAAATAAAATGGATGAAAAAAAAACAATAAAAAAGGTAGAGGGGTTTGATCGTTTGAGAAGCAAGTTAAAATAGTTCACTCCAATTATGTTAATTAAATGATACATTAATCGGCTAATTTCAGATCTAGGTATTTTGCAGCGATGTGTGGTCCTCGGAAATAAGGACAGAGTGAGAGCTCTTGCTCTTGCCTCCCGTCTACCTATCACCCCTCCAACTGAAGAAAAAATAGATCCCTGCTAAGCATCATGGTAAGTGTAGTTTTACTCTCAACTGTAGCGACAGTCGAGTTAAGTTATTATTTCGAAATGACAACATAACATTAGCTTTATGGTTTATTCAGTACACATATTTAGCTTAACGTGAAAGCCGCTTTCAGGTCTTTTTGAAACTACAGTGCCAGACGCGGGGGATTGTGGAGCTTGTAGTACATAGTGATATCTAGTAGAAAACTACAACTCCCATCGTCATACATTGTGAGAGTTATGAGGAAGAAAGACGACGAATTAGTGAACGATTCAGAAAAGAAAAGCTACAATTTGATTAAACAGATTTTTTTTAAATAATTCAAATAAGTGCTATCAAACTATATTGCATTTTCTCAGGGTTACTCATTTATTTGGGGAAAAATAGTTTATTAAAATTATGATGATTAGTTTATTATTTATTTATTTTTTCTTCCTATATTTCTTTATTATTATGTTAATATAAATTATGAAGTTATTTGCTCCACACTCCATACCAGTTGGTGGCGGTAAAACATCAATAACTACGAATAAAGAAGAAGAAAGAACTACAGCTCCCAGGGTGCACCTCTGCCTAGCTTCATTGCACTGTTCATGGCGTCTGTTCGAAGGCTAACAGGACAGGTCGCCTTCTGACAAACAGATAAGCC
The DNA here is from genome assembly GCF_963691815.1 of Echiichthys vipera. Lineage (NCBI taxonomy): Eukaryota > Metazoa > Chordata > Actinopteri > Perciformes > Trachinidae > Echiichthys > Echiichthys vipera. Next base: position 8,106,918 of record NC_139846.1, read on the forward strand.
GTTGACTTTAACGGTAAGTGTCAACGGTTTGGCACGGTTCCGTCGGCCGTTTGGCGGTTTATATTGTATTCATCACAAATATCTGGGCATATTGTTGTGTTTTGTGCTGTGTATTACAGCGGCGGTGTGTTTATTTACTGCCCGTCTGTGTGTAGGTGTTGTGTTGACTGTTGTGTGTGACACAATGGAGGTGGAGAGCGTCACAGCGGAGGATGAGAGGCGTCTGACCCTGCTGAGGTTCGAGGCTGCCGTCAAAGTGATCAAGAGTCTAGCCCCGGACGGTAAGCACAACACAACAGTTCGCCACATTGCTTTGAATGGTGTCAGACCTAGTTTTTGGTGCAGTGCAACAGCTTGGTCTACTTAGTGTCTTGTGCGATTTAAAGGGCTTAATCCACTTTACTAGGGCTGTGCAGAGATAGGTCTCCATTCCAGCGGGTCTACAACTTAATACTGAATCACAACAGTCACTTTTTAAAGTCCTATTACTTAGAAAACAATACGAATAGTACTCAAGGGCCTGGAGTGAACTTTTTTGGCCACTGTGAAATCCACCTGCCACAGTGTTTTTTTACCAGCCAATTTTTTATGCCTTAAATAAAGGTGAACGACTCAGAAAATGCAAAGGAATGGTTCTTGAACTTGTACAGAATCCACATTAAAGTGCTGCTGAGTTATTAACCAACTTAATCTCATTAATGAGTTGACCTACATATTGACTTCCAGTTGTGTCTGAGCTGGTGTGGCAGCATTTAGAATAGAAAGTAACAGAAACAAAAGCAGCCAATCATCTCACTCATCTCGTTTATTTAGTTAACACCCAACTGCAATCCATTAGTCACTGTTTCTTTGTCACTGCCGTGTCATTAGATACCCATGTTCAACAGTTTTTTTTATTAGATTAACAATAAACATTACATTTATAACAAATGAATTATACGTTTATGTTGCTTTTCCAGATAAGACATATTTTGGCTGAATAACACTTACATAAACAACAACAATAACAATCTTAATAATGAACAGAAACCAAACTACATCACACTGTAATGTGGAGGTGAGACATTGATTAAAAACCCTTTCACAGAGCACAGAGCACAGACTGAGACTCTGAGTCCTTAAAGAGGAGGAGGAGCAGACCCTTCCCTCTGCTTCCTCCTCTCTCCAAACATACGCCAATCCCCACAGTGCATCTCCGCTGTTGTGGCGTCGTACACAAGCCAGTCGCGAACCTTGCCATCCCTTTCCACTTTGTATTAAAACGTCTTTTTTTTATTGTCCTCCTCATCCTCTTTTTGTTCTGTTGCAGCCAGCGGGCTCTTCACGCCAGCAATATGCTGCCACATTTTCTATTTTTCTTCTTCTTCTTCTCGTTTTTTATGTTGAAAGTCCAATAAAACAGCAGGGTTGTTTAGCAACAACAGACTACCTGATTGGTCAACAACACACACACTTGCTCAGTGTTGTATTGTCTTATTACATTGGCTACATGCCAACGTGGCAGGTAGATTGACAGTTTCACCCGCCAATCACAGAAGTTACCTGCATTTGGCGTGTTTCATGCCCTGGTATTTGGAAGCAGTTGTTGTGCACATATTCATTACTAAATGCACTTTATTTCCCCTCAGGACCCTTTCAACCCTCCAATGAGATGATGCTCAAGTTCTACAGTTATTATAAACAAGCCACCATGGGTGCGTGCAATATTCCCCGACCTGGCTTCTGGGATGCAGTTGGCAAAGCAAAATGGTAAAGATTAAAGGAAATATGCAGTCAGTCAAAAATGTTTTTATTTATTTTTGCATAAATGTGAACAAGTTTATAGCATTTTTGTATCACTAGCACAAGTTGTATAAATACCACAGTCTTCAAGGCATTTCATTAGATAAGATAATTGCGTTTTGACATCACTGTGCAAAACAAGCAGAGTGAAATGCTCTCCGCTGGGTTTTCTGACGCTAGTGCTTCTCCCGCTTTAGTCTCAAGTTGTGTTCGGTAATCTCTGGACTCTTGGAATGTAACCTCTAACCCACTAGCCTGCACAGTTTCTTTCATGGTCCCGTTGCATCGGGGTGGGGATTTGCAAGTTTATCAGGAAACTGTAAAAACACTTAGTTAAGGAGTAACTGTAGATACTCATGCACGGTTGTGTGTTTGTCAGCCTTTGAACCCTCTGCTCACAAAAACACTTTAACCTCAAATAAACCGGCCTTGTCGACAAAGTTGATAACTGGCAGAGATGACATATTTACGGTAACACAATTAACACCTTTTTTTAACTTGATAAAGTGATATGATTGGTTTTTGTTTCATTTAATGATTCAGGGATGCATGGAGTTCACTTGGAGAAATGTCAAAAGAAGAAGCGATGGCGGCCTATGTTGATGAAATGAAGCTGGTATGTAACTTTTACAGAAGATGCAACAGTTGTATTATACAGGGTTATTAGTCATTTGATATTAAAGTGACCTTCATTTGTCGTGTAGATCCTGGAGGGTATGCCTATGACGGACGAGGTGGAGGAGCTCTTACGTGTCCTCGGCCCGTTCTATGAGCTCATCGATGAAAAAAAGAAGATCTCGCACATCTCCGACCTGAGCACAGGCAAGTTTTTAATTTACCACCTTTCACTTTGTTGTGACGTTAAAAACACGCATGTGGAGCTTAACCTTTTTATAATTTGCCTCTTGTCATATGCTCAGCCCGTTTGACACAGTTTGCTAGGCAACTGGAAGGCAAGTATATTCCCCTGTAAATAAATATTTGAGTGGTGGTATAGTTTAGTATTGGTCTGGTGTTGTAGCTCAGTTGCTTTCGGTGCTTCTTAGTCATGCCACGCATTCTCAGTTAGTGGTGCAGATAATGAGTTTCCTTTCATTTGAAACAGATAAATACAGACTTTATCTGTGTCAAGTTTGTGAAAACATTATCCTGCACTTTAAGCACAGAACCTAGAGTACATGAGGATTTTGTTTGGCTAAAGCAGCCATCCGCTTAGTTGACAGTGTTGTTGTTTTGTCTAAATCATTGCGTATCCTGTTTTTGTTGCACAGGGTTTGGTACAGTGATGAATTCACTGGCATCAAAGAGTGTCGCAAAGAGCATCGTCCGAACGATGGAAATGAACGGCACCCTGGAGACTCGTCCTGCCGGGCTCAAATCAAATGAAGTGAAGGAAAAGTCTGAGGATGAAGATGAAGAGGAGGAGGAGGAGGAAGAAGAAGAAGAAGAAGAAGAAGAAGAAATTGAAGAAGAGGAAGAAGTAGTGATAAGGGACGTCAAAAAAGGTAACAAAGGCATAAACATATTGTCAGAAAAGAAAAAAACATGAGAAAACCATTGAGTTAATCTTCTTTGTTGGGGTTTTATTTCAGACAAGAAATCAGCTGCTTCACAGCCAAAGAAGAAGGGTTCAGCCAGGAGACACAAACCGCCCCTGTCCAATGGTAAAGTGGCCAACGGGGCCACCCATCTGACCAATGGGAATCATTCCAGGGTCGCCCTGAACAGTGAGGAGGGTTCAGTTGGTGAGCCTCTGCTCAACGGTCACCACACAGGTGAGGAGGTCTCCAACAGCACGTTCTGTTCTGGGTTAAATCTAGTATTTGTGAACGTCCTGTGCTGTTACTCAGGACTCTGCACTCGCCTCACCCATTGCCTGTGGCCGCCTGTGCTGGTGTATCAGTACGCCATGTGATCAGATAATCTGCTAAGCTTCATTCCCAGAGCCGTGGCAACTCAGCAGACATGGGATCTTAACACTTTACACATTACACTGTTCCTGGGACAGTTTTCATGAACCAAATCAACGGCTCTGTTAAAATGGCAAACAAAGTGAAGTGAGCGCTTCCTTCCTCCATGTTACTCTGTTAATTACTATGCCCTTTGTACTGATCACAGGTCCCAGGGTAGAGAAGTCTGGTCCCAGCCACCTGGCCAGTGACTCAGACAGCGAAGTGTACTGTGACTCTGTGGACCAGTTCAGCCAGGAAGAGGCAAGTAACACCTTAAAACCACTCCTTTAGTGCAGCGGTGGAAGCTCTCTGCCTGTTATTGATTCATCTTTAATGTGCCTCTTCTCCAGAACTCGGAGCATAACCGCTTTTTAGATGAGCTGGATGAAGAGGAGAACCACGTCCTGCCTCCACCTCTAGAGGAGTCACAGCCACCTCAGGAGCCCCAGGAGGATGTTGACGGTGCACTGCAGGGGATCAGGTGTGGAGGAGAAGATGGAGACGACCGTGGAACAATGTCACAGAGACAGAGACTGAATGCAGACATGCCGGACAGCTCTTTAGTCAGAAGAGGAAGGGGTACGGTTGTCCTTATAGGGCGTTTATACTCAAAGAACCTTGGTTTGACTGTGTCTGCACATACGGCATTCTGTAGAGGACAACCGTGTACTTGTATGTGTGTACATGTATTAATTGTAAATAATTCCTGTGTTTTTAGGCTCCAGGTCTCCAGGCCACGGCTCTGGATCTCTGGTGCCCATGTACAGTGGTGGAGACGGGGACGGGGACCGCTGGGGAAGAGCAGGAAAACCAGGAGGGAGCCTGAATGAGCAGATAGTGGTGGCGTTGGCCAGACTGCAGGAGGACATGCAGAGCGTTCTGGAGAGGCTGCATACCCTGGAGGCTCTGACTGCTAGCCAGGTCAGACCAGTTCATCCTCTCATTCAGGAAAAGAATGGGCCCAAAAACATCACATTCTTTTCTTCCACCTTTCCAAATGTTTTCTGGTTATATGACAGGAAATAGGCAGGATCACCCTGACATCAAGCTAGCAGCAACAATCACTTCCAGGCAGACAACTAGCGGTTGATTTACATTGCGGAGATATGTGAAATTGGTCAAATTGCATCTGTTGTTCAACAATCTATAGTTAAACACGGCGGTCCGACCCATCCTATCTTATGCTCTGTGTTGTTCTGCTCGTGTCTTTGATGAACCGAATTTAGCGTTACAAACAGCAGCATCTCACCCGCAGACTAACTGCTTTAGCTGGGTGCTTCAGTCTGTGGCCTAACTGGTAAATTAGGTCTCCAACCTGGTTATTAATGAGAAATGAAAGCATCAAGCATACATTTTAGATTAACAAGATTAAATTATATCTAGCTATTTTTGTCCCTGTTTGTTTAGCATCGTTGGGTTTTTTCTGTACCTTGAAGTTATTGTAAACACACTGGGCCTCATTTATCAAACTTGCGTGGAAACGGGTGCAGATCTGAGCGCACATGTGATTTATGAAACCTTCGTATCTGACCAATCTCAGCGTACGAATGAGCGGGCCTTGATAAATGCGGCGGCTGAATTCGATCGTCATTAACATGTTACGCCCTTAAATTTTCCTGGTTCGGAGGCCTCGCCCACTGAGGTCAAACATGGGGAGAAGGAACGCTGGTTAGAAAATAAACTTTTCCGACACACAGATCGGCATCCTGACATCCGAGATGGAGCAAAATAAAGATGTGCTTTTATTCCTCTTAAGATTCGAATAAAAGGGGCCCATAAAAACGCTGTATGGAAAAGAATAACGGAGGCAGTCAACCCGAAGCAGCGCTCCACAGTGACCCGAGTGCGCCTGTGCGCACTGTTGGACAGGTGTAACCCGATTAAAAGCACATACCTTTGAACATATGAATTGCAAGAAAAGCTGGGATTATATTTAGGAAACGCTGAGTCAAATACATTCAACTTGCTCAAAAGATCCATTTCATTCATCTGTAATTATGGCTGCAGTATATTTCCACAGAACATACAAAAAGGTGTTATTTTGTGTTCGCTATTATCCAAGTTTGTGATTTTAAACTCTTTAAAGTCTTGGTTACTTAAAGACTGTAAGTAACCAATGTTCTGACCGTTGTGGGTTAGCTGTATATAAACTACTCCTTTTAGGTAGAAACAACAGCCTTCTGATCCAGAATAACACCTATAATGTGAGGGGGTGCATTTCACGGCAGGGGTGCTGAATACGGCACAACACCGGCGCTCTTGCTCTGTATTGGGGTTTGCCAGCGGGGTTATTAGGTATTCCGTAAGAGGATACCTTTGTCACCTAGAAGAACCATACCAAGATGTTAATCATCTGATACCTTGTTTGATTTAATGCAATTTATCGAGGGTAGCCACTTACCGAGGAGATGAGTTTGGCTCTGCAGTGCGTCTTGCTGCAGCCATGCGCCAACACATCCATTCATTCAATGTCGGGGTCGCGGGGGGCTGGAGCCGAGCTGTTTTGATATTTAAAAGAATCGTGTGTTCCCCTGGTCACCACGTTTAAAAGCAACAGCTTGGCATCACAAATCACCTGTACATTTATCGAGTGGTAGTTTTTGCGATTGATGAATGCGTAATCATTCATGGATGGTGCCTTCAGACGCACATGAGTACAATCAATTGCTCCAACCACAATTTTTATTTTTTTTATTAGTTTTAAGAATCCGTTTTGATCTGTTCTTAATATGTGACTGCTTATGTTTAATGACAGCTGAGGTTTGTTCATTATTTTCAGCCAGATTTTGCTGTGCTGCACCGCAAATCCACAGGCTCAAATGTGCGTACACGATCTCAGATCAGACGTGACATTTGATCGTAGCTCCCGCTCACGTCCAAATTGATAAATGCCGACGTTTGCCAGGAAATGGTCGTACGCACGTTTTTCTGCCGTACGTTCGTTTGATAAATGAGGGCCACTGTGATTGGGTCCATTGAATATCTCTCTGAGTTCTGCTGTTGCCCAACAAAATAAGCAATTTAATTATGTCACTTTGGGCTCTGAGAAATTGTTTTTTTTTACTATCTTATGACATTTAATAAAGAAAACACAGAAAGTAGTCCCAGGTCTTTTCAGTGTGAAGGCAAAGGGCAATATTCTCAATCGATCAGCATTCATAATACACAAAACACACAAAAAAGTGGGTGCATTCTGATAATCGCACCATAAATGAATCATTGATGCGCGTGTTTGTTTGAATGTTGTAATCTGTGTGTATTAGAAATACTAGTATGCCAGTGGAATCCGTTTTATTCCCATCTGAAAATATCTCCCAGATGTCGACAAACTATTTTATTTGAAACTATTGCAGAGCAGAACAGATAAGGAGTTTGGACTTTGGCCTTGTAAACAACACTGAAGATTGATCATCACTGGAACATTCATACTTTAATGGTGTTTATCTATTTCCTCTGACAAGGTTTTGGACTTTTCTTTTATTTTAAATGTCTTCTCTCTGCAGGCGAGATCAATGTCTCCAACTTATGCCTCAACCCCGGTGAATAAGAGGAGTCAGGTAAACCTTTAAAATACAGCACACCGACATACAAAAATCAATCTCCCTTTTGTTTCCGCTAAATGAAAGTTGCATGATCAAAGGCAGGGATTAAAATAATTCAGACATTAATTAGAAGAGCCATTTTAAATAATGATAATTGTTATTTCTGTCCCCTAGAAACCATCCTGGTGGCCTTTCGACATTTCTCCGACCAGTTTGGCCTTCGCCATCATATGGCCATTTGTGGTTCAGTGGCTTATTCGCCTTTACCTGCAGAGGAGGAGAAGGTATTCTTTTACAGGAATTTAAAAATGTCAGTCTTACTACCAACTACCATTTTCCACGCAATACCTGATTTATCCCTAATGCTCTCCTTCTCTACTAGACGAATCAACTGAACCTGGAACAGGCATGGGCAATGATGCTAAAGAGGAGTCCTCTAAAAGTCCTTGGTCGGGTTGCTAATGGCTGCAACTCTCCCCTGCTTTAACCCACGGCCCAGTAATTTGCTTTTGCACTATAAAGAAGGCACCTAGAGTAACGAGAGACGAAGACATCTCTCAAGTGTGTTGTACGGCGGACATGGAATCAAACAGAAACATGAATGTATGGGCTCGCAGCCTGTGATTATCCAAGCTTTTCAAGACGGCGCCACCGCATCCTTGTCATTTTTAAGTTTGAGACGAGCGAGGGTACGTAACAGATGTGACGTTGTCAGCGTGTTTGTAAACCAACTGCAGCCGATTCTTTCATTTCCGTAACTAAGGCTGTGTTGCACATAAAACGGGCCCGATACGTAGTCGTTCTGAGCATAATGCCTGATGCATTTTCACAATTCTCATTCATTAGTTGCCCAGGCAATGCTGCTATGATACAATATTGTAATAACTGTAGGAGGATTGAATGTAATAGTATATAGATGTGTGAGATTCTTTTAAATTCTGAAAATAAGTTAATATTTATTGCTTTTAGCGAGTTCCAATGAAGGCATTGATGGCCAGATTTCAGCTGTATAAATGAGGTCTATGTTTAAAAACGGTCGCTAAACGCTGTGCACAGGTTTGACACTGTTATAAGTTCCCATCCCCCGTCCTGCCGCATATCAATCTGTGCTTTACGTCAAAGTTGTTTCCCAAAGAGAGGAAGTGCCAACATCGAGGTACACTCACACTGTAGGGGACATTCTTGCGTTCACATATCGTAGCATAACTGTTCCAGTAGTGGACCAAATTATCATTAATCACACTACCCAGTGGGCCATGAGGTGGTGAGAGTCTAACAGCCTCAGTGTCCACTCAGCTGTCTGATTATTAACGCATAGCATATGTCACGGTCTGTGTTGTTTACGCTGTCAAAGTTTTCTATATTGTATAATTTTAATGTGTGATGTAACATGTTTGTAAGAATATTTTGTGCGAGCGATAGTAATCATTAATTGTTTGCAAAGCAGTGAGATCTGTGTAAATTGTATACAATAGCTGTACAGATGAAAATGCAGTATTTTAATTGCATTCCTATGTATTATTAATATAGACTACTATATCATTTACAAACGTGTGCATCTGCAATAGCACTAATCTTTCCAGAGCCATTATGTTTTAATAAAAATAAGAAAAAGTTATAGTTTACCTTTCTACTGAAACGTACTAAGGCTCTCTCGGCCTCTCTGCCTGTGGACAGAGTGGTGCTTGCATGTGATAATCCAAGCCTCAAATAAAGTTTTCATAAAGCACTTTTTTTAAATTTGTTCAAGTTGTTCCAAAGAAAGTGTGAAGCGTTTTGGGGAAAAGCACTTTCTTTCTTGGGATTTCAAAACGCTTTCATTCAAGAAATAGTTTCCATACTCCATGTAAAAAGAGAACTTTGTTTTAATCAAGGTTTGTACAGATTTAAAAACAGAACAGACAGGCTTTTGGACAGCAAGGTTAGCACTTTCCAGTCTTTGTGCTAAGCTAGCTAGCTAACCGGCTGCTAGTGGCACAAAGCCATACATGAGTGGTAATGAGCCGCTTGTCTAGATCTCGGTAACAAGGCAAAAAACCCTCTCTTTTAACCATTCACAGATTCAGATATGAAGATATAGTCTTATTAGCTAGCCTAATATTACATTTTATCTACATTTAGTCACTGATGTTTGATCATTTACCAGAAAAGGCACCAAATACATCATGTTACATACAAGATTTTATTTGTATTGAACTTTTTTTCTTGGAGTGACCAAGATAAAACTTCACAAGTAGCCGGGAGCTCTGTGAACTAAACTAAGAAAAGAAAAAAAAGTGTGGATAGAAGAAACAAGATCACATCCAAATTACACACAAACACAAACGGCATAAAAGCAGCAAAAACAGTACTGTTAAAACAATGACACTGAAAGTTATTATTAAATTTTACATATAAAATACATTATTGATGAATATATTAGAAAGCTTTTCTTCAACAGTACTGTGCCCCTCAGAGAGAGATGCATTCAGGGGGCCCGCCCACCAAGTCTGCAACGAGCAGGGAAACACTTATGAACAGTGCAGCAACAAACTTGCATACAGTAGAAAGTTCTCCTGTATTTAATCAACAGAAACCAAAGTCTAGAATATGGGAAAGGATTGGAAAATACTATTTTGCTAGTATAAGAACCAAATTTCAGAGAAATATGGAAATAATACGTTTTTAAAAAAGTTGTGACTGAGGTTTTTTCTGGCTCTTGTAACCGGGGATTGATCATAGGTAAAATGTTTTTAAAAAAAATATTATAGTGTTGAAACAATCACATCATTACTGTGTATTTGACTTTTTGGGAGGTTTTCCAAGATGAAAGCAGGCACACGTCACCAACAGACAATTCAAACTCAGCTGTTGATGTTTGTAACTCTACAGACTGAAGCCGGACACGGTGATGTGCTGGGCGTTGTTTCTCGCGTCAAAGTACGAGGTGTCGGTTTCGTCCTCCGGCTCGGGGATGAAAGTCATCGGCTGGTTGTGCAGGTTGTCCCAGTCCAGGCCCGCAAACAGGGGGTGACGCTTGAGTTCTGCCAAATGATCAGAACACGCTCGATTGATTTAAAACGGGTGTTTATCAAACACTGAGGCCAAAATTAGCAGTTTATTATAAATACTTTCTTTACCACAGACATTTGAGCAAAGTTTCATAGATCATTTAACTAGTGTGATCGAATATATGTGGACTGTGTTAAAGTAAACATTACTGGTGTTAAAATCTAGAAAGTTGCGTACTCTGTATTATGTGAGGTGCGTTTTAGCACAATGCTCCTGCACACCTTAAAGTCTTATTGTTGAATCAAAAACTAAATCAAAGCTGCACTCTTAATTAAGGCAGTTCAGGCCTTGTGAATAACATGAAGGTCTGAGAACCAACAGCTTTTTAAATTTAGGAAATTAAAAAACCTAAAAGTGCCCCTCACCCTTTAGACCAGCCCGTTTTGTTTTGTCCATGGTCAGGAGGATTTCAATCGCATTTCTTGAATTTACAGACAGTTCCTCCGCTTCCTCAGGCCAGGGAATATCTAAAAACAAAACAAAAGTAACAAAAGCATGCGGTTCACATTATCAACTCGTTTGTTCAACTACAATGTTCCCCCACCTTTTCCAAAGTCAAATTCAAACACTTTTCAAGCATTTCAAAGTCCATTTGCAAGCTCTTCCAGCCCCTCACAGTGGTGGTTAATATGTGTTTATATATAATACCAGTAAATATATGACACAATGATTTATCTTCTTTTAATGGAACTGTATTGTGATGAAATAATATATCCAGATATCATGATACACAGTTACTTCATCTTAATTGATTATAACAAGCACACGCTAACTCATTTTTGGAAAAAAATCAGATGTGAATATTTTGAGTTTATATTTTGCACCAAAGTTCTTAATGAAATAAGAAAATCGGTATCTCAGTATTTTTCATTTGTTATGAATTCAATTCACACTGGAGTATACAAAAAAAGGCATTACCATGTGCTTATACAGAAGGATTTTGAAGAAGATTTTGGCCATGTCGAACAGCGCTACCGTACAGTATATAGCACTGATTATTGCACGGCCCCATTAAATTAGATGTGTCACCTGTTTGTAGTCTTTGCATCCTATACAACCCAAAATATAAAAGTAGTTTCAAGCCCTTTTTAAACCTTGATACCACCACATCACAGTGTTTTTAAGGATTTGCAGCACACGCAGGAATCTGAAGGAAAACTGTAATGTTAGATCATCATACACAGGCTTCATGTCAGCTGCATGTTTTAGAGCATTTAGATAGTTTTAGTTTTGGATGCTCTCGTAGAAAAAACAAACAAACCCACCTCTGTTGAGAATATTCTGGAAGACCAGCTGAGGCGTCTCGTCGTTGAAAGGCGGCACACCTGTGAGGAACTCGAAAAGACACACACCAAGCGCCCACCAATCCACCATGCAGTCTGGATAGAAGCAAAGGAAAGTGGAATTTCATACAGCTGCTGGCTTCAAACAGCACACTTTTCCCTGCGATTACCTTTAGGGTGCACTTTATTCTACTGCGGTGGCAGAAGCAGGGACTGCGTTAGCTTCAGGGTGGAGGGATTGAACTTCTGGGTATAAACTTAGTTTCTTGTATTCACCCACAGGTAGCCTCAGCTATCTGTCATAATCCTAATCCCTTGACATTTGTGCCTTTGCATTGTCGTTTTAAATAAGTCATGCTGCCTCTCAATGGCCGCAAAGATTTAAAATGACATTTGACACAACCATCTATTGTTGAGTTCAGAAAAACACTTGACAGCCGGTGAATACGTACTCCCACACCACATGGGATCGGTCATGTCAGAATGTCCGTGAATTCAAATATCAGCGATCATGCTACAAAATGGCACGGTGCGACTGACAGGAAACATTTGAATGAATAACAGCACGTCAGACAAATTGAATGGAAGATGTCATCTACTAATATTCTGTTGCTAAAAGGCAAAATAAAGCTAGTGCCATTGACCAACACCTAGAGATTTAAAGAGCAGAAAACCCCCTTTGTCCAGTTAACAGCACATCAGCCTGATTCCCCAACTGTTACCAATGGTGTTAGCTGAATGTTAGCAGATAATCACTTTTTTTTTAGACTTTGTAATCACACATTTTAAATGCTGCCCCCTTCCCTCTGACCAGGCCCACAGCAAGTTCACGATTCCAAGAGGCAGAAACAGAACCAGCGGGAAGAGGAACACGGGGGAAGAATCAGCTCGTTTCCTCTAGCGTATTAGCAGGTTGGGTGAACATGCGAGCACGCTTGCACAAACAACAATATCATTAGAAACTTACCACACCGACAACTTCCTGAAACTCAAAGAGAAAGCCTGTCACAAGGACTAGAATGTCAAGCGTCCGCACTCAAAAAAAATAGCACTGTGTTGGGCTATTTCTGTTGTTGGGACACACTATTCCTTATCTTACCGTGGGGTTTTCCCAAGAGAAGCTCTGGAGCCAAATAGTCAGGAGTTCCTAAAATGGGTGCACCCTCTACAGGCAGTGCCCCCCTTCTGACACTCTTCGGGGTCCTGAAAGGGGTGCAAGAGATGGACATGGGCTGAGGAGTCTGATGTGAGAAGGAAATAAAAGGATGTTAGCAAAAATCTCATCAAAAACTGAAGGAAAAGCCCCTCTTTGTGACGTTGACGACAATCAACTATGACAATTTAATACACCATAAACCGGGTGTCTCAAACTGCTCCAGTAAAGGGCCGCTGTGGCTGCAGGTTTCTTTACAACCAAGCAAGAACACACCTGACTAGACTTTTATTCAACTCACTGAATCACCTACATACATGGATTTGTTGGATCAGGTGTGTTCTTGCTTGGTTGGAATGAAAACCTGCAGCCACAGCGGCTCTTTACTGGATCAGTTTGAGACACCTGCCATAAACTATGCCCTGAATTGTTTGTTGGATCTACACGAAAGTAATTTAAAAAAGACAAACATTACATGATCCACAAAAGGTAGTAATCCCAAAGGATTATATAATTTTTAAACACAATAACTTCTGTGCACAAAATACTACAGGTCTATTACCATGCTGGTCAGCAAAATCGATAGTCAAACGGTTTTTAATGAGGAGTTCTGCAACTGTATAGCCAGCACAAAGCCTTTTTTAAATTAGAAACCTTACTACAAAAGTCTTTGAATGCTTACCTGATAGAGTGAGCTGTTGGAGCTGGGTCTTTTCTGCACTGGTGTTGCATTGCCAGACGCAGAGTGATACGAAGCGGTCGTGGACAAGTCCATGGCATCAACAGAACCGACGCTAAATCGGGACAACACCGACGTGTTGGAGCGGTTAATGGAGCTACAGTAGCTACGGAAAGCTACGACATTCCGCGGCTTGAGGAATGAGGAGGACGGTGGGCCAATGCAGGTCAGATCAGGGAGCCGGTTAACAAAGGAGCACTGAGATCCTCTCTGGTCAAACCTACCGAGTTTGGGTGTTTCATTATTAACAGCAGAGGGAATTTGTGGGAGGGATTCAGTGATTGACAAGTCTTTAGTTTCCTCCTGCTCCTCGGGTGATGCCGAATTCCTGTGTTTCCTTCGTGGCTTGTGAGACTCACAGCTGTCTAGAGTTAGAGACGTTTCATGCATCGAGCCGTCAGAGTCCAGGCTCAGGCTCCTGCAGATGTCATTGCTCCCTGCAAGCGGTGATGTGAAACTTGAGTGCGACAGGTCTTTGGTTCCGCCTTCAAACACGTCCTCTGTTAGCTCATCCAGTTCACTAAACAGACTTTTGGCCACGACAATGGGACTGGAGCGCTTCGGTATGCGGTCTTCACCTAACCCAATCCCCTCAGTGGACTCCATGAAGTCACCTATTTGGATGGTGGAAAATGTTCCAGTCAGGCCAGTGTGAAACCTCCTCGCAGTCTCTTCTGGAATCTCGTAGCATCTCGTATAGTTTGTATTACTCTTCTTGGCTTGGATCTCCAGTGGCTCAGGGCTCCTCCCGACGTCAGAGAATCTTCTCTTTACAGACGAAGCCGTCAGACAAAAATCATCCGGAGCTGTGAACCCCGGTTTATCGGTTTGAGGCCCATTTTCTGCAAGATGGTCTGGATCTGACACAACGCTGGTGGCCTTGGCAGAGGAGCCAAAGTCATGTTCAGGCCCTTTGGACTCGGAATGCACTTTGCCCTTTTGTTGATTAGTCGGTTCATTTTCTTTCTGAAGAACAAAGATCAGAGGGGAAATGACAGTCACAATAGGGAACGAACAAATCTGTAATCTCAACAAAGAAACTCATGACAGCATGTTTCAATGAATCAGTATGAAAGCCAATCCAATTCAAATCCTTTGTTCATTTCCATCTGCGTACCACAATGGGGAGTCATTTTAAACTAGATGATTTGAGAGCAAAAAGGTGAGAACAGCCCTAACCAAAACATTACATTGTTTATAATAGATCGTAGGTTTATAATCACTGACCTCCTCACTCTCCCACATTGGACTGATGCCTCCTTCAGTGTCGGTGGTGCTGCCTGCACTCATTGTCTCACACCTATTCCTGGTCTTCAGCAGTTTGTTGGTCAGATTTTTAGCCAGGTTATGAGGGCTGAACACAGTATTGTTGAGACCTATAGAGACAGTATGGATAAACCAGAAACACATTTTAATTGCCAAAATCTCACCAGGAAGCTACACCATGCACAAGCCTTATAAAAAGAAACAGTCCATGCATAACCAGCCAGCCCACCAGGTTAATGGGGAGGAAGATGGATATCCAACAATGACATACCCCTTTTCCTAGGAACCGGAGAGCACAGCATGTCTTTTTTCTCCATCAAGGGAGAACCGAGAGAGCTATTCTTGTGTTTTATTTTGCAACAGGACACTGGAGTGGACACTGCAGACAGGCTGCAGTGACGCTTGCCTTCTCCTGCAGGTAAATTCTGTGTTTGATAGAAACGAAGGAGGAGTCATTATTCAACACCAATGAAGCATAAAGTATCATTTCTCTATGCAACATTATATTGATTCACTTACAAATCCAATGGTGCTGATTAAGGAGAGGACTTGACCCGGGGTGCGGAAGTAATCTTTGTTTGGTTTAGCCAAGGACGGAGTCGTAAGGATATCCATAAGACTCAGCTCTGAAAGGGAGCATGGAGATATAACAAAGGACATATTACTAACATTACTAAGTGCTGATGGTCACTGTGTTCAAATGTCAAGCAGACGGGAGTCATACCTCCGTCCAGCTTGACTTTAGAAAGGCCGAAGTCTGTCAGTTTGATGTGACCTTCGTTGGAAATGAGCATGTTGTCCGGCTTCAAATCCCTAAAACGTTATAATTCAGGTCAAAACCAGGCCACACAACACATCTCACCCCATGGACTAGACGATCAGTGTCGTGCACATTAACTGACACCTTACAGAAGTTGTATCAAAGTACCTGTGGATTATACCATGACGGTGGAGGTAGTCCAACGCCAATGCAACCTCTGAAATGTATTTTACAGACATATCCTGGTCGAAATACCCATAGATGTGAAGCAGAGATTTGACATCTCCACCAATGAGGTATTCCATCACCTGTAAGCAACATGAAAATAAAGCTTTAACTTAATATGATCCGTAAATTTGCAAAGATACGACACATTCGTAAACACTAACAACAAAACAGTCAATTGTAAAAAATAAAGAAAGTACGATTGTACATAAAAAAAGTTAAAAACGAACTACAATAAAAAACCAGACTTGCTTATAGACTACTAACTAAAATGAGTTACTGTAAATGTGTTTTGTGCAACGGATATTGGATGTTACCAGATAGATCTTGGTGGCTGTCTGAAGGGAGTAAAACAGGTGAACCACAAAGGGACTTTTGCTCAAAGCAAGTGCGGCTCTCTCTGCCTTCATCTGGCCCATCATGTTTTTATCAACCATGTCTGCTTTCTTCATCATCTAAAGAAAGATACGGTAGGATCAGATGAGATAATCCTTCATTAGTCCCACAGTGGGGGAATTTTCAGTGTTACAGGACTAAACATGACTTAAGTCTCAATAAATAAATACAAGAATAAATTAATACATCAATAAATGAATGCTGAAATAAATGAATATAAAATAATAATAAGCATTAATAAATGGGACCCCCTATCCCTATGTGGACACAGAAATCCATAAATAACTAAATAAATGTAGGTGAACAAAAATGTAGAAATAGATGTAAAGCATTTATTTATTATTTTATCTAGTTATTGTATTATTTTTTTTATTCCTACATTTATTTATAAATCCATTCGTGCATGTGTGTATTTATATATTTATTTTGGGCCTGTGGATGTTCTATTTTATATTTGCATTTATTTAAACATTTATTTTTTGAGACTTGAGTCATGTTGAGTCTTACATACAAAACAGCATCGTGCAAATAAGAAAAGGCAGCAATAGCAGGTGCAGAATATAATATTAGCCTATGGAAAGGGCAACAAAGCAAACTGACAAAAATAAGAAATAAAGGGCAGAAAAGGCGAGATTATTTTTCTAAAAATGAGTCTTCAATGATTCAAAGTTGTCAGACAGAACCTCAGAACTCACCTTAATTGCATATAATCGCGTATTGCCCTTCTTCCGTGCGAGGTAAACCTTCCCAAAAGCACCGCGGCTGACGGGCTTCAACACGACGAAATCCTCGATTGAAGGCGGTTTAGGAACTTCCACAGAAATCTCATGCCTGCTGGAGTCGTGCTTTTCACCTGCGTCCATTTTGTCACCGAGTTTTCAAATGATTAACTGGGTTGCGTCTGTAACAGCCAGCGTACTCAGGGTAAACACTTACATGTTAAAACAGCATTCTCAGGTTTGTTTTGAAATTTTGAATTCGCTGTTCTTTCGCGGGGTCCTCTGAACGGCCGTTCCGTGTAGTTGCCCAATTTACTGCCTGTCAGCTGTGTGTATTACTTATTAAGTTTAGCTGTCAAATTGTCATGAGTATAACCATTTTTCGAAATAAGATAGCCAATGGAAACATGTTTTATATTATATATTTATTGACTGTGTTGATATTTTGATCTTTATTTGATCATTTTGATCAGGCAATAAAGATAAGAAGTAAATATAGAAATTGTGTGAAAACAACGCAGCTTATTTTTCATGAAAGGCACATACGGGGGAAAATCAATGAATTATTTATAATTCATATACTATGTAAGCACTTCTTATGTGGTTTTTAATAAATGCGATTTGTGGTCCACAAGGGATGCAACGATGATGCAAGCTGGACCCGGTAGTAATTCGACCTGACGTCATATTGTAGTCCATCTGACCTCAGTTACCGGAGAATCCATTTTCTGTTAGCTAAGCTGCTGAAAGTTGTGTAACAAGGAAAACAAAAAGGACACCTCTACCAGGAGGGCTCGTTCATCTGAGTTCATTAAGAGGGTCTCTCCTCAACTGGCAATTTTGAATTATCATTCAGCAAAATGTTTTCACTGTCAACGTCTTTTCAGCCACAGCAGGTAAGCTCCGCCGACTGGATAGCATTTATTTTTTAATCAAGCTAGCTAATGTGTGTTCGAAACAACAATAATAACGAATCTTTATTTTAGTTATAAAGTCAGCGTTGTCCTGGGTTGACTGCTATGTTGGTCATAGCAATACAAAGTTCTGTCTATCGTTGTTTCATGTCTTCACTTTATGTCAAATGACAACCTAAGTTAGCCCGGCTAATGTTAGCATTAACAACTCAACGGTTGATATAATCAGCCCATGCTTACGTCATGTGGCACCGGCGACACGCTGTACTCGCGGTTGCGGTCATGATTTGACCATTATGGTGTCTTTGGAGCTAGTCTTTTCAGTAAATTGTAGGGTGCTAACTTAATTTTAATTGTTGAGGTTACATAACTGGCACACGCTGACGTATGAGGGCGATTCTGTTCTCCGATTGGCAAAGCAGTGTAAGGTCAGCTTGAATAACACCGATAAAAAGTCCTGTCTGGATGTTTCACTACAATCTAGAACACCTGCATTGTTTTTTAAACATTAAATAATGTGAGTGTTTATATCATGTTAGTCAAATAAAGATTATTCATCTCATTGTATGTTGTTGATGTTTACTGCCAGATGATCGTGCCCCTCAGCCAGCTCATCAATGCCCTCCACTCTCTGAAGAACTCAGCCACAGCTTCGGTCCAGACCCTGCACAAAGACTTCATTCCAGAGCACAGTTCATATCTGAAAGAGGTGAGACGCACACCACGGATACATGACATAAATACAATATAGTATATACAGTTTCTAATCATCAGTGCTATGGTCTGAGCTTAAATGTCTCCACACATCCAGATTTATTTTCACTATTCAATTAAAAAGTACACTGAAACACTGGTTATGTTGGATGACCTACCATCAACTATAGATCTGTAGCCAATAACATCAAGGATTTTTTTTTTTTTACTTAAAGGACAGAAGCAAGTCATACAATGTTACAATTAAAAAAATATATTTTCCTTCGTGAAATTACTTTTTGCAAGGGAGGGAGAACTCACCTACACTTCGATCAAACACATCAAGCAAGACAAATCCCTCATGAGGGAATTTCATTGAATCTTTACCAAAATTGTTTTAAATGTTTATCGTTCATCCAAAAAAAAAAGTTTTCCTGCAGGAAAAAAAATACAATGTATATGAGAATCTTCAACAGTGGCACATTATGCTTAAAGCGCAGATGTTATTGTTTTTCAGTTTTACAGTAGCCAAGAAATATGTCCTTTATCAGGTAATGAACAACAAATATCATTGTGATAAACATCACAAAAAAAAAAAAAAAAAAAAAAGGGAGCAAAGGGCCACAGGTCGGAGTCAGTCTCATCGGGCGACTGTTCTAACCACTGTTCCACCGGCCGCCCCACAAAAGAAACTTTTTGAGAAATTGGTAGAAAACTGCAATTTAAAAAAAGTAAAATCACTTTTTTAACAGTGCATTTTGTGCTCAATTCAATGTTCAACAAAATAATTTTGGAAATAATTTATTTTCAAAAACAGTGCATATTTTCCCCATATTGTGCAGCCCTACTTAAGCCTACCAGTGCCTGACATGTTGTCCATCTGTTTCATAATATTTTGCTCAGCTCAGAGTTGTGAAGCAGGTTTAACTTGTTGTGTTAACCTCTATATGTGCGCTGTGTAAGAAAGTTTGTTTTTTTAAATTATTAATTATTTCTTTGGCTATTCTTTCTTCACAGCCCAGTGTGAGTCTGAGGGATCTCGGCCTGTCAGATATCGGGGCGAGTCAACTGGATGAGCTGGTCAGCAGGTTGCTGCCTACACCAGGACCAGAACAACCTCCCGCTGTTCCTTCCATATGGAGGTCGAGTCACGTTTCTGCAGACAGCTTCTTTCACAACAAGCATGGTGAGCAGCTCGGGCGTCTCAGCTTTGTTTTCCAAGAAAATGGACCAAAGCTTACATCATTCATCATTCATTATAGCTATTATATCTAAAGAAAAACAAACATTTTGCACTTTTTGTTTGACAGGGTTTTCACACAGAAGGGTGGGGGTTTTTGGCTCCCCAATATTCCACAGACAACACCATAGTCCTCTAAAAGAATTTTGCTCAGAGCTGCACTTCTTGCCTGGTAAGATACTGTCTCTGAATAATTAACCCGCTAGGTAAAAACAGCATTTAGGCTAGTGTTTATTGTTTGTTTATTTTCTTTCTGTGTGTGTCTGATTAGTATGGGTCCAGAGTCGAGGTTTCAAGACACTTCGAACAAGGACCAGACGGACGGAGTCTGCTTATGACGGTCCGGTGGAGTCCGAGTCCTACACACCAGCTTTCATGAAGGTCAGCAAAGATTTGTGGGACCTCCTAAAGAAGTGAAAGTGGCAGGACTTTGAAGCTTTTCCAAAACAACTCTTCCTCTCGTTTCCCCCGCAGGGATTGCTTCAGAGGGAAAAGGGACCAGAAGCACAATCACTGGACGAACTGGTGAAACAAAAGAACCTTCCTGATAACCAACAGGAAGCTTTCAAGACAGGTTTCACCGAGGGGTTCATGAGGTCTCAGGCCTTCACTCAGAGAACTCAAGGTATGTGGCTGACTTACTCAGCCATCAGGCACTACATGTATCATTTAGAAAGAAACAAAACCTTATAATCAGAGGATTCCCTGGTAGTCAGTGTAACAGTTGCACTGGGTTTTCTTTGGGTGGCAGTGCTGAGTTAAAACACAGAGAGTTCCTATGATTGACATAAATACTTAGGAGTAATCTTTGTGCTGTTTTACAGACTCACTGAAGAGAACCAGGCTGATCCTGTTGGTCCTTCTGCTTGTTGGTATTTATGGGTTATCAAGAACCCCGTTTCTCTCGGGTAAAGGCTCCTTTTCTGATGCTGGTTTGTTTCAGTTTTTATTCTCTCCTATGCTCGCAAGTCAACTCACAACCCTACATGCACACTGAAGTCTTACTATTCTATTTGCAAAAAATGTAAAATAAATGTTTACTTGAGCCAGCTTTAATAATTGATGTGGTTTTAATGTACAGTATAGCGGACAAGACTTGATGTCCCCTTTGGTGTGCATGTAGAGTTTGACTGATTATTCTGCTGCATACCACTGTGTAGTAATGCTTAAATATCCATCAACAATGTATGTTTTCACTTCACGTGCTAGAACTATTCAAATAACTGGAGGCAATACATGTGGAAAAGCAGCATACATTTGGATCTTTATGTACAAATACATATGCTGCCTTAAGCACATGGTAACCTGCACTTCTATTGTCTGTCATTGTGACACACTGTTAAGAAATGAATTTTTTTTTTTTTTTGCTAGTGTTACTTCACTGAACCCGTTGTCTTTGGGATTTCACAGTGAGGTTCCGCACCACATCTGGCCTGGACTCAGCAGTCGACCCCATCCAGATGAAGAATGTGACATTTGAGCATGTCAAAGGAGTGGAGGAGGCAAAGAATGAATTGCAAGACGTTGTGGATTTTCTCAAGAATCCCCAGAAATTCACTGTTCTGGGTGGAAAGCTGCCTAAAGGTATCCTGTTTTGTTCCATTGCATCTGATTTTATTGTCCAGGAAAATCGTTTGATGCAAAGAAATTGACAATTTAGATATGCTTTTATTTTATGCTAATTAGTTTCCATTTATCCTGCCAGGGATCCTCCTTGTCGGTCCACCAGGAACAGGAAAGACTCTGTTAGCACGGGCCGTGGCCGGGGAGGCTGATGTGCCTTTTTACTACGCCTCCGGATCAGAGTTTGATGAGATGTTTGTGGGCGTTGGTGCGAGCCGAATCAGGAACCTTTTCAGTAAGTTTTCTGGATGTGAGAAAATGTGAGTAACCAGTTGAAGATGTATCTAAAACAACTACAATCTATTTTGTTTTGATTGCAGAAGAGGCAAAAGCTAATGCTCCCTGTGTCATCTTCATCGATGAGTTGGACAGCGTCGGCGGAAAGAGGATTGAGTCTCCAATGCATCCCTATTCTAGACAAACCATCAACCAGCTGCTGGCTGAAATGGACGGGTCAGTTTTCAGTTTTTGATCGTTTTAAAATTGCATAGTGTTAAAAAAAACCAACATCACTTCATACTCTATTTTTGGTATTTTACAGATTTAAACCAAATGAAGGTGTCATCGTTATTGGTGCTACAAACTTTGCAGAAGCTTTGGATAAGTATGTTTACATTGCACATGTTATTTTACCTTGGCTTTAACATAGTGTTGAATTATTAGTTGGAAATACGGTCAATTCATACGCCTTAGGATGTTTTTATCTGTGTGACCTTGTCCTAGTTTCTGTTTTACACTGTTGGAACTATGTCATGTCCACAAAAACAAAGCAAACACTCTTTGTAAGTCTTTGCAAACTAACTGTGCTTTTGAGGTAGAACTTTAATTTCAAACACTATTATGGGACACTACAAGCACAGAAACGTCATTTAAATCAAATTTGAAGCAATTCTACTTTGCTTCTACTTTACAGTGCTCTGGTGAGGCCAGGAAGGTTTGACATGCAGGTGACGGTCCCTCGCCCAGATGTGAAAGGACGCACTGAAATTCTCAACTGGTATCTCTCCAAGATTAAAGTGGACCCTGGTAAAATATCCAAACATTTTAAGGATATTATTTAAACTAATATCTTGGAACGCAAATCTTTCAGGTTCTGTTTTGTACTGCACTCTGTCACTTTATTTAAGCTTTTCAGAAACAATTTTTAATAAGCAATTTATGTGATATCATTCAAAAAATCCTGCACATTTTGCAGAAACATCAGCTCTCCTTATCAACTGAAATCAAACCTTTTGTTTGCCATTTCTGCAAATGACACCATTGTATCTTGAACACTTTACAAAGACATTTTCTATTGTGCTCTCTTTCTTTTTTCTTTCAGCTGTGGATGCAGAGATAATTGCCCGAGGCACAGTGGGATTCACTGGGGCAGAGCTGGAGAACCTGGTCAACCAGGCAGCCCTGAAGGCAGCTGTGGACGAGAAAGAAATGGTCACACTGAAGGATCTGGAGTTTGCAAAGGACAAGATCCTTATGGGTGAATACACAGTGTTTAGTTCTGCTCTGCACCCCTCACATCACATGAGACTACTC
The DNA here is from genome assembly GCF_963691815.1 of Echiichthys vipera. NCBI lineage: Eukaryota > Metazoa > Chordata > Actinopteri > Perciformes > Trachinidae > Echiichthys > Echiichthys vipera. The sequence continues at coordinate 8,129,789 of NC_139846.1, forward strand.
ACACACACTCTAGTTAGGAGACAGGAAGAATGTCAACGGGGACAGACTTTAATGGAAGAATGTTGGTCTTAATCGCTTATAATCCTTGCTATTTTGTCCTTTTCATACCAGGCCCTGAGAGGAAGAGTGTTGTCATCGACAAGAATAATAAGACCATCACAGCCTACCACGAGTCCGGACACGCCATTGTTGCCTTTTACACCAAAGACGCAATGCCCATCAATAAGGCCACTATCATGCCTAGAGGCCCAACTCTTGGCCATGTGAGCTTTTGTTATATTTCATACTCCTTTCCAGTACACTCTCTTTTTTTTTTTTTTAAACTAAAACTAATCAGCATTTATCCTTCTCTCCATCCTCCAGGTGTCCATGCTTCCAGAGAATGACCGTTGGAGTGAGACAAGAGCCCAGCTGCTGGCTCAGATGGACGTCAGTATGGGCGGCCGAGTAGCAGAGGAGCTCATCTTTGGAGACGACCACATCACCACTGGTGCGAGAATAAAATAACTTGATTTTATTGATGCTTGCGTGTCAGTCCTGTTGTGCTATCAGCACCACAAATACTTCAACTATAGACCAACTATAATATTATAGTGCATGTCTGATAATATCGACTGTGCTTTGGTCCTTTTGTGATACAGATTTGGTTTCAATCTTCTCTTGCTATTGTGCGTTTTAGGAGCCTCCAGTGACTTTGATGGAGCAACTAAAATAGCAAAAATGATGGTAACCAGGTTCGGCATGAGTGACAAGGTAAGATTTGTTTGGTTGATGGGGGAACATTTGGATCCTCTCCGCTCACATAGAAGACCACTGTTTATTAAACGGTGCGGTTCTGGGGCTTTTATTGTTGCAGGGCTTGATCTTTTCTTTACATCATATAAAACAAAGTGTAAATGTACATTTAAATGTTATTCTGAACACTCCAGTTTCCGCGTGTCTCCAGAGACTGGGACACTGATTTATTGTTAAGTTGTAATGATGACCTGCAGTTCTCTACTATAACATATAATTACACCTAAGACAATGACTTATACATGAGAAGGTCTGTTGTTCATTCAACCTAAAGAAATACCATTTGTTTCAGCTTGGGGTCATGACCTACGGTGACGTGACCAAGCAGAGCCCCGAGACTCAAGCTGCCATCGAACAGGAAATCAGGGTTTTACTGAAGGTGAGTTTCCCCACCGCACTCTCACATTTAATCTACGTATATCTTTTCTTAAAATCAATTTCTTATTCACCTATCTTCCTCTTTCATCCAGGACTCATATGACCGCGCTAAAAGCATCCTGAAGACTTACAGTAAGGAGCACAAGAACTTAGCGGATGCCCTTCTAACATACGAGACGCTGGATGCCAAAGAGATCCAGTTGGTGCTGGAGGGCAAATCACTGGACCACTAGATACCTCAGTAGATATTTTAGACTCTTGTATCATGTATATATATATATGAAGCCGTGCAATTACGCACAGGCCTTTTGGAGGCCTTGTATTTCATTTGTATCTTATTTCCAATGTGAAGATGTCACTGAAATGATTAAGTTTTGCCTCTTATATACATTTTCATTTGTCTTGCATTTCCTGTACAGTAGACTTCTGGTTTCACATCGATTTAAAAAAAAAAAGCACTCAGTTTAATTGGATGAAAGAAAGTATTTTGTTCTCCACAAGTGTCTGCTACAGTTCACAAAGATGTAGTAGTTTTACAAATCAGTCATAGATGCTATCATAATAAAAAGGTTGTACACCAAATTAAATTTGGCTGACATCATGGTTAATTTAGATGCAATTCATGATTTCATGTATGTTTGTCTCATTTTAAATTTGTACAGACTGGAGCACACCATAAGACCCTTTAAAGTACCTCAACCTAGAATGTACCATTCGGCTGTAGCACGGTACAGGTGATTCTGCTCTTCACATTAGATATTTCTCTAAATGATGTATTTCACTTGCATCTATTTTGTTTGTTCTTATTTATTTAAGTGCCCAAAGTTGTTCTTTTTTTCTGAAAATAGTGATAGGCCCTCAGTCTCTATTCTGAGCTCACGTGTAGCTGATACACGACAGAAGGGGAGATGTGTATATAAATTTAAAGCGTGTAAAATTATCGGCTTTGTGCTTCTGTTTTTTCCTTTAGACAAAGGACTTCTTGGAGCTCAAATAAAGATTACCTTTACTCATGAATGTGTTGTTGACTTCTTGACTCAAATGAAAATTAAGCTTGCATTCACTGATTTTGGCCACTTGGAGGCAGCACAACAATGTTTTTTTTAACATTAAAATGTTACTTTTGGTCTTTGCCAACTTCTTAGTGTAATATGACTCTTTGCAGTAGCTGCTAAATGAACCATGTTCACCAGCTAGATGCTAACTCTGTCCACTGTTCGGATACCTACTAGTTACACTGGATTTGTTAGCATCTCTCACTAAGGAGAGGCTTCCGTCTGACCATTTAAGTCATAAAGCCCAAGTTATAGTGTTGCAGTGATGGTTGTTTTCTGGGAGTTTCTCCCTTCTCCACACAAGATCCATGGAGCTCAGTCAGTAGTCAAGAGTCCTGGTTGTTCAAAACTTCTTCCATCAAAAAATTGCAGGCCACTGTACTCTTGGAAACCTTCAATGCAGCTAAATTTTCCCCAGGTCTGTGTCTCAACACAATCTTTTCTCTGACCTCTAAACTTCATAGCTTGGCATTTGCTCTGCCATGCATTGTCAGATCTTAAATCGGTGTGTGCCTTTCCAAATCATGTCCAATCAGTTGAATATACTACAGGTGGAATCCACGCGTAGAAACACCTCAAAGCAGATCAAGACAAATGAGTCAGTGTCAGTTTTTTCTTTTTATTAAATGAGTGTTTAAAATCCTGTTTTCACTTTGTCATTAGAGACAGCAGATTAATAAGGGGTAAAATAATATAAATGATTTTAACAGCTGCAAAAAAAAAAACTGAATGAAGTGAAAGGGTCTGAAAATTTTTCTTATTAGATTAGTGTCAAGAAACACTAATTCATAAGCATGCATCACTTCTGTGGGCATCCAATTAGTAAAATCTTATTTTCTAGGGTTTCTTTGTTCAAGCTGACTTTTGAATAATCTTTGAGAAACAATGTCTTCCTAATCAATGCAGTCTTATCCACCGTAATAATGCTTTGTTCAGGAACATCTATAAAGTATTTAAGGGACAATGAGACCACAGGTTCCCATGGGAATGATCATTCAGGGGACTAGAGATAAGCAGACTCTATTATTCACTTTGGTCTTTTGTCAATCCACAAACAGGAACAAAAAAAGATTCACTGGAGCCTTTGAATGATCTTAAGTTACAATTAGTGTATTTAGTTTCAGATGAAAGCCAATTGGGAGGCAACAAGGCAGGTCTTTGTTGTGTCCTCTTGTCCATTCTCACCAGCGCAATGTTATAAAGGGTGTGATGTCCAGCAGCGGTAGTTCTGACCAAAGACAGCAACAAGGACTGAGCATTGAGCTTCACTATGGAGAGGCTTGAAGTTTCACATTGGCCTTTAGGATAAAGCAACCACATCCCCAGAGCATCTACAGTCTCCAAGGAACAATGGAGGATGCAGAGGATGATGTAGCTGTTATCGGGATTGGATGTAATTTCCCTGGAGGTAAGGATTTTTGATTTTCTCTGAGTTAATGGTTGTTGTTTTTTTAGTTGTCTTAAGGTAAATTATTAGTAATGTGATCTGTTTCACTTTAGGTGAAGGGTTGGACAATTTCTGGAGGGTTCTGTTGGAGGGAAAGAACTGTGTTGTAGATATTCCAGCAGAGAGATTTGACACCACTCTTTGGTACGATGCGGATGATAGCAGATCCGGAAAGACACAAACAACCAAAGCAGCTCTAATTGAGGGGTAAGCGTTATCTGTTAAGTGTTAAAACATCTAATGAGAGATGTTTGAATTATGATAAAATCTGCTGTTTTTATATTTCAGGTTTAATGCGTTTGATCACAAGTTTTTTGGCATTACTGAAGCAGAGGCTGATTACATGGACCCTCAGCAGAAACTCCTTCTGCAGTGCACATACAGGGCTCTGGAAGATGCAGGAATTGCTATGGAAAGCATCAGCCGAAGCAGAACTGGAGTTTACATAGGTGACTGCTATCGAAGATACATTTAAAACTCCAAGCACTATTTTGTGATACACAAAATTGTAAAGGTACTTTGCTTTTGTAATGGTGTTACAGGTCTAATGAACAGGGATTATGAGATACTCCGAAGTAACAGTCCTACTACAATAACCCACTACAACGGCACAGGGACAGCAATGAGCGTGGCTGCAAATAGAATATCCTTCACCTTTGATCTCACTGGCCCTTCGTTTGCCATTGACAGTGCCTGTTCTTCATCTTTGGTGGCTCTACATTTAGCCTGTCAGGCTATAAAGCAAGGTATTTAGATATTTTCGTCACACTAATGACACATTTGAAAGAAAACTAATCAACCATTTTAATGTTCCATATTTATTTTCACTCACTCTTTCAACTAGGGGACTGTGAGATGGCTCTGTGTGGCGGTGTCAGCTGTATAGTAGAGCCAAGGGTGTTTGTTGCTCTCAGCAAGGCGAAGATGATCTCACCTGAGGGGACCAGCAAACCATTCTCCAGCAGAGCAGATGGTTATGGGCGAGGGGAGGGCTGTGGTGTAGTTCTACTAAAGCCTCTGAAAAAAGTGTGCAAGTATAATGTTCATTGTTTATGGTCACACAGTAGAGATAATAGACAGTCTGCTAATAATGTGACTTTCTATCCCAAAGGCCATAAAAGACAGCAACAAAATATGGGGCATCGTCAGCAAAACAGCAGTCAACCAAGATGGACACTCAGTTACCCCAATCACAAAACCGTCCATGATTCAACAACAGGAGCTTTTGCAAATGATCTACTCAGAGTCTGACCTTGCAAATGTCCAGTACATAGAGGCACATGGGACTGGAACCCCAGTTGGAGACCCAACAGAGGCGGGAAGCATCTCAAACATCATCGCTAAAGCCAAACCTCCTGGTTCAGAGACACTGCGGATTGGCTCTGTGAAGGGCAACATTGGACATACAGAATCTGCAGCGGGAGTGGCCGGACTCATTAAGGTACTCTTAATGATGAAGCATGAGACCATCGTTCCCTCAGTTTTCTACTCAGAAGACAGTGCCAGTGTAGATGTAAAAGCTCTGAGTATAAGTGTTCCTATTAAAGCTGAAAGATGGGACACAAATGGGTCATTAGGAAGGGTAGCTGGGATCAACAGCTTTGGGTTTGGAGGCACAAACGCACATGTGATTGTAAGAGAGTACAGTCAGACCAAAGTGTCCACTCAGACCCCAAAAGGCTGTCCAAAACTCTTTGTAATATCTGCAGCCTCAGAGAAATCATTGATCCTGTCCATCACTGACACCCACCACAGGCTTTGCAGCAATCAGACAGTTGACTTACAGGCATTGTCATTCACTTCAGCATGCAGAAGGAGCCATTCTAGACACAAATACAGGAAGGCCTTCTTAACATCTTCCCTCTCAGATTTAGAACATCAGCTAACATCTGCATTAAAAACAAAAGTTGAGCCGATAAGATCTGACATCCAGGTGGTGTTTGTGTTTTGTGGAAATGGGGTTGCCTACAGGGGTATGTGCAGGCAGCTCCTAAGACAGTTTCCTGTTTTCAGTGATAAGGTCAAAGAAGTTGAGAATCTCTTTCAGAGTTATAAAAGCATCAGCATCAGTCAGTGGCTTGCTGGTGAATATGATAATGGTGATTTTAGCAAGCCAAATGTTGTCCAGCCTCTTCTTTTTGCCATTCAGGTTGGCATTTCTGCTCTCCTAAAGCATTGGGGTGTCAAACCTGATGCCGTGCTTGGGCACTCTGTTGGTGAGGTTGCAGCCGCTCACTGTTCTGGTCTCTTGTCTCTTGAGGATGCTGTGAAAGTGTTGTACCACCGCAGCACTCTTCAGAGTAAGGTCACAGGGGGGAAGATGCTTGTTGTCGGTAATGTAGCTGTAGAAAAGGTATCAAAAATCCTTCCAGAGTTTTCTGGGAAAATTTGTGTTGCAGCCTTCAACAGCCCTCAGTCCTGCACTTTGTCAGGCGATGCAGATGCTATAGACATCCTCCATCAGAGGCTGAAGATTGTGTTGACGGAGAAATACCTTTTCCTCCATGAGTTAGATGTGCCAGCAGCATATCATAGCCACATGATGGATCCTATACTAGAAGACATTGAAAAAATGATCGATCCCTTGGATGCTAACAACAAGGAGTGCAAACTTTTTTCTACCGTGACTGGAGACCACCATTCAGATGATGACTTTAGGACAGGCAGCTACTGGGCAAGGAACATCCGAGACCCTGTTTTATTTGAACAAACACTGCATGCTGCCACCAAAGACAAGAAATCAAGGACAAATATGATCTTTGTGGAGATTGGACCTTGTAGGGCTCTCCAAAGGAACATTCATGAAAATTTGGGAAATAATGTCATAGTTCTTCCCTCTGTTCAGCCAGAGAAAGATTACGACACAATCTTGTCTACAGTGGCAAGACTGTTTGAATTGGGCATCAGTGTGAATTGGCATCAGCTCTACAGGGGTTATGAGACATTGCCCACAGCTCTTCCAGTTTATCAGTTTGTCAACACAGAGAAAGAATTGAATTTTGAAGCTGTTAGTAGTGGGGGTGAATCATCCGCGTTTTCTCCCCATACACTCATATCCCAAATAAAACAGGATAACAAAGAGTATGTGTGCAATCTCTCATTAGACACTGCACCATACCTTTTGGAACATAGAAATAATAGTGTTCCCATTGTGCCAGGCACGTTCTATGTCGAACTAGCTTATGCTTCAGTGATGGCAGGTTTAAGGCCAAAGAAACCTGTCTCTCTGCTCCAGCTCAGTGTACGATTTGAGTGTCTGCTTACTCTTAGCTCAAACTGTCATCAGTTGAAAGTGACACTGGAGCATGCAGAGAATGAGGGCTCATTTAAAATACAGTCTTCTAATGCAACACATGCCTCTGGCACATACAGGTGTACAGATGGCCAACCGCTGTTAGAAGAACCAACCATTTGTCCAGACACGATCTTCCAAAGGTGCGAATTGGTTATGAGGCAAAATGACATTTATTCGATTCTTTCTCAAGCAGGATTTGAATATGGCACTGCCTTCAAACAGCTTGATAACGTGCATTATGGAGTTGAATTCAAGGAAGCTGTGGCAGCAATTCAAGTCCCCGGTGAACTTCTAAAACACCTTCATGAGTATTTCATTCACCCTGTGGTTTTGGACTATTTCTTGCAAATGGCCGCTACGGTAGCTATCGGACGGCTAACAGGCAAGCAGGGATTCCCCTCAGCAATCGGTAGTGTAGCCATATCAGGACCGCTACAAGAGGAAATGATCATGTACTTACGAGCCACTCAAGAGACAGCAGACTTCCTTGATGTATGTGGTAGCTTTTCCACCACAGAGGGTCATGTACTGGTGGAAGTTAAGGGGGTGAGGATCTCATTTTTGGGCAATTGCTCAAATGTTCTTCACTCACAGTTCTTTCACAATGAAATAATTGCAATACCTGACATGAGGGACATGCAAAATAGCAAAATAAAAGCAATAGTCTTTGAAGACAACCTTGGCATTGCTAAAGGACTTAGGTCATACATACACCCGGAGTCAGCATTTGTGGAGAGCAGAGAACATTGGAAGGTAGAACAAGTTCGAAATGTAGTGTTCAGCTCATTTAATAACAATGTGGATTTGCAAAATGTTCTCTTCATTTGGGGCGTAGAGGACATCAGTCACTTGTCATCTGAGAAGATGCTGGACTGCTTAGTGACTTGCTGTGAGCTATTTCGACAGGTTGTTTTAGCACTGAAAGAGAGCAAACGCTCTTGTACTGTTCGTGTCATAACCTATAGATCAATAGAAACAACTGTAGACCATGTCAGTCCTGGTTTTGTGTTGTCTGGTATGACAAGGGCTTGTGCAGCAGAGATGGCGGGTCTGTCTTTTCAACTGATTAACCTTGCTTCTGTCAGCAGTGAAGACATTCAAATGCTGGTTCGTGTGATAAACACCTGTAAGCAACAAGAAGTAATGATCAGCAAAGGCCAAGCATCGACAACAAGAATAGCAAAGACCCCCATAAGGGACAGGGCTTTTAGTGAAAGTGGTGTGCATTCATTATATGAGAACGACTTTGTTCTGCAGACAACTGATCCATACAGAATGGTTCACTTGTCTGCCACCCCCTGTAACATAAATGCAAATGATATCCAAGAGAAGTCAGTTGAGATTCAGCTAACCAATGTATGCACTCATTCCTCTGATTACTTTCCTGTCACTGCTTTACATTTGAACTTCGGCAAGACAATGTATTGGAACAAGCACACATCACAGAATCACAAGCTTCTCGCTTTAGATTTTAGTGGCATTGTCACAGCTGTTGGGAAAGATGTTTATGGTCTAAGTGTGGGTGATCATATTGCTTCATGTTATCCAGTTGCTGCCACTTCAAAGATTATAATTCCTGAAGCTTTGTGCTACAGCACAAAGAGACTCCCTTTTCTGAAAAAGACTCCATGTGTGTCATACTTCATACTGGCATGGGAGATCCTGCAGAGAATGCTGTCTAAGGTAAGGCAACAGCGCAGGAGGCTGATCATCGTCTCCTCCAACTCAGCCTCTGCTCTGATGAAAGTTTTGGCTCTGACAGCAAACAGGTCAGGCTGGAATGTTTCCTCTCTGCCGCATTTCAGAGAACCTCTACATTTGGATCAGAGTCATGCAATTGTTTTTCTGCCCCCATTTGATCACTCTTGGCAGGGGGTGCATGACACTGGTTCTCATGAAAGACATGTTATTTTCATATCTAGCATTCACATCTCATCCTCAATTTCAGCAAACATGCTCGCATTTAAGAGTGAACACATGCATGTACATCATCTTGATGTGGCTAATGTTTTCCAGAGAGCCAATCTGCGAGTACAAAACAGGAATATCTCAAGTTGGCTAATGTCATTAGGCTTTGATACAGAGTCTCTACCTTTGAAAAGGGAGACTTTTCAATTATCAAGCACAAAAGAGCCTCAGACTAATGCAGATTCACAGTCCTACTTCACAACAAAGATGGTGCAGCTAGTTGTTCTAGATCACGGAGAATCTGACTGTCTAGTGTCAGATATCCCTTTGCTTCCAAGGCCTGGGCAACTCTTTAAACAAAGCTGTGTTTATATTGTAACTGGAGGGCTCTCTGGTTTGGGACTTGAGACAGTGAAGTTCATTGCCCATAATGGTGGAGGTTGTATTGCAACCATGTCCAGAAGTACTCTGACTGATGAAATGCAGTTTGAAATGGATCTCCTCCAGAGAAGATATAAGGTGACAATCATGAATGTCCAGTGTGATGTTTCTGTGTCGATGCAGGTCGTGGATGCAATCTCAAAGATTGAACAAAGATTCTCCTCTTGTTCAATAAAAGGAGTGTTTCACAGTGCTGCAGTATTACATGATGCGTTGATTGAAAACCTGGATGAGTCCCTCTTTCGAAAGGTACTGCAGCCCAAAGTGAGTGGGGCTCTGAACCTTCACTATGCAACACTTCACAACAAACTGGACTTTTTTGTGTGCTACTCCTCCATCTCTTCATTCATCGGCAATGCCTCACAATGTAACTATGCGGCAGCCAATTCTTTCCTCGACACATTCTGTCATTATCGGAGAAATCTTGGACTTGCTGGACAGTCCATCAACTGGGGTCCTTTGAACCTTGGTCTCTTGTTGAACAAAGACCATTTCCAAAAGTTCCTGGAGGCAAAGGGGATGATGATAATTGATGTGTGCCATGTTCAAGAGGCACTTGAAAAGTGTCTTGTGGTGAACAGACCACAACAAGTCATATGCAAGTTTAACTTCAAAAATCTTCACATTCATGTACTTTCACAAAATGCATCTCTCAGAGAGCGGCTGTCAGCTTTAGTGGAAATTGAGCTAAAAGATGAACTAAGTAATGAGCCCAGTAAAGCTCAGCATTTGTCTTCCACACATGAAAGTGTGAGGACACTTGTCAGTGACATCAGCAATGTTAGTGTAGATGAGCTAGATGATGACTCAGGTCTGTGTGCTCTGGGTATTGACTCGATGTTGGCCATGACTCTGCAGAATAAGATTTTCCAAGACACAGGCGTGAATGTACCTTTGGTTAGAATATTGGACCCGAACAGTACAGTAGCCACTTTGACAGCTTTTGTGAAGAATAACGGAGAATTTTAATGTACTTTTAATTTTGAGTGAATGCATAAAAATACCGTTTCACTGCTTTGGTTTTGTTCTCACTCAGATTTGTTTAAATCTTTGTGGTAGGCTTGTGTATACAACCCTACAACTACATTTTAAAGTTAATAAGTGTATATTGTTGTTTTTCTTGGCTCAGTCATACGTTTAAATACAACGCTGTATGTCTGATTTCTACTGTAATATTTTTATTTATGTTGCTGGTAAGTTCTCTGTAGAAGATCTGCACAATAAATCACAAAATGAGATTGAAATTAAGCATAAGGCTGGTGTTATTTAATGTTTTTGACTATTAACAAGTCAGACTAAAAACATGATTAATGTATCCTACAAGCAAATTGACCTCCACTGTCATTGTCACTTCACTTTTGTCATTTGATCGGTCTAGTTTGATGTTCTTTAGATGTATGTATGACTTGACTTTCAAATTAATTTTTGAAACTGTACAAGCTGCCTTAACTGCATGGAAGAATATTTGTGAATAAACCAACCTTACCAAATGCATAGAGAAATTGGCAGCGTATTTTATTTTGTCATAAATAAGCAAAAAAAAACAACCAATAACATTATATGTCGCCATGACAACATGTAAGAATTCATACATTGATGGTCTTCAAAAATTGCTATAATATCAAAAGGTTACAATGTTTTAAATGTGATTCAGTATAGTAAATAATGTCTTGATTGATAGGAGGAACTGCTTATTTTGGATTTTCATTTCAGGAAAACAGTGCAATAAACACTTACATAATAGAAAACAATCTGTTTTCATTTTATGTGCATGTTTGTCCTTGTGGTGGCAATATCCATGTGATAAATTAATGGTTCAAACAGCAAAAGGTGTGGTAATAATACATGCCTCCAACTGAACATTAATGGGACGTGCCATAGTATCATGTTTTATTCCATCATCATCATCATAAAGGTGATAATCAATCAGAATCATTGAGCTGGCAGTGCTAACAACTGGCCATGACCTGTAAGAGATGAGTGAATGTAAAACAGGCAGATAAGAGCAAGTTGATGTTAATATTATGCTGAACCCTGTGGCAGATGTGAGCTTTAAAAATGAAAAAAAAAAACAGTGTACTTACATTAACATTTATACTTATATTTACATTTATTTACATTAATCATTTATCAACAATAATTGTGTATTAATGCTGACTGTTTTCACCATGAACATATCACTTAATACTGAGTGTGTAAAACTGTAAAATTGGGCATCTCTCCAAAACAGTTAAAAAATAACATGGGAATGGTTATAACAATGTAAAACTACAATACCAAAAGGAACAAAAACAACCAGAGGTTAATATTTACAAAAAAACAACAAAATAGGCAAAATACATTATGAACATGTAGCATTAACCCACTAATGCTTTTGTATTGCAATGGCAATCATACTCCTACTGAACAACATTTTTAATGACTGTAGTATCATGATGTTCTGATAACTGTTGTTTACATTTCTGTATCTGTTGTCATTTTTACAATCTGGTAGAAACACGCATGACTTCAGTGGGAAGAGACTCTTTCTTATCACTGAAACTTTTATCTTCACCTTCTTCACTCAGTATAGCTACTACTGTTGATAGGGTGGCATTGGGATCTAAAAGTTTCACCAAAGGGACATTCACACCTCTCTCCTGAAATATGAGGTTCTGCAGAGTCATGGCCTGCATGGAGTCGATGCCTAAGGACAAGAGAGGTGATTCATCTTTCAGCTCACTCTTATCCATGCCAATGGTTTCACAGAGCAGAGAGATGACATAATCTTTTGGTGAGACAGATTCAGCTTGTTTAGTTTGAGAGTCTGTCTCTTTGGATTTTTGGAAAGCTTCGTCTACCAATGCAGTCAGGCGCATGGTCAAGGCCGCATTTTGAGAGAGGATGTTGTACCTGATGTTTCTGAAGTGAAACCTGCAAACAGCCTGTTGGGGGCGATTGATCACAAGGCATTGCTCCAGACTCTTATGAATCTCAGCCACATCCAACACCATCATCCCCTTTGCCTCCAGAAACCGCTGGAAATGTTCCTTGTTTAAAAGGAGGCCGAGGTTTAGAGCTCCCCAGTTGATAGACTGTCCAGGCAGCCCGAGTTTGCGCCGGTACTGACAGAACATGTCAAGGAATGTGTTGGCTGCTGCATAGTTTGTTTGTGATGCATTTCCCAGAAATGCTGAGATTGAAGAGTAACACACAAAGTAGTCCAAATGACAATGCTGTGTTGCATGATGCAAATTCAGTGCACCATTTACTTTAGGTTTGAGAACTTTCTCATAAAGAGATCTGTCAAGGGTCTCAATCAACCCATCATGCAAGACAACTGCACTGTGAAACACTCCTCTGATTGGACAACCAGGGTATTTCTGGCCTATGACACCGATAACCTTGTGCACACACTCAGACACAGATATGTCACACTCCATGGTTGTGATGCAGTTTCCACACTGTTTCTCCAAATTGTGTATTTCTTCCTGCACATCTGGTGTGGGTTTTCTCCTGGAGAGTATGACGATGTACTCACCCCCTCTTTGCGAGATGAACTTGACAGTTTCAAAACCCAGACCAGAAAGACCCCCTGCAACTATGTACACCGCTCTCTTTCGGAAAAGCTGTTTTTTGGTTGCCAACAGTGGAATGTCAGACAGTGTATTGCTGTCATCTTTATCCAGAACAACAACAGCAAGCTTCTTTGAGTTGAAGTATGACTGTGATGGCTCTGATTCAAAGCTCTCAACGCTCTCAGATTTCACACTCTGAAAGGTACAGCTCTGAAGAGCAAATTTTCTGCTCAAGTTCAAGGATTTCAGCCATTGATAAATGTGTGGCCTTTGTGCACTCAAGGCTCCCTTTTGCAAAATGACTGGCATCTGAATTGTCTGCACATGAACACTTTCTTTTACACTTTGGAACACGTCCTGGGCTAGCAAACACTGCATCTGAGATTCACAGATGAATACAACATGTTGGACACCTGGGAAGTTGCACATTTTAGCAATCAGAGATTCATCAAATGGAGGCAGGATGACAAATACATCCATTTGATTGACATTTACAAAAGAGCCATTGCACTGTGTGCCAACAATCACATTCCAGCCTGACTTGTGAGCGGTGAGTGCCAAGACTTTCATCACAGCAGAATCAGGCACAGAGGATATGATTCCCAGATTATGTTTGGCTCTGGGCAAGGCTCGATGCAGAATCTCCCATGCAAGCACAAAGTAGGAAACACAGGGTGTTTTTCGAAGGACTGGGAACCGCTTGGTGCTGTAGCACACATCCTCTGGAACTCTGACTATGCTGGCTGCTACCACAGGGTAACAGGAAGCAACATGGTCGCCCACTTTCAATTTCCTTACATCTTTACCGACTGCTGTAATAATACCACTGAAATCAAGAGCAAGTAGCTTGTGTTTCTGTGATGAGTGTTTGTTCCAGTACAGTGTCCGGCCAAATTTCAGATGTGAATCACTGACAGGGAAGTAATCAGATGAATGAGCACATATCTTAGTGGGTTGAATTTCAACATACATACCACTAATTGGCTGGGTTTCCTCAAAGCGAATGGCACTAACTTGAGTTATTGAATGTGCTTCAGCTGTCTGAAGAATGCAGGGCTCAGATGTAGAGGTAAAACTGCCCTCTGAACTGTCAACGATTTCCGGTGGTGTACGAACAATGGAAGGTTTCAGAATCAGACCATCTTTTACCACCAACTCTGGGTACTTGCTGCAAGGATGCGATCTTAGAACCTCAGACAGAGCTGCGATATCTTTAGCAGAGATCGCACTTATGTCAATCAGCTGAAATGCAAGATCTGGTATCTCTGCAGCAAATGACCTTGTCATGCCAGCCAGAGCAAACCCTGGACTTATGTGGTCTACTGTGATGTCAGATGAACGGTAGGTGACTGCTCTGATGGAGTTTGCGAAGTGAATTCGCTTTAGCTCAAGGACTATCTGGCGGAAAGTTTCACAGCAGCTCGCAAAATTCTGCAGGACAACATCAGCTGCTAGGGAAGTGAGGTCTTCTTTGCCCCACAAAAATAAGACCTCATCAAAGTTTTTCTCGATAGCTGTGATATTGAGATTTGCCAAGAGAGAAGGAAACCCGTGGCTCAATATATCTTTTGCATGTGTGAATGAAACATATCTAGATCTCGAGTCCAAATATTGTTGCAGGCCTTTAGAAATCCCCATATGGTCACAGAAGACCAAGGCCTTAGGAGGAGGAGCAGGTGTGATGCCTTCAGGGATGACACTAAAGGCATTATGGTAGAAATACTCCTCAACCACATGTGAGCGACTGCCAAGGTACTTGATTATCACATGCTTAACCTCAACCAACACTCTTCCTTCTTTATCTGTAAAGCAGCCACAAATCTCAAAGTGATCAATGCCCACATCAATTGCTCTCAGATAGACAACCATCTCATCTTGCAAGGGATCAAACACTGTCAAACTTCCTATTTTGGCAGGAAATCCTGGTCTACCAGCAAAAATGTGCTCTACTGTAACTGGGAGAAGCTGCATCAGAAAATCCAGCACAACAGGATGGATGCAGTAGTCATGCAACTGAGATTGCAGTTCTTCTGGAACTGTGATATTTGCAAAAGCCTCCTTGAGATCTTCTCCATAGTGCACATCCCCCTTATTCTGGAAGACATCTCCATACTGAAAGCCTCCTTGGGAGAGATATCCATAGAACTCATGAGAGCTCACTACAGATTTACATCTTTTGTAGATGGAGCTTAGTGAAATGCACTGCTCCTCAATCAGTCTCTTTTTTGTTGAAGCCACTGTGCCTGACGCATACATTGCAGATGGGGAGAGTACCATGAACCTAGTTTCATTCTCTGTTTTCTCTAGTTGCACCTTCATTTCAGGTGAATTTTGGGTTAAAACAAATGGACTGTGAAAACTGACACTGAGCTGCAGTGAGCTGAGCGGTACTTTTGGTTTGGCACTGGCCATGAAAGCGGCTAAACCTAACTCAGCATAGAAGGCACCAGGGATGATAGGTATATTGTTGTGCTTGTGCTCTTTCAGGTAGAAAGAAGAGTCAGACATCAGATCACAGCTGAAAACATTGCTTTCACTTCCTGTCTGACAGAGCACAGGATGGTTACTTGTTGTGTTTTTCTGTGCCGCTCCAATGATAACATCTCTGTCTGAGCAATCAAACTGGTATTTTGGAATAGGAAGTGGCATTGTCTCAAATCCTCTGTAGAAGGTGTTCCAATTTACATGGACACCTAGTTCGAACAGCTTAGACACAACGGACATTATTGTTTCATGATCTTTTTCTGGCTGCACAGAGGCAAGAACAGATGTGTCATTACCCACAGATTCAATGATGTTTCTCTGTAGCGCCCTTCTTGGCCCTATCTCCACAAACACTGTATTCTTTTTTCCCTTAGTTGCTGACCTCACTGCTTGCTCAAAAGCTACTGGCTCGCGAATGTTTCTAGCCCAGTATTCACCTGTGCAGAAATCCCCCTGCTGGACTTCCTTGCCCGTTACTGTTGAGAACAACTCTGTGTCAAGATCATCCACCTGCAAGGAGCCAACTGTCTCCTCAATTTCTGACAGAATTGGGTCCATCATGTGGCTGTGGTAAGCAGCAGGGACATCCAGTACACGAAGGAACAGATTCTGACTGTTGGCTGAGTTGCTTAGCTCCTTATGGAAGCTCTCAATTGCATCTGCATCACCTGAGAGGGTGCAGGACTGCGGGCTGTTGAAAGCAGCAAGGCAAATCCTACCAGAGTAACAAGGCAGAAGAGCCGTTATCTCTGATACAGCCATGTTGCTGATCACAAGCATCTTCCCCCCAGTGACTTTGCTCTGGAGAGTGCTACGGATATAGATGACTTTTACCGCATCCTCAAGAGACAAGAGGCCAGAACAGTGAGCGGCTGCAACCTCGCCAACGGAGTGACCGAGTATTGCATCAGGCTTGACACCCCAGTGTCTGAGTAGGGTGGTAATGCCAGCTTGGATAGCAAATAGGAGCGGCTGGACAACGCGTGGGTTGTTGAAGTCACTACCTTCAAACTCACTCTCAAGTGTGTCCAAGATGTTTAGCATACTGAGTGTTTGGAAAATTTGTGCAATCTCTTTGATCTTATCCCTGAATACAGGCTCGTGTTTTAGTAGCTGTTTGCACATGCCATGGTAAGTGACACCATTTCCACAAAAGACAAACACTAACCTTGGATCTGAAGAAGATGGGCGAATATTTCTGCCTACAGTGGCACTTAACTTCTCTTTAAGATCGACTACAGAGGAAACAATGATGGCCTTTCTGTATTTATGCTTTAGGTGGCTCCGCCTACAAGCTGAGGTGTACACCAGAGATTCTAGATCAACTTGGCTATCTGCTTCTAACTGTTTAATGGTGTCTTCCATCATCAGAGTAAGAGATTTTGGTGAATTTGCAGACATAACAAAATACTTTGCCTGTTTCCCATAATTCTGTTGCTCAATGTGTGACTGTTTGTGCTGTTTGACAATGGCGTGTGCATTTGTTCCCCCAAAGCCAAAGTTGTTAACGCCTGCAATTCTTGCACATGAGGCTTCCCACTTTTCTGTTTCCTTAGGAATTTTAATGTTCAGGGCTTTGGCATCTACACTGGCAGTCTCATCAGAGTAGAAAACTGAGGGAACGATGGTCTCATGCTTCATCATTAAGAGAACCTTAATGAGTCCGGCCACTCCAGCTGCAGATTCTGTATGTCCAATGTTGCTCTTCACAGAGCCAATCCGCAGTGTCTCTGAACCAGGAGGTTTTGCTTTAGCAATGGTGTTTGAGATGCTTCCCGCCTCTGTTGGGTCTCCAACTGGGGTTCCAGTCCCATGTGCCTCTATGTACTGGACATTTGCAAGGTCAGACTCTGAGTAGATTCTACGCAGGAGTTCCTCTTGTTGTGTCATGGAGGGTTTTGTGATTGGGGTAACTGAGTGTCCATCTTGGTTGACTGCTGTTTTGCTGATGATACCCCAGATATGGTCATGGTCTTGTATAGCCTGTGAAGCAAATACAAGATTAAAAAGAAACAACACCTACTGTAGAGTATAATGTTTTTATCATTGTAAAGTATGCCGTATTGATATACAATTACCTGGGAACTGAATGTTATGCTCTTCATAGTAAGTATAAGTAAGTCAATCAGTCCTTTATTGATTTTGCTCTAATATCTTATATGGTTGCTTGTGTAATAAAAAGTAAACATTAAATACTGCACTTTTATTACTGCTTATCCGGACCTTTTTCAGCGGCTTCAGGAGAACGACACCACAGCCCTCCCCTCTACCATAACCATCTGCTCTGTTGGAGAATGGTTTGCTGGTTCCTTCAGGTGAGATCATCTTTGCTTTGCTGAGAGCAACAAACACCCTTGGCTCTATGATGCAGTTGACTCCACCACAAACAGCCATGTCACAATCGCCTGATAAGACAAAACAACATCTCAAATAATATTTGAATGCACTGTGCTTGTAAGTCAAACCACAATGCTATAGCATCACTTTCCATCAGAGTTACCTCAAAGGCAGCTCTAAAGTGTCTTTGAAAAGACTTTAGTTAGACATACTGTACAGACCTTGTTTAATGGATTGACAGGCGAGGTGAAGAGCCACAAGAGAAGAGGAGCAGGCACAATCTATGGACAGTGAGGGCCCAGTGAAGTTGAATATGTAGGAGACTCTGTTTGCTGCAATACTCATGGCAAGCCCCGTGCCAGTCCAGTGGTTGATCACATTTGGGTGTACGTGAGCAGCGTTTGTCTCATAATCTCTGTTCATGAGGCCTGTAATAAAAGCAACATTAAAACTGGTAATGAAAGTACAGAAACACCTGGTGCCTATCGCATGGATATTATTAAGATAAGTTATATTAATCAAGGTGTTATAGTAATAAATAAAATCTGATGGAAATATTACACAAAACTATAAAAAAGTCAGTTACTGATGTGATTGAAATTACAATTGCTTTGCACTTTAAAACACAGGACAAACACATTCTTTCTGTCCTCTTAAAGCAGAAGTTCTTTTATATGGACATAAAGCTCTAAAAACACACACACACGCACACACACACACACACGCACACACACACACACACACACACACACACACACACACACACACACACACACACACACACACACACACACACACACACACACACACACACACACACACACACACACACACACACACACACACACACACACACACACACACACACACACACACACACACACACACACAGCTCCTTGGTTGTCGTATCCTTTGATATAAGTGTTACTAATGTTACTGCCTTACCTTGTACGTCAACCAGCTGAACACTGACTTGTGTTTTCACAAATTTGAAAATGAACTAGTTCAGTTCATAGTTCAAAATTATAAATTAAGTTGGCAGTTCCAAAAATGAACTAGTTCATAGTTCTTTTGTTCAGTATGTTGCTGCAAGCTATTATTTAAAAACAAAATATTGCCACAGTCTATATAGAACCACAGACAGCAGTTATTTTAACAGTTTCAACACTAAAACTATGCGTCAGATTTCATCTTCATATCCAATTTTGAATATCCAACCAGGGTTCACATTAGAACTGAGGGGACAGCATTTCCACATTGTTGCTTACTACTTTGCTGCTGTCCATTCAGTCCACACAGGAGCAGCTGCAGCTTTCACACCTACAGTATATTCTCAAAACCAGGAGGAAACACTTGCTGCTGCTTGAATGGTCTTTTTAATGAGGAATTATAAAGAGAAAAACACGAGTTCATGAACTATCGTTCAATGATCACGTTCAACACTGGTTTTCATGTACTGTATTTTAAGCAAACTGCCCTCAGCTCTGGGTCTGTCTCCCTACCAGCCATGTGGTGTGTACCGGAGATGGGCCTTTTTCGTCAGAAAAATATTTTTACAGTTACAGTTTTTACTGACTTACCAAAAAACACTCCTGTCCTGGTGCCACTAGCCTTCTCCATGGGAATTCCAGCATTCTCCAACGCCCTGTAGACACACTGCAGGAGCTGCTTCTGCTGAGGGTCCATTTGTTCCACTTCACTGTCACTGATGCCGAAAAACTTGTGGTCAAATTCATTGAACCTGAAAACATTGAAAACCGTTTAACATGTTAATTGTCTAAAGCAAAATTACTTCACCTGGTGATGACATTTGTAAAAAAATGAGAAAATCAGAAGGGCTCTGTTGCTGTTTAAGCTGAGGCAATGTGAGAGAATTAAGACACACAACTTGGTGTTTTTAAGTGAACACAAAAGTTTTGAATTGTTTCAGAGCTGTATTTGTATGAGAAGACTACTCCTTGATTTCTGGTAATCTAAAATGTCTTCTATCATCTGTTTTTCTATATTAACCAATATTTATCATTTTCTTTTTCACTTAATATCTGAACATGTGTTAACCATGACCATGCACTCATTTCATTGTATACAATAACCTGTTTTAACCACACTTGGTCTTACTCAAGGCAAGTGCAATACAAGTGTCAGAAACAGGCTTATTTATGTTTACATCCCCTAATCAGTGACATCATCCACAAGTTACAAGGGTACAACTGAGTTCATCACAATCACTAAAGATCAGAAAAAAATAAGAGAAGATCATTTCTATCCATATATATTTGAGTATGTCCCAAAAATGTTCAGATGTCTCAATAACCCAGTTTAAACAAGACAGTTTAAAAAGGCTACAAAGAAATGCAAGCATTTGTTTTGTTTACAAAAATGCAAAGTTAGAAGCCTAAGCTGGTACAAATCCCTTTAAAAGATAATTTCATCAACAGGGAAAAAAAGATTATAAGACAATCTATATGCAGATATTTACAAAATACACAAATGGGCCTATCTAAATAGGCTCGATATTAAGGTTTAAAGATCATACCCGTCAATGAGAGCAGCCTTGGCCGTACGAGATTTACCGGCTTTGTTCTCATCGGCGTCATACCAGCCGGCCAGGTCAAATCTCTCTTTGGGAATTGGCACAGAACAGTTCCTCCCCTCAATCAGAACCTTCCAGAAATTGTCAAGCCCTTCTCCTGTTTGGAAAGATATATAGTGCTTAAAATACCAATCCTGGGACTATAAATTGTAGCAGATAGATCAGATGAAAAATTCTCCCGACTGGCAAACACAAGGTTATGGTGAAAAGGGTAGAAACCTTTGGCCACAGTAGCTTAATTTCAATAAAATAAAATGACACAACAATCTTTTTAGAATTACCAGGAATTAATTTAAACATCCCTGATGGTCGTTTAGAGGTTGGATGTGTCAAGCGAAAACATTTTAATCTGTACATTTCAGATCTGATCTAATAATGATGAGAATTACATTCAAAGGTATTGTTTATTTATCTTAATACACATTGCAGGAACTCTGTAAATGGAGTATTTCCAATAAAAATATGAAGAAACAAAAAAACAAAACCAAAACCATGTTCCCAAGCTCAAATGGCTTACCCCCTGGAAAGTTGCATCCAATGCCTACCACAGCAATACTGTCTGCAGCTTCTTCCATTGTGACTTAAACATCACTGAGAAAGAAAATCAAAAATCTTTACTGCACCATCACGCCAGCATCACATCCAGAAACAAATTTGTGTAGCATTCTTTAAAACCGTGTAATTAGTCACATTTCGTCACGAACCGGTGAATCCTTACATCCATTCTGTTTGCCTTTTTCCCCTCAGTGATGGTATCGCTGCCGGACTCGGCGCTTGATTCTTATAGCCAGCTTCTTTTCTTTATTAAACATTAATGATTGATTGTATGCGTGGCCATGGAGATGAAGGACTTCAGTGCACACATTTATGGCGCCTCGTAAATGATTAGACCAAGTTTAATGAGTAGATCAATATGTTATCCAACGATGGGGTGACTCTAGGTCTTGTTTTATTGAAACTTATCACAGTTATGACGTAACCAACCAACCAATTAATCAATCAAGGATATACAGTTTAAAATATATTCAACATTTTATACATTAACATAATTCATCCACATTTTACATCAAGTAACTGCCATTATTATTAAAAAAACTGAAATTTATGAGGCAACAATGTTATCATTACTCCAATACAATGCATACAGCACGTGTAAATTGAGAGCGTGGCCTTAATTTACCTTCCAGCTTTATGTTTTGATAAGGTACTTTGAGTTCAAGGTAAATGCATTCACATAGACTCTATTATCCTTCCTTTTTTCCACGTACTGCAAAATGCAATATGACCATCAATAACAGTGCATGCCTGCCTACATGTTAGCTTTGGACACATAATAATTACTCAATATATCGGGAAACAAAGACCACTTACTGTAAAAGCACATTTAGAAAAGATTATTTCTCTTTGTTAACTTATAAAGTACTCAAAGGTATTCTGTTGCATATCAGTTTTAAGTCACTAAAACCAATCAAAACTAACAGATAAAGTTTTTGGTTTGATAATTTGTTCGATAAATGGACTTTCGCTTTTTAAAGCAGAATCCTGGGTTGATTTTCCGATGGTCATCTTGGTCGCAGTTATCTCTGTTTTATTGACTTTATCAATCTGCTGCAGTCGCACAGAGATCAAACGATGGTATTGAAGTTATTAACTGTGGCTCTTTATTACTCTTAGAGGTAATATCAGGGCAAACGTGTTGGGAAGTGTTGGGAAAGGCAGCGGTTATATCAACAGTTACATCACGTTAGTTGACAAACACTACAGTATTTTTCTTAGCAGGGTCTGTGCCAAAAACATGTTAACATTTCATAATGACTTAATATGCTTTAAGTTGAATTTTAAAGTTAGAGCACCTTTTAAACTCCTGAATAAATCCATGATACAGTTCTTTAGTGTTGACCCCCCCCCCCCCCCCCCCCCAAAAAAAAAAAAAAAAAAAAAATACAGAACATGAAGAATTACAATTAAAATTCAGGAAATGACAACACTTTTTTGTCATGTTGCGGTGCTCATTTCATGTATTTCTTTGTATCCAATTATTTGAAACTCACTCACCAGTTCTGAAATCTATTAGAGCTGCATTCAGCACAAAGGTCTAAAAATGTTACAGGACTGCACACACCCTGCCAGTGCCAACCCTGTTTTGATAACTCCCCCCTCAGAGAGAAAAGGACTACGGGCCATCAAAACTAAGACACTATCAACAGCACTTACTGAAGAACAATCCGATTACTAAAAGGCTTCCCGACTCTGCACCAGAACTTTATGAATGAACCGACTAACACTGTATTTTGAAGCCCTTTATTCGTACTTTGCACTAAACTTCCCTCTTATACTGTTAATATCTTACTGCTACTGATGTATGAAGTGTTTTATAGGGTGGAGGTTTTGTATTATGTGTGTTTTATCTCTTATTACAGTATGTGTCATGACTGTCATTAGCAGACTGAGGCAAATTCCTAAAAATTAAAGTAAAGTATTCAACCTTGAGGAGCATGTAGAGACAAAAACCAAAGGCTGGAGTGTAACACTGGGTTTAATGACGTAAAATACAGAAACAGAAAAACTCATTTGTGACACCCTTTAATCTGACTCTTTACACATTTTCTTAATTACTCCAAAATTCTATCCAAATACCCACCACAAAGATTTATAAAAATAGTATTTTAGATTGCGCAAATTTCTGAAAATGGAATATTATTCACTTTATAATATATATTTTAATTAGAAATAGTGCCACGTTGTGCAAATAGACAAAGACATTTGAGAAGTGCTATACAGATATGTAACTACTATATTAAGATAATGTTTTGTAACATCATTTCTTGGCATGCTGTGTTAGTGAAATATATTGCAAGGAAACGCTGTGAGACTGTAAACTGATTATTTTAAATTCCAGATTGCCTCATTCCCACGTCACCGACAGCATCTGACAGCTCAACTCCCACAACTTCTGCGCCAGGACGTCGTCTTTCCCGGCCGCTGAGCAGCTGGCAGCAGCACAGTCGCTGTAAGCAAAGACATGCTGGATGAACAACGTGAAAGTTCCTCTCTGTATTCCATCATTAGATTTCTACGGTGTTTTGACTGGGAAGGGATTTTCTGGATTTATTGTGGGTAATATCTATTCAGCAATTGTAATTAGTAAATACGTTCTAATCAAGCCCCACCACAGGGACTTCCTGGTTGATCCAATAAGGAGGTGCCAAAAACTGCAGTTCTCAGAGTATCCACTAGGAGCGGGTTTCATAATAGAGCAGTTTCTCATTGACCCCCATGTTAAACAGGCCGTTTTCACAGCGTAATGAAACATATTTAAGGCCTGGTACAAAAAAACATGGTAGTCTGTATGTTTAGGTCATATCTCCATGACAACACTGAGGGGGGTGAATTTTTTTGTGCCAGGCTAGTTTTTTAATTTTATTGGAGGTTAAAGTTTATGAATAATTGGGGGCGTGGCCTCTTGAGTGACAGCTAGCCTCTGGACCTCACTTCTCCTTGGAGGTAAACGTCAGCCAGATGGATGTACCTCCCTCGCCCCAATGTCACATCAATGCCCTTTGTTGGTCAGAGGAAATGAGGCAGTCAAAGTCTGACAAGATGGAGACTCCTGTAGGCTAGGACGATTGGATCAAGTTGGGAGAACGGACCTCGATGTAGAGGCTCCGTCCATTTTTAATACAGTCTATTGCTGTGTCCCCAATCGCGCACTCCAGTGAGTGTACTGACATTCGTGCACTGTGTGCCCTAGGTGTTAACACAGTGAGTAAACTCAATTTCCCCAGTAAGTGCTGAAATCACACACTTCTGCCCTGCACTTATCGTAAATGACGATCGTATTACTTCTTCTGTTTATTTTTCCAAAAGCTTTTCCAACAACTCTTCTGGCTCAGCACACCGCCAAAAATCCTTGTGATCCTTTTTTTAAATGAATAAAGTGAATCTAGTTGTTGCCGCTCCGTTGTGCTGTTGTTCCGCCATTTTCCAGTTTGAATTTAGTCCCGCCTCTTCCGCTACGTAGTCAAAATGGCGGCGATTGAGAGCGTTGAGTGTTCAGCGATCCACACTCAAAGCTTTGGCCGTTTTTGAGTGTGCGACCAGAGAAATGCAGTACACTGCATTTTACCGACTTCCGGCGTGAACGCACTTCCACCCTCAAAAAAGTTGGTTTGAGGGTGGAAGTGCACGATTTGGGACACAGCATATGTTTCTAATCTATAAGCTAACTATTGTAGCCTTCTTCACCTCCAATTGTCCCCTTGACCTTTGTGATGATAACAGGAAATGTATGATGGACAATGTCTACATGTTTAATACCTGTAGTATCCACCGCTCTCTTTCTCCAGTGACGGTTCCACGGCGCAGTAAATGCTCGTCTGAGCTCCCTGGGAGGAGTTCTTAGTGAAAGGACTGACCATCTTCATGACAAACTGTTGAGGGCCGCTCAGATGACGCCATAAATCTGTCTGGACTACTCCAGGGTGGAGAGAATACGTTGTCACACCTGTGCCTGGAAGACAAGTTGATTCTGTTACTGTTACTGTATACGAGTGAAACAGCGTATGAATAAAATGACGGAGGTAAGGGCGTCGTGTACACCTTCTAGTCTCTTAGCCAGCGAGCGGGTGAAGAGAACATTGGCCAGCTTGCTCTGAGAGTAGGCGGAGTTCTTGTTGTAACTCTTCTCACTGTTGATATCCTCCAGATTGATGGAGCCCCAGGAGTGAGCCATGGAGGACACATTGACAATCCTGGCCGGCGCTGAACTTTTAATTAGGTCGATCAACAAATACGTCAACAGGAAGTGACCTAGAGAACGGGGAAATGCCTTTCATATTCAGTGCAGGGTTCGAGAAAGCAGTATTATGGCATAAGGAATATTTGAGAAAAATGTTGTTGCTGTGTTTCTAAGGGCGTACTCACAATGTCCTTCTGGCCGGGGCCAAAACCGTTTTTTCAGCTAAAGCGTAGTACCTTTAAGCAGTGTGAGTGCACCCGTTCCACGCACAACTGCGGCCAGCGGGCCGTCCACGGCCCGCTTGAAAGAGGTGGGCTTTAGCGGAGCCGTTTGCACATGTACGAGCACGAGCGTGCGCACGTGTACGAGCACGAGCACGAGCACGAGCCCTACAGCGGTAGCGTTATGTCCGCCTGTCCAGACATAGAAAATAGAAGGATGGACCATGCGCGGACATTTAACAACAACAACAATGGCGGTGAAAGGTTCACGTTGGTGTGATGCGGAGGTGGAGTGTTTACTGCAGATTTGGTCGGATGAAAATATTCAAAAACAGTCGACAAGACGCACAAAAACTCTGAGGTCTGTGGAAAGATTTGTAAACAAAGCCACACACACGCAATCAATGCGTGTAACGTGTTACGGCGTGAGGCGTATGGACAGCAAGAAGCATTGGCCGAGGCCCTGGCAGTGTGAGTACAAACGGGGCTGGGGCGCGGGGGGGAGAGGGAGGGGGGACCAGTACCCTAAAGCCCTGGTCGCGGTGCGGAAGGACAGTCTGAGTACGCCCTAATATTTAGCGTTATTTATAGTAAATAGGATGGACAAAATATAAGAATGGTCCAAACACTCATGTTTCTTTACAGAAAATAATTTTTAATTATTAGTCCCATTAGGATTTAAGTGCTTGTCTATTTCTTGGTCGTTTTCATGTGTTAAGTTTAGCCACCTTGGCTAAACAGACGCCCAGCATTCATTGTGGGAGATAAATGTCGGCCCATGACAGAAAAGAGAAGCTTTATTTATTCGGATATTTAAGAAACTACTGTATGTTGCAGAGAAAAAGCTTAAAAACAGAGTGGCAGGTGGTAACAAATAAGCCGGGTTGAGGAGATGTGAAAAAATGCTGCAATCCTATAAACACAGGACTGAGAAACATTAGAAACTGGACAGCTGCAAAATGGAAATATAACAGGTATCGATCCAAGTTTGGGCTTTTTTGTTGCTATGGTCCAATTAGAATCTCTCATTTTTTATTGTTTACTCTTTCCTCACAAACTCAACCTATTTCTACACATACTTTAATCATTTTTTTTTTGCCAGGCAGTGTGAGAGACTGTGAGAAAGCTATGTGGATTTTTAATGACATAATTTACAGACAAAGGAGTTATTAAAAGTGTGGTCTATAAACCTTGGCAGGGACAAATGTTCTGATGGCAGGGTCATAAACTGTATCGCACCGAGGGATTATTTGTCTTATCGGACACTAGCGCTGCAAGCTCTAATAAGATCAACACCAATAAATATTTAACAGCAAAAATGAATTTTCTGCTGAATAACAAAGTATTACAGAGATATATACAAGTACTGCTAGAATTCAGGAAAGTAATAGCAGTGTTAAAGTAACTCATTAAAAATGTTACAGCTAAAGTAATGTTACACACTTTACACATCAAATTCAAGACTTTCCAATGACTTTCCAGGCCCAATTCCCTTAAATTCAAGGACCCAAACGGCATAGTTTGAGACACCAATCAAGACAGATAGATGTCGATGATATCTGTTTTCAAAAACTTTCAAGGCATTGATCATCCCCCTCCCTCTAATATTCATAAGCTTTCAGGGATTTCAAGGATCCGTGGGAAGATTCCCACACCTTCTTAAACATCAAATTCAAGGACTCTTCAAAGACTTTCCAGGCCCACTGCCCTCAAATCAAGGAACCAACATGGCATAGTTTGTAGACAACGATCAAGACTGACCCATATCTATTTATGTTAATTTTCTAAAACTTTCAAGGCAAGGCAAGGCAAGGCAAGGCAACCCCCCCCCCCCCCCCCAAATTCAACTGTCAAGGATTACAAGGACCTGAAGGAACCATGAATATATGAGATTTAGTCGTCAACTGTAGGGAGAAAAAAACATTTAGACCCTTCACCGAATGGACATTGTGTGTACACTCTGACTCTTACATTTAAATTGAATGCTTTTTTAAGACCTTATCAAGATGATTTCATTCAACCAAATGTAAGGATTATTGGACATATGCAAGTATACAGAGAAGCAGTATATATCTACTCAAGTGTAGAGCTAGGTTTTATGTAAGAGTATTGTTACTAGAGTGGGTAAACTTGATTCACATGTTGGCAACAGTAAGTGGAAGTATAATTTCCAACTACAGTATCAGTGGCAGGTTTAATATCATAAATTTAGACTATCAAACAGAAGATCTTGACTCATTTTGACCAAAATAAATTAGATAAACGTATGTAGCAATTAATAATGTCAAATTTAAGACCTTTTAAGAACTTTTGGGGCTGGGATTGCCTCCACAAAGCTCTGACGCACCAGGCCCAAACTTGTAAATACTGACAATTTTCCGAGGACTCCGGCGTCTGATACCGACGCACTCGCATGTACACATTACAAGTTTGCAGCTATATTAATATTCTGAATGCTGAGTAGAGCTCTTTTAGGCCTACTATTTAGAGACTTTTAGTACCTACAGACCAGACAGCCTGAAGGTAAAGGCAAACCTTGGAGCTTCAGTTATTCACTTACGTTAGCAGTTCAACATGACTGAAAATCGAAATAATTGGAGTTCGTCTCATATAATTAACTCTGCAGAATAAATTCTATATGAACAGGACACCATATTACTCATAATTTGGGTGTTAAATCAAACACTAGGTGGAGTAGGTGGTGTATTAATCCATCCATTCTCTCACATCTTTTCCTCCTTACACAGGTAAGAGACTACATAGTTTAATTTACCAAAGTGATTGACTCCGATCTGCATCTCAAAGCCATCTGCTGTTTTCCCGTAAGGACAAACCATCACTCCAGCATTGTTGATGAGGATGTTGAGCTTCGGCTCTCCTGCGCAAAAAAAAAAAAAGGACGTTAACAAGTTACGGTTGTGCCTTTAAAGTCCCTTTAGTGTACATTTTTCTAAAGAATGAATGGGTTAACCTTTGATGATGGCTTCAGCGAATTCTCGAATGGACTTGCCATCTGCCAAGTCAAGTTTCATGCAAACAATGTTTTCGTTTCCTGATTTTTCAATGACTTCTTTTGCGGCGGCCTGTGCTCTCTCCATGTCCCTGCACGCCATGATGATCTTTGCCCCTGAAAAGAAAAATAAACAGCAGTCAGATACAAACATTCACGTGATACAGGTGCTGAGCAGCCCCTAGTGACAAAATGTGTGTACTGTATTACACAGAGAGACCGTTTCAACCTGGACAACAACAACAACAAAGTTTAGTTTAAAATGCAGGTTTTAAAACTCCAATATGTGACATGTCAATGTTTGAAGCAGCTGCATGGGGAATTATAAGTTTTATTACAATAAAAATAAAAAGTTTTGCGTTATTTATTCATATTAAGCTGCTATATATATATATATATATATATATATATATATATATATATATATATATATATATATATATATATATATATAAACAATAAACATATATTCCTATCAAATATTTTTTTACAATTTCTTGCATATTTATTTAATTTAATCAAAAACTATAGAAAAGTATTGATTATTTTAGTGTCCAAAATATATATTAATCAAGAATTAAATTCTTTAAAAAAAAAAGAAAAGAAATAGGCAAATAAAATATAATGAAGAAAGGAAAATTGAGAAAGAATAAATAAACAATCTTAATAAATAAACAGTCTAAATAAATATTCCTATCAAATATGTTTTTTTACAATTTCTTGCATATTTATTTAATTTAAACAAAAAGTATTGATATATTTTAATGTCCAAAATATATATTAATCCAGAATTTAAAAAAAGGAAAAATAAGCAAATAAAATAGAGTGAAAAGGGGAAATTAAGAAATAATGACTAAACAATCTAAATAAATAAACATATATTCCAATCAAATATTTTTTACAATTTCTTGCATTTTTATTTAATTTAATCAAAAATGATAGACAAGTATTGATTTATTTTAGTGTCCAAAATATAATTAATCCAGAATTTAAATAAAGAAATGAAGAGAGACTAAATAAACAATCGAAATAAATAAACAGTCTAAATAAATAAAGCTATGGTATGGGGGTCAGACCCACCTCTCCTCGCCAGGTCGACGGCGGTCTCTTTGCCGATGCCCGTGTTGGCCCCGGTGATGAGCACCGTGCTGCCATCCAGCCTGGCATCAGAGCACCAGGCGGCCCGGAACAGGTTTCTGGGGTGTTGAGAAACAAGTGTTACTCAACCTTTGACTCTACAAACAATGGGTGTGACATGAAGCACGACAGAGCAAACACACTTTCTACAAGGAAACATACACGTTTGCCCCCAACTAAGGCGAATAACACGTAATGGAGCTTCTGTATGACGTTATAATTAGCTAGTTCATTGGCTTGGTTTACCACCTGAGCATAACTTTAAACACCACTTTACATACAGCAGAAGTCCTCACCTCATAGCCTGCATCTCACTTCTTTACACCACTCGGCTGGTGTAACACTTAACTTAAAAAACAACTTAATAACAAATGTTTATTGTAACATTCAACCGCACCAGAACCCCACAAACTTCCTAAAAAAGCGTCCGTTGGTTGAATTTGGAAATCCGGAACTGTCACTAAACAGTCATGTGTGACCGGCCGGGATTTCAGCCAATCGGGAGCGATTCCGTTGCTCACGGACAACGCTGATTGGTCGAGCTCTAAGTCACGGGTTCCGCCGTTGTGGCGGGTGCGCTCGATTATAAATGAGGGCTGCCCCGGATGGGCGGGGAGCAAAGTTTACCCACTCACTAAAGGAAATACATAATTTTTTTTTGTCGTAATATTAATATTAATAATAATAATAATAATATTAATTTTACTTATTTGTTTAATTCAATTTAACGGATATGTTTATGTAATAATCAAGTGCAGTATAATTAACAAATAATGAAAAAAATATATATATAGTAAATAAAAAATACTAAAAAAGAATGGAAAATGTGCACAATAATATATGAAATATGTACAGCAGCCTACCTGTGTAATAGTAATAATAATAATAATAATAATAATTCATTTAATTTATATAGTGCTTTTCAGTGACCCAAAGATGCTTACAATGACATGAAAACGGAAAAAAACAAAACAAAAAAAGGGCTAATGACTGTGAGGGTGGGACAAGACAGCACAACAGTAAACAGAAGCAATAATGAAGGCAGCATAACAATAATAATAATAATAATAACAATAATAATAATAATAATAATAATAATAATAATAATAATAATAACAGTACAGACAGTTATTATTGCGTACACAGTTGTGTGTTTCAAAGCAAAGCACACAGTAAAATGTATTACTGCATAACCTCTATTAAAAAAAACTGGTGTGTTGTCTCAAAGGTACAGTTATTTATGATTGCAATGAATAAGATTATGTCCTATCCATAAAAAGCAACAAGCAAAACAAAGCGGTATTCCTCTCTCCAGCAGATGGCAGCCAATGACCATCTACCACCCTGAATCAGCTGAGGCCTGTCTCACTCTGACACCGGCCCTGTGTCACTGGGTTATGTCCGTACACAGATTAACAGGTTGGTATTTGGGTAAACCTTTGTCCTTGGCTGAGATCTCACTCTGCTGACAAATAATTTGCAGTAAATAGAAATGACCCGTCAAAGTTCACCAAAACACCATGAATGGTTCATTCATTCATACGTTACAGGCGTTATCACGGCCTACAGTTGGATTACAAGGTCACACAGAAGGTCATTGGGACAGGAAACACTGTGCCCGTCATCAGCTGATTGTGCGTAAGCAAACATTTCCTTCCCTTTTCTCCGGAATATCAGTCAGCAAAGGAGTGTATTGGTGTGTGTGTGTGTGTGTGTGTGTGTGTGTGTATGTGCAGAACAAAGACAGATAGGGGAGTGTGTTCATGTGAATGTAGGACATAATTGGATTCAAGCTGATTGGAAAAAACACCCAGGAGTCCAAGTTTTTGGACGTATGCTGATTGCATCCTCACGAGCCCCCACCTCCACTCTTTCACTTCCCTTCCCATGTTTATTTAAGCAACACGACGTGCTACGTGGGACAGGAAGTGGTTGTATGTGGCTGTTTATTAATTTATCATATCATATACAGTATGTCAACATCATTTGTTGTGATCGCCTCTCAGTTCATCACCTTGTTAAGTAACAGGTGCTCTGTGGTTCATCAGGTAACCAAACAAAAGTAAACATTGACTTTTATTGTTTTAAATTTAGACTTTATTATGCATAGCACAGTAACAATCTGCCCCCCCCCCCCCCCCCCCCTCTTCTGTTTGCTATTGTTGACGGGCTACCCATGGTTCTGTCATTAGTGGCAAAAAAACATCAGCCATAACAGTTTACCTTAGCTATTACTGGCGCCGCATTAGCAGCTTCCCAGAGGCCAAAGACAATGGACAGGCAGGAGGATGCCATGAATAAACTATGAGAACAATCCATTAGCTATAATGGGATTATTAACTTTACTTTGGCAGGTGGAGAGAAAGAGGATGCAGCTTTTATATTTTTATACAGACAAACACAAATAAACAAGTGGGAGAACGTCTTGTGTGGATATGACGGTGCAGGTTTGGGAGTAACTGGCTCAAAAGTAATTAATCTGCTGATTTTAACAAAGCACATCCAAGAAAAGTACTGAGGCACTGTAGTGCTAGGGCATGATATATTACTTCTTACTTAGTGAAAAGTGGTAAGGATAATGGCACTGTGCAGAATTCCATCATTAATATTGCACAGCAGCTTTGACTGGCTTTCCTCCTATAGAATTCAATGTCAGCGCCATAATAATAATAATAATAATAATAATAATAATAATAATAATAATAATAATAATAATAATAATAATAATAATAATAATAATACTATTGATAACGATATGGAAGGTTTTTCCACGGAAAAACTTTATTTATTTTGTTCAGTTTGTTTTTACAGAGCTAGCTGAGGAATAAAGTATACCTTAAAATGAGAAGAAGAATACAGCAAAAAAAAAAAATGAATCCACCAACACAGTACGACGCTTGAATTCATAAACAATACTTTTATTATCATGTGACTAGTCTATCGTTCTGATACATTTTACATATAGGGTTGAACTAAATTGATTGACATATAGCAGCTGTTTCCGTACTCTGAGGATAATAAGTTAAATATATACACAGCTTTGTCGAATACTTGATTCTGATTGGTATGCACACAGTCCTCAGCATAGACCCTGGAGGAGTATTTTTTTAAACAAATAAATCATTTTCTAAATCAATATTTTGTGTCACATTATTGATTTCTTCATGTGTGTGTACAGCGAGCGGGGTCATTATTATGAATGAAAAACCCTCAGGGTGATTCAATACCTGAAAATCCTCCATCACCAGGGTCCAGTCCGCAATAATACTCCCCTCCCTCTACATTACCCCTTACGTATAAACTATGAGGGGGGTACTTCTTTCAATAATACTTTCAAAATATGCATCATTCTGCACAGTGAAGGTTACACATCTAAGTGTAATTGAGAGGGACTTACTCTAACCATTAAAATGTAGTCATAATTTGAATAACTGCTCTGGAAAGGCCTTTGAAACTGACTTTGAAAGGCAGATTTGGCCGAAGGCTCCACAAACCTAGTGATTTAGAGAAGCACCACGTCTAAAAATAATCAGCCTCCTTTTCTTGCCCTTTAAAACAGGTCAGTTGCAAAGCTGGCAGAGTAAGCAGCCCAGCTGTTTACATTATAACAACATCATTCCAAGGTCACATCCCTCACACACACACACACACACACACACACACACACACACACACACACACACACACACACACACACACACAAACACACACACACAGGCGACCAGCAGTCTGGTTTATACAGTGACCTCTTATCTACAAAACCTCAAATTATCTGAAGCAGTGGGACGTGATAAACATCTCCAAGTGTCCTGTCTCACCGTTACCGTACAGTCAAATTATTACTTGTTCGTCCATCACTCGAATTCTGCTTAGTCTGGCTTCTTCTGCACACCCCCTGTCAAGCTTCTGTATTTAGTTTCTCACCCCCTTCGCCTCCCTCACCTCTTTGAGTGGTTACATAACACATAAACGGTGCCATTCATTTGCTCACAACGGTCCTCCTTACTGATCCAATCTCTGACGTGTAATGGCTTTTTAAACTGCTGCACCATTTCCCAGAGATACCAATCTATACCTTCATCATCACACTCTTTCTTTTTTTTTTTCCAACCAGATGACAGACTTCCTTCATCTCACAGATGCCCTGTTGACTGAGAAACGCTGTAGCACTTAGCTCCGCCAAATCAGTCCCCTTCATAATTGGGGCGAAATACTTTTTTCTCTCAAGTTCTTGTTTTCTCTTGAGAAAATCAACACAAAGATGCAGAAACTGCAGGGTTGTTTAAAGGTCGTCCTCTTTGATGCAGCCGAGTTGATTAATGTGCGTTTCCTCCCTCGTGTATCTAAACCATACAATAAATGTTGGACACAAAAAAAATTGTTAAGTTACATAACAGCTCCCCCTTAAAGGCTCAAATCTGCTTTTGGTTATAAATGTACAGTTTATGTTTGACCCTATATGCAGAGAACTGAATCTCCCCTCATGGATCGCTCTTAACCGCGATGCTGCATGATGACGTAGTATGAGGGTATATTACGAGACCCAAAATGCCATTTGGAGGGAGGTTAGGGTGGTGGACATGGATGGATTTCTGAACGGGCCTACTTGGCACAAGCCCCGGGGCCCAAAGGGTCAGGGGCCCTGACTCACAAAATGATGCTGTAAAAAAACAAAACACAAAACAATCACAGGCATGCTAGACCACAAACAAACACAAAATTACATTAAATGACAAAAAAGGGGGCAGAAAACAAGCAAACACATGCACAAAATGCGTACAAACTACCCACATGAACACAAAAAAGGACAAAAAGAAATTCTGACTCAGAACTATCACAGAAAGATAAAAAATTACAAACGCAAAACGACAACAAAAAGATGCAAAACTACTAAAAATAGATGTAAATGACTACAAAGTGACACAAAATGACTAAAATAAATGTAAAACAATCCCTAAAAATTATAAATACCTAAAAACAGATGCAGAACCACCACATAAAGATAAAAAAAATTACTAAAAACATGCAAAACGATGACAAAAAGATCCAAAATGACTGCAAAGGGACACAAAATCACTATAAATAGCTGCAAAATTACCACAAATAGATGCCAAACAGACAAAAATAGATGCAAAAGGACCGACAGTAGGCTCTTTGAGTTTGTGTTTCTTTGCCTGCTGTCTCATAATCCATCCATGATGGTGGGTGGTTTTAGTTCCTAAACCTAAACATGTAGTGTTGTTGCCTAAACCTAACCCAGTAGTGTCCGTTTTGTTTGAAATCTCAATGCGATGTTAAAAACAGCCTTCTGAAGCTGTTGGTAGGTGAAGCAGTAACCTTCTAACTCATATATGAGGCTGATTACACCCACTTCAAACCGGCGTGTAGAGCACAGACTAAACAGCAAATACAGAAAATCTCTCATGTGAAATCACCAAAATGGTTTGAACTTTTGCAGAATATTGCACACTCATTTTAGGCCACATCGCTCACAGTAAGAAACCGATCGAGAAGATATGTCTACAGGGCCTTTAATTCTGAAATCTACCAGAAAAGATGCATCAGTCATCTTTCTGCAGACACATGCACCCACCTTTCAGTTCCTTTCCTTTTCTATCCGTCTTTTGATCTTCACTGTTTCATCTTCGTGGCAGCATGAATCATCACAGCTAAACCCCTGTGTCACTTAGTCACAGAAAAATTGGGTAACAAAGACACAGCCTCAGTGTCGAGGGTGTGTTTCAACACCAGCCTTTAGCCACTGATGTGTTCGGGTTCTGTCCATCAAAGAGATACTTCAAGCTTATCGCAAGATGGCACTGCAATGAATTTAGGTTACGTTGCCCTTTGAGGGTGAGCAGACAGTCATTAGGACCCCACTATGAGCCCCAGGAAACAGCCGTTCAGAGCTATTTATAGAGCTGTCTCAAAGAGTTAATGCTGTAGTTCAGAGCTGTGCGAGTGTGCCTCTGCAGGGGACAAGGGTGGTCTGTTTTAATGGCTGCATTATGACATTTACAGCAGCATGCAATATAGAATCATACTGCAGTGTAAAAGCATGACATTATTTTCCAATATAAAGAATAATGTGCTTCATTTTATGCATTTAGTCGACTGTATCAAGAGAATCAGCTCCCATTGCAAAGATTATATTTTATCAAGATGTTTTCTTAAAGGAGAATTTGGCAATTAAGACTTCTACTGGTGACTGCCACAACATTGACAAATCTCCGAGGTTGCTCATGATGTCCTGTGCATAAATAATACATTCACTATCTTCACAAGTCTACAATTGTTTTAGCTCAGCTCAGGGAACAGGTTGGCGCTCTTCTGTTTCTTAACAGGTACCAAAACACCAAAAACAACTGGAAATCTCTACTGTCTTTTTTTTTTTAAAAAGGTTGTTTTGTTTACAATTTGGTCTCGTCTCAATATTTTTATTGTGACAGATGTGACATCTATAGGCTTTCCCACTGCTCTTAGCACCAGGCTAAAAGAAGCTTTTACACTGGCACAGTCCAAAGTGGGTTAACTCCGACTTTAGCCTTAGGGCTCGCTAACGGATTGGCAGCATTAGCACTGAATTTGCAGCATTAGCCAGTAAATATCAACTGAAAATGGAGCTAGAAGTTGCAAGTGCAAAACGGGGCTGAAGTCAGCATTAGTCACATATTCCAATGGACATTTAACCCAGGGTTAGTGGAAGTGCAGTGTGAATCATACAGCGCCAGCCTTCAGTTAACCCTAGGTTAAGAAAGTGTGTTTAAAGTGTGCACTGTGTCACGGTTCAAACGCAAACATATAAAGTGATAAAGAGGGATGAAAGATGAAGGATGCAGAAGGATAAGAGTGATGTGTGCCTGTAGCAATGCCAGGCAGGTGGGGATGTATCAGTCAGAAATAACAGCAGAGTACAACCGTAAATACAAATAAGCATGCAGAATAAATGAATAAATACACAATTAGGGCATTAGTTAACACAAGCAAGACACATAAAATAGACTCACAGACAGAATAGAAATAGAAAGTTTCAGCAGTTGTGTGAGTCTTTATGTACCAACTGGTAGGTAATGCCTTCAGTTTGAAGCAGGTTTAAAGCGCTGTAAACTTCCTGCTTTCAATCAAGATAAGCAAAACAAACTGCATCAATTACAAAGACAAAAATCTTTTCATGGTATTTGCTAGTAATTTACATACATTATAGTCATTTTGTGCAATCTGGCAGCAAACATCTTGCTTTGCATTCCTTGAACAACTTCTGGTTTGATCTTCAATTGTTGTGCGATGTTTCTACAGTGGGAAAGAAAAACTTCTCACCCTTTCGTACCCTTTCACAAGCATGTGCGTAACTGAGCCTGTACTATCTTTACATGTCCTCTCACCATGACACATTTATTTCCTTGTCATCCCAGATGTCACCATACTCCACGTGGGAGCGGCACCCTCATTGTGTTCAGCCTTCAGGGTGTAATAAATGATTTTACACCAGCAAATATAATACATCAACCAGTACAGACCAGGACGGATATTAACTTATTATTTGCTTTTATTGCTTCAGAAGGTTTCATTGCTGTTAAGTGACAATCTTCAGAGCTGGATCCAGTGTCACATTCCTGGAGACATACAGTATCAGGTGCAGTAGGATGCACTTTAACCAGCATTGAGTGCTAAGTGATCAACAGTAATCAATCACACTCCTGCCTTCAGCAGTTGAGCAACTGGTGTCTGCAACAGCAGCCACAGTAAAATAATCAGGCCCATGTGTCATCTGATCCTTGTAACGCACTGGGGATCTTGTCAGGACTTCGTTGCTGTGTAGCCAACAGACTCCTCTGATCTGGACTAGGCTATATATATATGCTGGTATAAAGAATAAATATGTGAATAAATGAAGGATGACACAGTTGTCTATGTCAGGGATATCAACACAAAAGATTGGATTATTATTTGGATTATTTCTGTGTATTTTTGAGACAGAATATCTGCCCCTCTCCCTGGTTTAAAATCGGCCAGGGTATATTAGAAGTTACAGCAGCCTGGTATTCTATTTGTAGTAGGAGTAGTATTGAGCAATCACATGAGCATGTTTTGGTTGCATGCAGGTAAAGTTATGACTGTCACGCAATATCATAATCCATCTGCTGTAGTAGAATTAGCTTTTTGTTATTATTTGTCAAAGTCATGTGCAGAGATCTGTTTATAGAGACGCCGACTCTCAAACTCTATTTTTGCGTCTTAAGTTGCTAATCAGACGAAGAAACCTTGACCCGGATAGCTGCTGGCTACACCTGAAATGTTGGCCGTTGCCCGAAGAGGCCAAGTTGACTTCACACCGATAACCGCTGGGTTTCCGATTCCCGTTCCCTACTCGCCCACATTTTGACACTCCACATAAATGCATCATGAAAACTGGCTACATAGATTACATTCACACCTTCACTCCCTTCTCAGAACAGTCTGCATATCTCAAAATCACATCATAAGTGATGCTGCTGAAGCTATTATTTACCCTACCGCTGGATCAGTAGATTGTATATTGGCTGTTCTCTGACTGTCTGGTTCGGATTTTTTTAAACCTAAATGTACAAAAAGTCTACATGAGAGAATGATTTATACCCCTGCTGCTGGTTGGGTCCGCTGTTCCCACACCACCACCTGCTCTCGCAATTTGACATTTACAGTTCATCTCATAATTCATCAGAAGAAGGTGTAAGAGTATATATGTTATGTTGTGATGGCAAATATATCTTTTGACACTATTATTTACTTTTCATATTGCCCTGCAATGAAATGAACAATCATCAATTCAGTTTCAATCATATGTGTTTCTCTGAGTAAATCTTATCTTGTAGCCGCAGTAATCAGGGTTTAGAGTAGATAGAGCCACGGGAAAGAGACAGCTGCAAGCCTTCTGATGAATGACTCTGTGAAGACTGTTGGTGAAATGCGCCAATGTGTGCCTCTATTCATGACTCTAATCAAAAGGCATTTAAATTCTGGCCAGAATATCTAACTAAACAAATTATTATCTGTTGGTTTGGATGATTTTGCATGGTGTGGAAGTACTGAGGCTGTAGTTGTGTCTGTGTCTTTGGTTTGTTTTGCTTAAGATACCATCCTGTATCTAATACACGTTGTAATTGAAACAGTACAGTTCACAAATAACAGATAACAAAATTAGTTATCCAGCTGTTGAGTCATGACATGACGCCATAACTCAGATCTGAGTAAAAATAAACCAACGTAATAGTCAATTTACCGCCTAACAAAGAAAAGAAAGAAGTGTTCATAATTGTCCGCAGGTTCGGATGTTGTTGTCCGTTTAGTTGGATGAAGTGTTTGTACCAGGAAATCGTATTTTCTAAAGGGTCTTACGTCAGACTTAACAGCCCCATAGAGACCACGTTGGGCATTTTGGGGGATTGACCCGCTTTTGGGGCCAGCGTGGCGTGGCTTTTGTGGAACTGCAGTTTTTGGCACTTAAACGTTTCATTTTTCTCTGTCCTAATCTGGAAGCTCCAATTGAGCCTATATCGGCTAATTATTTTAAGATTTTTCTCCCCAAACAAACAAACTTGCATTCGTAATTTAAAAAATACATCATGCAAAAAGTGGTACTACACAAATACTACATCTAATGAATTGTAACAAAACAGTTTAAAATATAAGAACATCTTGTACTAAGTCATTTCTTCAAGTACATTTAGTTTGCTTATTCACCTGCTACAATTTAGACTGTAATTACAAGCTTACATTCATCATTATGTCAGTATACAAACACAAGTACATCCTGTGCCTTTGGTGAAAAAGGTCATTTTGCAGTCAAACACACAGAAACAGAGAGACATGCAGGACCTAAAACACACAAGATACCGAGCACATTTGGTCTGACAGCAGGGAGTGTGATGGATGAGTGACATGAAAAAACATTTGACATGGGAAATTACAGCTCTCTTCTACAACAGCAAACGGCTCTGACCCCTTCTGTCTTCGCCCTGCGCCCGACAGGCTTCTCTGACAGACGGGCTCCAAAAATACACAATCCACAGAGTCCAGATGATTCATTTGGAGCAACTGGATTGGGGACGGTGTTTTATGTAATCAGAGTGGGTAACATAACAGACGCATGATGACAAAGTTCAAATCTGTGTTATAGTACTTAATTGCTTTACTCAGTCAGGACTGCATTTCTCTTCTTAAACCCAACTCATGAGACTAGTTCATTATGTGGGATATTATTCCTGATAATGGGTACACATCTGTAGAAGCAGAGGAAGAATGATAAGAATGATCTGGTAAATGTTTAATTTGAGAGCTTTGTTTTCTTTTGGGCTCTCGTGTGTATACGTAAGGTACGATGTCTGGGAAAGTCTCAACACATCTGGTCAGTGTATGTCCGCTGACAGACGGTTAATAATGTAAATGATGGCGGTGGTGTGCTTGGCCCGTAAAACTTCTCTTTGGGAGTTCACTTCTCAGATTGAAATTCCAATGAACTCCACCAGGGCACCGGTTTGATTTCATGTGTTTTCCTTAGAGGGATTACATTATGTAAGACTTCACATAATCCCAATTTGTATTTAAAGTAGATTTCAGCACTGATCGAGTGGATTAAAAAGTGCTCACAGGCTGAACATAAACTGCAGTGGGTCACAGAGTTGCCGTGCCATCCATCTATATTCTTACATCATTAAAACAACACATCTATGAATTTCGATAATAATAATTTACTAGAAATATACAGGGACCTGACTGGAGCACTGTTTTTTGCTTTTTCTGCAGCCTAGTTTACAAAAACCTGGAAATTTGCCATGTTTCTCCACTGCAGTGAATTCACTACTAGGCGTTATGTTAAACACTGCACTGCACTGTACACCACACATACACAAGTACTGCATGTTCTGTAGATATCAGCATTTCTGAGGAAAATACCCAACATGCAAAAGATGAAGAATGACTACTATGAATAGCCTCAAATGTTCCTCAGTGTTATCATGCAAAGCACGTCTCCTCTGCACAGTTTTGTCATTGTTAAAAGGGAGAAGTGGTCCATTGCAAAAGGAGTGCAAGGGGCTCTTTGCTATTCACTGGACACATTCACAAAAAATGAGCTGCAGAGCCAGGGGGGACAGAGAGCTGAACTTTCAAAAGAAAACTGAGCCAGAGCGCATGGCTGAGGGGAACTCGCCGGGTTCATATGCATCTAAATGAGCGAGAGACAAACCGGGTTTAAGCTGTGATCCTTGACGCTTCTTTTCAGTCGGACAGAAAAGAAAAAGGTCCAGCCATGGACTATTGATATTCCATTCATGTGTTTTGGGGGCTGGTCCCTGAGGGGATTTCAGGTCGCAGCAGATGCTCAACACACACCATCACCAAGGAAGCTATTGTGTAAACACGGAGAGGTTCATTGACCGTCACCAGCAACATGTCAGACCCTTATGGATTAAGGATTTTCTCTTGTTCCATAAAAATATTTCCAAAATACAAGTAAGGTTCCTACAATGCTCATGGGTGGCGAACCAACACTGTAAAATCAATGAATTACTTTTGAACTTTCTACAACTGGGCATTTTGGATCAAGGCCAATCCGGACTGCTTTTTCTTTTTTCATGTGTTTTATTTTTTGGTAAGCTTGGACAAATCAAAATATTAACGGTGTTGGAAAAAAATCTCTAGGGCAAGTTAGAGGCTTTTCAAAATCAATAACAACATCTAGCTATCCATGGAGGGTAAGAGGGAAAAAAAACAAGTTGACTATTACTTTGACTACACTGTAAAACATTTGTAAGCTGCCTCAACTTAAAAACAAGTTTCCCGCTGCTTTAAATGTGAGTTATCCGAACTGAACGTGTACAGTTAGTTAAGTCGTCTGATGATGTGAAGATGTAAAAAGAGTTAGGTTCACTAAACTTGGGTAAACAAGTATACATGCCAGCACTTGTGATTTTCATGGGTTTCCCCCGATCTTTCTCATGCTGTGCCCACAATTGGTACTTTCTCCCGATTTGATAGTGATATACAATCAAATGGGTGTTTCTCGTGTGTCGTGTGTGTGCCAGGACGGATGAGCCAGGACGGATGAGCCCCCACACATTACCATGCACATTACGCTTAATTTCATGGTACCTGGCAACCCAGTCTGGAGCAACTTATAGACCACCAGCAGGCAATCACCTTATTCTTAGGTTCATAAATTGTACCTGAGAATCAGAATATATTACAAAATCTAAAACAAATCTGACTTAACTTAGCATGGACACTGCCCCATGTAAAGAGGCTGAAGGTCCTCGAGGCAGCAGCCAAGGGTTTGACTCCATCCTGCGGCCCTTTGCTGCATGTCTCACCCACTTTCTCTCACCCCATGTCCTTGTCTGACCTATATAATGCAGGCTTGAAAAACTGCCCCAAAAAAAATCTGAAAAAAAACAAAAACTCAGGAAAAGGAAATCATGAGGTTTAAGTTGAAAATAATAAAATGTCTGTATTTAGATCAGGTAAATGATAAAAGACGAGTTGATTCCAATGCTTCCTGTATGCTGTTTAACAGTGTATGGAGGTGAATGGGTCTGCTGAAGATGTGGGTTGAATTTTAAAATCCTTTGTTTGCTGCTTTAGCCGACTCACACCCTCCCAATAGGAGACGAACTGGTGGCAGGTGGTGATGAAAAGCAACAAAGAAGAGGTTCTGAATTCATTATGTCCGCTTAAAACACACATATGGCTCTAGATTGCTACTCACCACATCTTACCACCACACATTGAAAATTGGGGGGTAAATTGAGGGAATTGTGTGCCTCTGCAGGCAACCTCTGTGCTTTCAGTCACTATGACTTCAGCGGGGAACACACAACAGAGAACTGGCCTGGTTTCTGTGCCTCCCAGTTATAGAGCGTACAACAATGTTATTTGAGAAGGGTCACATGCACACATGCAGTGTCTACACTGAATCCCTCTCTTCTGTTATTTCTGATTCTTAGCTACCCATCTCGCCCTGGTTTACCAGCATGAAAGCATTCGTAGTTCTATAAGAGCCAAGAGCCAAACAAGAGTGCGTCTGTTTGCTTTTTGCTGGATTTCCTTGGGGACTAAACAGAGGAAAAATATCAAGATAGTGCTGTCTTGTTCGTGTTCTTGTTCTTGTTTGAACAGATGGTCTTCCTCAGGTGAGATCTTCCATCTGTCAGGAAGACCATCTGTTGAAAAGGAAAATATTAAATGTACAATTCCTTAAAAATACTTTGCAACAAAAGGTCCCTTATGTGATAAAATCGAGTGCATCTGTGTGCTTTTTCATTTTCAAAAACATTTCCCTGTATTTTATTAGTATGCAAAGAAACTGCTACCGCTACATCATTTTCTTTGTTACAGCCTCATAGGGGTTTTATGCAGAGTGTTATAATGGTGACCATACGGCACAAGGAAGACAGCTGATGAATTATGGTGTGAACAAAATGGGAGAACACTGATGACAGCAGGGCATCATATTCCTGAAAACCTTACAATGTTCATTCTGCAAAAATGATGCATTATCCCCTTCGATGGGATTCAATCACTATATTAAAATGGGCTCCATTTATGTAATCACTATATACAATGATCTT
The DNA here is from genome assembly GCF_963691815.1 of Echiichthys vipera. Taxonomy (NCBI): domain Eukaryota; kingdom Metazoa; phylum Chordata; class Actinopteri; order Perciformes; family Trachinidae; genus Echiichthys; species Echiichthys vipera. The sequence goes on from NC_139846.1 coordinate 8,172,789, forward strand.
TTGAATCTGAATCATAGAAATTCATGATTTTTACCCACAAGAATGTACTTGAAAATAGGTAATAGCAGCAAATACAGGCTTTATTTACATTTTATGATACTTAGAGAATAGACTTTGGGGCGGTGCATCGCTGTTAACTAAACAAAAGAGGCTATTTTAAGCCTTTTTTTAAAACTCTTTTATTGCCTTTTTCATGCTCTCTGTGTACTCCCTCACCGCCGAACAGCCTTTACTGATGCAATGACCTCATTTCTTGTCACAGATCGATACTGTTTCACCATATCTTATCTTCACAGGACTGTGTACTGTTAACCAGCACTGCAAGTTACTCATTTGGGTGTAGTAGTAGCTGTTGCATGTTACTATCAGCATTAGTGTGATGTGGCAAACGAAGCATTGTGGTGAAAGGGCAAAGCCTGTTGTTTATAGGAAGAGGTGATAGTTGGTTAAGACCACCGTAACTGTTGTTGATACATAAGGTAATGAATAGTATTATCTTTGTACATTTGGAAACAACACATGAAAGCTTTTAACACCGTGTTAAGACACAGAAATCCTTCAATAAGACCACAGAGGCCGTTTGTGCCTACCCTCTAATAAGACCCACAGGAGCATTTGCCTAACAACCCCAAACAGTTGCAGGATATCAACATCTTCATACCTAAATTGAAGGATTGCAGTTCTAAACGCATGATGATGCTGTGAAACAGACTAAGTTTGGTTGGATTTAGGCAACAAAATACGTGTGATTTGGGTTCAAATAAGTATGTTTGTTACTTTGTTACTTACGTGACTTAGACACATATGTAACTTCACCTGCAAGACAACAAATTAAAGGTAAAATAAATCAACGCGGAGTTTTAGTTTCAAGCGGGACACTCACAGCAGTTTCCAAGGTGCAAAATCCTGTCTTTTTTTTACCCTTCCATACACCCTGGCTTCCTACTTACGTCTTACTGCAACCCCCGGCTCCTGCTTTGATCCTGCCATAATTGCTACGGCCACTAGAAGTCGCTGCTACATTAAATACGAGTCATAATAAGCTGCTTATATAAATGACCTGGGTCGCAAGAGCATTCATTCTTTGTTGACATCCGTACGGGCACGCTTTAGCATTGCATAGAACCAAAAATGAAAATGCAAATGTTTTATTCCACACATTCTTCTTTCTCGTCAAAACCTAGCGCCTACATTACCCACAATGCACTACAGTTCGCTCTGAGATTCAGAGTTAAGGAAGTGGCTACAGAAGTCTGGTTAACCCACTTCTTTCTAACCACGCACTCCCAGATTTTTTCTTTTATTTCAAACTTTAGCCTACAGCCCCAACTGTGACCAAGTGAAATCACTTGAGACACTTTATCGGGACATGTTCTGAAAGGAGACCTACAACAGAAAGCTTCACTGCACACTTTATTCATGCCATTTTGCCAAGTTTTCCCATCTGATTAAGCGATGTTTCAGTCTTATATGCATGCTCGCTCAAAGGCTCTAGGTGTTTGTTACATTCTACAAGCCAAAGACCTTTTGACTGACAGAATTTGGTTTAAAGTCTGAGGTGAAACTTAAAATCTTAAACCTGTCTGCTGCAGATGTTTAAGGGTCAGTGAGCATGCAGTCAGAATTACAGCCAGTGGCTGTGCGTTTAAGGCTTGGGATTAAAGCTGTGTGTGTGTGCGCTATATTAAGATAATGAGATCTACTTTCTAAGGGCGACCTTGACACATAACTGAGACACTCAACAGCTCAGCACATTATAACAAAGGTTTTCATTGTTTCAAACAGAAATATTCAGCAGTGAAGGAGTGCTCTGTAGGACCAGGTTAATAACTAAGCCTCAGGTGCAAACCAGCCATGAATTAACACGATTAAATCTGTCTTAATTACTGTTAAATGCAGACCTTTGTTCATTCATAATAATCTTAAGGAAGATGCTGGTGATTTGAGCAGAAGCAGGAAATAAGCTACAGTAATCCCTGTAAACCTGAAAACAGAGTTTTGTTGTGACTCAAAATATTAGCCTCTGAAACAATCACTTGGCTTGTTGGGGCAAGGACAGTTTTCCCTTATTTATTGTGTATTCATTTTGTTCATGCACCTGTATTGACAGACTGTAGGAAGCAAGGCTTGACTACGCTTCCCATCATTTTAAATTCTAACAGAAAAATTATGTAATATGTAATGTAATATCATGTAATGTAATATAAACAGACAAGTGGCAGACCCAGGCTGTCTGAGGAGCAGGGGGGGGGAAATAAAAAGGGCACAAGAGTGCAAAATGTTGCAATGTTATGTTGGACAGCATCACATTTTCTAAGCGTACAACACGAGCACTCCTGGAAGCTAAACAGATTTGGACCTGGTTAATACTTGGAGGCCGTCTGGGAATACCAGGTGCAGTAAGTTCAGGGGCAGCTGTGGCTCATGAGGTAGAACGGGTCGTCCACTGATCAGATGGTCAGATCGGTTCGAGCCCCGGCTCCTCCTGTCCACATGTCGAAGTGTACTGAAGCCCAAATTACTATGTAAATAAAGTACATTTATGAATGTGAGTGTGAATGGTTGAATGTGGCCTGTACTGTAAAGCGCTATGAGTTGTCAGAAGACTAGAAAGATGCTATACTGCAAATCCATTTGGCACGTTTTCTTGCACATTGGGTGACAAGGGAAAAAAAATGCTGGAGGTGCAACGTCTCGGAAAACACTGAACCCAAAAGCACAAATTCAGAGAGTCCAAAAAAATCTAAACTTATTTAAAAATAGCAAAAAACAATAAACAAGGCAGTAAACAAAGACGAAACTAAGGGAGAGAGGCCAAAAAAAGCAGGACATGGGAGGCTGATGAGGATAATGAGGTGAAGGGTACAGGTGAAGGGAACGAGGTGATTGCAGGGCAGCCTAGGGTGGCAAGATATGCAATGACAGGAGAGTCAGTGATGAGCAGATGAACACAGATGAAAAAAACAAAAACAGTCCATGAGCAGGTGACCCTGTGACAGGAGGTCTGACAAAATAACTGACCTTTTAACATTTTGTTGCAAAAACACTAAAACAAAGTTGAACCATGATATTCTCAGCTTTATTCATTTGTTTTAGAAGAAACCTTAAACCATATTTTATTTGCCTAGATTTTAATAAAGGTGACTCGTGACCCGACCCCGGATAAGCGGATGATGATGAGATGAGAGACTTGTTAGTTTATTAAGTCTAATTGATAGATTTTTTATCCCTTGTGTTTACTTAGTCTGTTGATTATTCACTTTTTCTCTATTCTGTTTAAATCTTGTTCTGTGAAGCACTCTGCAGGTCTGCATGATCATATAAAAGTTATATAAATAAAGAGCTCTCCCACTTTACTCTTCTCTGCAGTATGACAGCAATATTGTTTGTATTGTCCACTCTCTCTCTCTCTCTCTCTCTCTCTCTCTCTCTCTCTCTCTCTACACACACACACACACACACACACACACACACACACACACACACACACACACACACACACACACACACACACACACACACACACACACACACACACACACACACACACACACACACACACACACACACACACACACACACACACACACACACACACACAAACACACGTGTCTCTGCATCCCATGAACCTATAAACTCTGATGGCCACTCCATGCACTATGTGATGTATAAACAGATAAATGTGTGATTTTTTTTGGACAAACCTGTTCCCTTGTCTCTCATGGTATTTGTAGCTACATCAGTTTGATATGCGGGTGCCAGACAGATTGTGTCTAGTTGCGATGGGGCCATCGATCATCATGCTCCCTGTCCGGGAGCTCACTGGGGAGGAAGTGTGATGGCAATCAGTCGGGTCTAATACTCTGTCTGTTTTTACTTCAAATGACGAAGGCCTTTGTGTTTGCTTTGCCAACACAGAGACACAGTCAGTATCTGGTTTTTGAGGAGAGCAGATAAGGTGGCGACAAGATGTGTAGGTCAGAGAAATGTCATGCAAAATAAGTCGAATAATGAATTGCTCTGAGTAAACATTGAATGCATCCTACAAAAAAGCACTATTTTGAGCTGAAGAACCCTGGAGCTGTGTGTGTGTGTGTGTGTGTGTGTGTGTGTGTGTGTGTGTGTCTGTGTGTGTCTGTGTGTGTGTGTCAAAATGTTTTAAAAACAAGCATCTAAATTCAGGTCAGCAGGCTTATGCAGCAGATTTGGGAACAGCATCTTTCATGAGGCACAGCGATAGAAAACAACACCCACTTCCTGATGCCTCTGTGTGTTACAGCATAATTAAGAGCAATCATCATTATCTGCAAAGACATCAGAACATCGAGGCAGCAGAGGGGAAACACAGTTCTGCTGTTCTGCCGTTACATAATTTTGGATGAACCCATTTTCAAGAATCTCTTCTTGTTTGCTTTTTTTTTTAATTCATCCAAATGAGGTTTTTAGATGGCACATGAGCAGGGCGGTGACCTCATGGAAGTGAGATTAGAAATAATAATCCATGTGGAGGGAAGGTAATTCTGCTGCAAACCATTAATTAAAGAAACAAACAACAACTTTAAAATTAAACTTAAACATATTTGTTATATAATATATAATAATAATACGCAATATTTTGAAACTTTTCAGTTCAAAGTCCAGAACGACGGATTCAGAATCAGACTCCAATCAGGAGTGCGAGCAGTCTTTTGGCGCACTATTGCATGACTTTTGCGACACGACATCTGACATCAAAGGAACTTGATATGAAGGCTCAGCTAAGTGATAACATGCACCTTCCATCTGGTAAGATCCTTAAAATGCTCTAAAAACATTGATTGTCAATATACTTACCAAGTTATTGTTCATAGTTACCTGCTTCCTTCATGTTTTATGGCTAGCATTACTACACAGCGCCTCTGCTGGTAACAGTACACCTGCTCAGGACAGGGAGAGAGCTGGTGAATCATCTTTATTTACTTCTCCCATTTTTCCCTTCCCTGTCTCCCATCCCACATGCTTGCATCAACATCCCGCAGATTTACAGCCTTGACCCCTGAGGTCTTGTCGTGTCCAGCGATTTGTCAGACTTACAATGAAGCTGTCATTTCGTATTTTCGTGTACAGCCACTGGGCCTGCAGGCGAGGGACAGCCGTAGATGACACTTTGGTTGCTGCTACACTGCACAGACATGCTGCGCTATCTAGTGAGAGCGTATACTTCAGCCACTATTATATAACCGATGCAAGGCAATTTACTGAGCATTGGAGAGGTAAAATATGTGTGTTAATTATGAAGAATGCAAATACTGAGTGTGAAGTACATTTAAGACGGATCTTTTGTTCTCGCTCATGAAACAGTTGAGTGCTTGTTGTTATCATGTGATCCTTGTCAGGAAATGACATTTGGTGAGTTGTCAGGAAATTGTAGATGTTCACATTTTCATTTTTAAGGACACTTTCAGGACTTCTGGTCCAATGTTGCTCAAAGTTTAGATGGAAAGTTGTTGACAAGTTAGTAAACTCCATCTGCCTAGGAAGATACAGTTGAAAGCTCCAAAGCAGCCAAAAAATCAACCTTTACGGTATGATCGAATGTTCACCTTTGTATAAGATGTTTGCTTTTATGTTTGTATTTGTATAGTTAAAAAATCAGATATGTATCAGAGGGAAAATGGTTATTTAAAGGTCAAATAAATAAATAAAGTAAAAATAAAATAAAGCACATTTGGGGACATTTGGTCAGTTCATTTTTTGGTTATAGTAGATTAGGTGGTCGTTCTCCCTCTCTGACAGTAGTCTCCTCCAAAAGAACATACAGTACGTTATCAGAGTAACTGTATGTTATCAGAGAACCAGCATATGGTGCCAGAAGTCTGGAGCAGACAAAACACAGCCGCACCCTGTGAAGAATCAGATACGATGCATTTCTTTGGAGCATGAGCACAGTTTTGAAAACAAATTTAAATAATATAAAATTGTAAATACGAGCAAAGCTCAGGCTGCCACTGCTGTTACAAAAAATAACTCTCTGTCAGTGGTATGTACAAAGATAACCTGGTTAACCATTACATACCTATACAGAAGCAACGAGTTGACAGTGATATATGTACATAACAGTTATTACTTATATTTATTAAGGTGTTTTACATGCAACAATATATGGAACGCATGCAGGTTTTTTGTGGTTGAGCCCGCCATGTTTCGTGCAAAGTGAGCTAGTTTTGATATGTAAATGCAACGTTTTCAGTTAGCTTCTGTCCGATGCGTGGCACACAACTCCCATGTCAGTTAACCTTAATGCTTTCAGGACATTCAGAAGTTATGCAACAATTTTACTGAATATTTCTTTGATGAAATTTCACATCCTTAAATGTCAGTCAGTCCCGCCATCTTCCTCTTAATCTGTGAGAATGAGGCGTCAGTTTTAGTGCCCCCATGTTTGAGAACAAATACCCCCCTATATAGCTCACCTGCCATGTCACTTATTATGGCTGCATTTGGCTTTGAACATATTAGATAATGCTATACATGCTTCATGCTTCATCACCGGTCATGGAGCCTCCAGAATCTCTGCCATCTCGAGCCTGTTTGTAAGCTGATGAGGGCCCCGGCTGTTGCACTTTATCACCTCATCAACCTGCAGTACAGTACATTGCAGCACATACTTCCTGTGCCTTTAGACGTTCTTATTGAAGCTATGTTGTTCTATCAGGCGTGATCTTCCTTCACACTGCTGTTTACATTGAAGGAATTTCCTTCCTTGTTTGCATGGCGCCAGACATGTTCCTCTGAAATCAAAGGGAGTCTTTAGAAATACGGACAGTTGTGGTCGGGTTTGATCGAAGTCACGTTGTGGTGAAAGATGCCTGTGCGTTGTTGTGTGATACGTGCTGATTCAGTTTTCTTTACTGTTCCTTCACTGAAATTGTTTCACAGCATCATCAGACAACTTAGAGCTGCCATTTTGCTTTCATCAGTGTTTTTGTGAAGATTAAATTGGACTTTATATTATATATATACTTACATACATACACATATATACACTACATACATAGTAAGAAACGTAAAGGTCTTATTCTCTGCTCATTTTCAGGTTCATACGTATTTTTACTAGAACATGCTTTAATTTTCAAAAACACATTACTTTTGTTATACTGTCTGTCTGAATTTACCGGTATTCCCCTTCTGTTTGAAACACTCTCTTTAAGAACCCTCCCGAAAAAGCCCAGTGTGCTCTGATTGGTCAACATTAACAGATTTTCTACATCTGTGCTCTATCTCTGCACCATCATTGCAGCTGGGTAATGACTGTAACAGCACTGTAGCAGCACTTTCTACCTCTATATTTGTGACATTAGAACCGTACAGAAGTCCTGGCGCCTCGTTTAAAGACACAGCTTCTGAATACGGGCTGTGTGCATTTCTCTGTGGATTGAGGGTTTTGATAATTCCACAGTATTAATATAGCAACTCAACCTGCTTTATAATACAAAACAACATGAAAAGCTCACTTTTTACTATATGATACCTTTATTACAATTTCACGTTTTCATAATAATAAACTTTGGCTGACACATTGGGAGTATACGGTTTAATTCCAATCAGCCATTTACTTTTGTTTGTCATGCGTTTTTAACAGTCACATCATTTTTAAATCAATTGCTGCCAAATAATTTACAAAGAGGAATGATAACTAAAAAGTAGATTACACTAATCTCCTGATAGCACGAAATTCAAGAGAGAGGTAAAGTAAACATTGGACTTTTAATATATAATCTAAAACAAACACATATGCACCTTTAAACACTGATGGCGGTCATGGTCGGACCACTTTACTTTGATTATCATGCAAGAATAATCAGCGATCACTCCCTCTTATAATGATAATAAAACACAATCAAAGTGACATCATCGAGAACTTTTTTTTATAAAATAAAATGCATTAAGCACATGTTTCAAATTAACAGCTGAGCTGCAAATGTTGCCGAGTCGTCGCCACATTGCTGCCTCTATCTACCTTAAAGCACTAGCTATCAGGTGGTAATTTGAGAGACTGGACCTCCTGCAGCCCTACAGGAAACCCTACTCCCATGGGTAATGCTAGCTAGCATGCCACAGCGCGAGCACGGGAGCATGAACAGAAATCCGGCCCAGGGCTGGATTTATTTGACTGTGGTTAGGAGCAATGGAATGGGAAAATAAGTAGATGACATGAAGAGGAAGAAGACAAGAAAAAAGGGGGGAGAGAGAAAATGAATAACTGACTGTTGTTATTTATTCAGGCGAAACATCTCTCCACCTCAAAAACTTTGTTTCCTTGTGTGTGTGAGAAAAAGTGAGGGACAAAGAGCGAGAGAGAGAGAGAGAGAGAGAGAGAGAGAGAGAGAGAGAGAGAGAGAGAGAGAGAGAGAGAGAGAGGAGAGAGAGAGAAAGTAAAGCAACCAACAACCAAACGGACAAAGACATGGCTGGAACTGGTACAGGTTTGGCTCACCCTCACTGAGCAAAGTGCCAGCCTGATAGCCTCATTGAATAGACTCATTCTTCTTATCAGAGTGGCCAGCAGAGCAGCAGGAGGAGGCGGTGGCGGTGGTGGCGGTGGCGAGGTTCTGTGTAGGTGACCTAGATAAGGGTATTCCCAAGCAGTACAAGGCGCATGGGGCCGGGTGGCCTCCGAAGGTGACACACCCCTCCGCTATCAAGAGAAGGGGGGCTTGTCTCTGTTATCAGTAGAAAATACTGTCATGTTAGTCAGGAGATATCAGCCTGAGGGACCTCACTCCAAACAGAACATGGTCAATACTTCATGTTACGTCATATGGCTTTCCCATGGACTGAGACGACTGCAGGGTCTCACACTCAAACTCAGCTGCTAGGCTTTCTGGTTCTTATGCCAACAATGACAACCTAAAAATATAGAAAAAAACCCAAGGAATGTGACACTGAAATGTTTCATGGTCATGGTTGTCCAGAATAAGTTGACTGTCAGTCCGTCTCCGGTGCCAGCTAGTTAGCTAGTCCCTCAAACTGGCGCTTTAAGAACTATGATAGTTCTTGCAGTGCACAATACAATAAAAAAAAATGGTTCTTACTCTGGTCATCCGGTCCTAATGTCATCCAAGGCCCCACACTATTTTCAATGTTTGTCAAAAAAGACACAGCTGCTCCTTTTCACCTGAGAGTCAGTGAGAGTGTGAAGTCCATACACTAAAGTTCACACTAATTCCCTCAGATCTAACCCTCGAGTATCTGGTGCAGCAACAAGGACGTGATTCCTCTCTGGGTTCCTACTCTGCTACTCAGTGGAATGTACAACTAAGTGTCTTTTTGACCATGAAAGGTACATTTTAAAAGTTGCTGTAGGCATATCGTGTAGGTGTAGGTCGATAGATTTATGTTCAACATGAATAATAGTTACGTTAGGAGACTGGTTATTTTTCAGCACATAAAAAAACTAAAAAGCTGTCCCATTGAATATTAGGCTTTGGAAATGCTTAATATTTGAAACACTGTTGGATGGACAAGTGGATCTACTTGGGACTAGGCTCATGAAATGCTTGTGATAAAAGGACATCATCACCGCTTTGCTCCATGATGTCATCAAAATGAATAAGCATCCTGTGGATTATTGGCTTAAAATGGACACAAAAATGCACATTTCCTTGTTATCCGTCCTGTCCACACTAGGAAAGATTCATTAACGAAACATAAACAGATGCTGAGAATAGTGTGTCAATGAATGCTCTGTGATGAATCTGTCACGAGTCTGTAATGATCCACAGTGTAATTGTCAGAGATAGTTTGGTTCAGCAGTAGTATGACCCTGCAGGGATTACCCCATGATCTCATTACAGTCGAAGCTACAGTAGAGATACATGTGGACTTGTCCTAGCCTACTTAATAAAGAATCATACTGGTGAACTCATGCCGACTTGTCAGATTGTTTTTTTGTGTCTATTTATACTCACAAATAAGTTATGTGTGATCAAGAATGTCAAATGTGATGTTTTCATTGCTGCATTGTGCTATTTTGTTTGTATGAATCAATTTAAGAAACTATTTTTTACCAAGCTCTAGACCAATTTAAATATAATGTGATAAGAAAGAAAAAGGCCACAATGGGGGATGATTAATACTGAGGCTTTCAGTTAATGGACAGTATTAAAAAGATTTGTGTTTACTTGCTTTTCCTCGTGGGAAACTAAATAGAGTGGTTCCGCTTGAATTAATATTTGCATTTTTACTTTGTTTATTGACATTTTCTAGCCACAATCTTCCCCAAATGGATTACCATGTAAAAACAATGTTGTTGATGTCTGAGGCAAATATCCTGTTGTCCCAAAGTGTCTTGTCTACAAACACAGCAATGAAACTTTGTATATATAGAATGCGTTTTTGAAGATTTTATACACATTTTCCAGAACAGACACAATAAACAATATGCATCTCAAATTATATATTTTCTTTTAGATTCAATAAACTGATAGAATTACACAGTGACTTTGTCTGCAGAGGTTTGAGAGTCACACACAGGGTCAGTGTTATACTTAGTTTATAGAATACATATCTGGGGAGTAAAGCACACACTAACCCGTTCTTTATACAAAGGTTGAGGTCGTGAGATGTAATACATTTGTTTAAATTTGATATATCTCATGCGTCATTTTGCCAGGTTAAAGGCCAGAGTGTGTTGAAACATTCATTTCCCAACAATAACAGGGAATATGATGAAACTCACTTTTGTCACGGTTGATTTCACATATGTCAGTGTAACACTCTTCTTGAGAAGTGGTTGTTTGAATTAAAAGAGCAATGAAGACAGAGGGCAGGAACTTACAGAAAGAATTTGCTGTCAAAATGTTTACGGGGAGCCATTCCACGGTTTGAAAAATGCCTAGTTCTAAGTGGACGACTTCCTGAATACCGTCTTTGAGGTGATGACTCTAAACATGTGGGCATGAGGACTTTTGATTGATATGAATGTCATTCATGTAGCTTTTTTTACTTTATCACTTGTATGTTTTGAAAAGCAACATCAGCGAATAGCAGGAAACAACATGGACTGATAACTGAAGGCCGTGCAACCAACGTATTCAAGTTAAGGAACAAAACTGCACTTTGAAATTCTGTTTATCCACCAAACAAACTTATTTTCATCCTGTTTTTAACCAACTGAACTCTCCCCAACACGTCACTTTTTCTTGTAATTGTTCTTCTTGCCCTGATTTAAGGACTCATGCGATGCATGGGTGCAACGCGGTCTCTACAAAAAGTGACTCACCAGACCACACACGAGCATAAAACCAAAATAATAACCTATGTGCATCGAAAGCTCCTACTACAAAAATGATCTATCATTACCAAAACTGACTGAAGCCGTTTTCCCTTAAGGACACTGGACAAAGACCACAGAATCAGGTCTGTACATTGTCCAGAATATCCCTCTCTCATATGGAGCGCACAACAGGAGATTGTCAATGTCAAGTGCGTTCTCACTTCCTGGCATCACTTAATAATCATAAGAAGAATAAAAATAACTTAAATAGTGTGCTTTAGGTGAGGAATGGCGTATTGGAGGCAGGACATGCCGCAGTCACAGTCATAAGGAACCAAGGTGGTCTCCGTTCCTTGAATTTATCTGACGGTTTGATATCTGCCCATACAGACAGAAGTTCCCGTAGTTCAATTCAATTCAATTTTATTTATAATGCCAAATCATAACAAAAGTTATCTCAGGACACTTTACAGAGTAGGTATAGACCACACTCTATGACTTTTTTATGATTTACATAGACCCAACAATTCCTCCGTAGAGTACGGTGGCAACGGAAACCTTACCTATAACAGGCAGGAACGTTGGACAGACCCAGCTCTGTGGAGGACGGACATCTGTCTTGACACAATCATCTTAAAAATAACAACATAGCTAAGGGCTCGTAAGCCCTAGCTGTAAGCTTTATCAAAGAGGAACGTTTTGAGCGTAGTGTGAACAGTACAGTAAACTGACGACCTTTAAATTCTTTTAGTGGGAAATTTCCATTCACGCTTGTATAAATGACCCTCCTTGTTCACCCTCAGATGTTTGTTCCCTTCTGGTTTTGCACCAGCTGTATGATAGAAACATCATCAACACGCCCAGGTTATGACCATTTATCACACATGGGCTCAATCGGACATTACACAGACTTTGTACTATGGTGTTTGCAGCCAAGTAAAGTTGGTTTAATGTCCAGTCCAACCGATTTCGACATATAGCTCTGTCATAGAAAAGTCTAGATAAGTTTAGGGATGCAGTGCATGTGTCAAAGGTCTCAAGTGATATTTCAAACACAGTGTTCTTCATTAAGCCTGTTTACACAAAGACAGCAGCCACAGACTGTCACATGATTGATCAACATCATGTGACCCAATCAGAAACCACATACCTGAAAAAACACATAAATTACCGTCATACTGGTTACACTGGTAAAACCAAGAAAGTTTGACCTACAAAAGTGACCAAGTCAGGATTGTTCCAACCCCGACGAAGTGTATGGCCAAGCAGCACTGGACCCATATATGATATAACCTCAGGTGGATAAACCCATTGTTGTACGTCAAAAAGGTATCAAACCCCATCAGTATCAATTCTTTGATGTGAATCCTGCTGTCATAAAGGGACCTCATATCAACAAAGACAGGGCAATGACAACTTGACTTGTGTAACCCTTAATTGCCCTCGTAAATTCACAAATCCATCAGTAGTTTTACTGAATTTTCAATGTTAATCCCCCCACAAGGTCCATTTAGTATTCATTGTTGTCTTCCATGAACAAGGCTGAACATCTACGATGCAATGACAACTGGGCAAACTCCATTTTCTGCTGAAGATCATGGGATATGATTGAAAGCTCCTAAATGGAAAGTGTGCTGAGATCGTTTTTTATACCTAAAATGTTGGTTTGACTTTCTGAAAATAAACAGAAACCTCTGAATAATTCTAAAAGTGTTCACACTGCCGACTGAATGAGGTTACATATCTTTGCGTCTCTATGGCATTAATGCATCCCTTCTTCAGTGGAAATGGATGTCACTGTCCTTGACCTGAGGTTAGATTTCACCCTTCTTTTCACAGACACACACCCACCCACACACACACACACACACAAACACACACACACACACACACACACACAGAAGTGCAACGTCAGATATATTGACTGCATACTGCAGAGGTGTGGATTTAGATGGCTTCCTCCTTGGACGTCCTCACTCTCACACTTCCTGTCTCCTTAATACATGTCACCCGCCTGCCACGCTTGATTACGCAACAAGCTGCACCACTTGTCTGAACCCTGGGGGGAAATGCGTGATATGCTGACCGTGACTTATTACACGCTGACCATAAAGTATTAGCCCTGATTTGTTTGCCCTCACCTTATGTTCGATAAAATCCATTTAAACTACCATTCACCATCACTGTGTATTCCATGTGGAGCTCAAACCAGCGTGACCTAATACAAATCAGTTATGACACTGACGTTTCTGACCTTACTGCAGACTACGATCAGGCCTCGTGTTCTATATTCTCATCAGCGTATGAAAGCATGTTTTCAGGGAGACAGAACATGCAAGTAAGCGTGGCCACATCTGTGTTACATGATGGTACCCAGCATGATCTTTCCTCTCAACCAGCTGTCACAACAGCAAGTGAGATGAAAAGATGCAACACAAAGGCAGCACTGGTGAGATAATAAGACTGTGGAAATAGGAAGCTGTAGCGAGATGGAGATGGGGTGATAAAGGTGACAGTGTTTTTCATACAATCCAGCATGGATTTGGTTTTTTATTATTGGTTTTATTCTACACCTTTTGTTCACTTAGTTTGTCTACAGTTGACCGTTTGATAAACCCATGACCGTGACCACCATAATAGGGCTTTTACCGCATGTTGAAGTGACGTGTGCAGGAGTGATACTGTACATTTAAAGGGTTTGGAGGTGAGTCTTCTCCTTAATAGTTCCAAAAACAAAAACACAAGAATAAAAATCTGCTTACTGCAATGGTAACCCATCGTCACTTACAGTGTGGGGTTAAACTACATTTAAAAAAGACCCATTTACTAATAGCTCATCCACTGTGTATTAGCTGCCTACTGTGTGGAAGATGGTCACAAATGCTATCAAAGTTTATAGCTAATTTTTTTATTGACATTTTTCATCAGGTTTATATTGGATTTGGTGGAAGTTTACCTTCCAGCAATCCCAGCTAGTGTTACCTGATATAGCATTACATTTGACATATAAGACAAATGAAACTTATACTACACTGCAATACAAAAACTACTGATACCGGGGACATGAAGCTTTAGCCACGATATCATGCACAGAGCCCCAAATGTGCTGAAAATTTATTTTCCATTTACAAATTTTAAAATGAGTCAGTTGGAAACATAAAGTCAGTCGTTTTCAATCAATTCATGGAGCTAACATTAGCTTCATTAATTAGCATAATTTCCCTGGTGGTCCAGTGTTGTGGTTCTCTCACCACTGTGGCAGGTGGTGGTTGATTCTAGGTCAGGGAACTCACTTTGGGGTGGCAGGAACTTGGGAACTGGAGTTTCGCCGATTTAAGTTCCGATACGGTTGGCTGGAGAGGTGCCATTTTGCCTCCTGAGAACTGGCAAAGTGCCCTTGATCAAGGCATCGAACCCCCAACTGCTCCTCCCTCTGACATATCTCAATTAATGCATAGATGAGAGTGGCACATGAGACCGTGCACCCATTCCGGTGAAAACAAGCTGCCGGCTTTGAATGGCTATAAATATAAATCCTGTCGTAATCTGTCCTGATTTCACCTGTTTTACGTTAACCAGCCTGGAAACCTCCTGAAATGGCTAATGCCAGGCAGACAGATGTATCACGTCTTTGCTAAGCGATGATCACAAATCAAAGAGTTATGGAAAGTTTGTCCATACAGTTTATCAGAGGAGAAATGGGTAAAGGAGCCCACTCAGTGTCCAGAGGTGACATCCCCACATATTTATTCCTACCTCACTAAATCAGCAGGTAATGCAGAACTATGACAATGATCCCCTTCTCTGTCCTTAATATACTGTTGTTTTAGTTTAGCTCTGTGAAACAAAACAAACAGCCAAGGCTTTGTCCACCTAAGGTTGAATGATCTTTCTCTCTCTGACACACACACACACACACACACACTCACTGCATCTTTTTGACATCATTCTGTCAATAAATATGGAAATATCTCTTGTATTTCCTCAAATGTGATCAAATTAATTTTTATAAACTGATTATTAGGGCCTATAGAAGACTGAGGTGTCCTGTTTGGGCATGTGTGTGTATTTCGGGCCTGTGCGTGATGTGCAAAAACATTTTATTACTCCCTAGGGAGGAATAAAGTATATCTTCTACTCGGATATCTTTCTTTTAGCTAGCTCCTGCTAATAAAATCTGCTAGTCACAGGCAAACATTTGCAAGCTAAAGTATGATTGTTTAAAACTAAGAATTTTGAATGTTAAACCGGCCGCTGTTATTGTACACTAAATGTGCTGTGTGGGAATGGAAAGCAATTGACTAATAAGAGGAGCGAATGATACATTTATAGGAAACAACTCCAGCAGGGGATTTACAGTAGTAGGCCTATATCTGATCTGAAGTATCTCGTACTTCACAAGCCTGGCATAACAAAAATGGATTTTGATCATACAGAGAGTCGGGTTTAATCTCCTGCCACCACCAAAATAGCTGACCTTGCGGGCTGAATGGTTATACAAGTTTTCCCAATGCCACCACTAACGATCACATACTTTTTTTTAATTATACCTTTTGGTATTGATTCTGACTGGGGTAGTCAGACAGACATTTCAGCAGTCAATAGCTCTTATTTTTATTGATAACTTGTAGCACACAGGGTACACTGGGGTGACTGAGGATACACTGGGGACTGGGAATGTACTGGGGACAAATCCAGCTCTATTTAGAGCGCTGTGTGGTCAAGCCCTTATTTACTGTAGGCCACACAAGGGACACTAACACACACACACACACACACACACACACACACACACACACACACACACACACACACACACACACACACACACACACACACACACACACACACACACACACACACACACACACACACACACACACACACACACATTCCTCTACAGAGCCAGAAGAGCAGCTGAAAAAACTAGGTAACACCAACCCTCAAGCAGAGGAGGTAGAAAAGCTCAGTTGATTAAAATCTGCCTCATCTTCCTGTTGAAGGTTTACAGCGGAGATGAGAAGTCAAGTGTCGCTCACATTTCACAGAGGGCGATTAAAATCTAGAGCACACTGAGATGCTAGCAGCTAGCTGTATCCTCTTCTGGCCCACACATGATGATGAGATCATTACCTATCTCCCACCATATGATTTGTGTCACCAGTCAGAATTATTAATCAGAATCAAAGTAAATATCATGACAAAAATGTCTACAGTGGGATTTTCTCACCTAAA
This sequence comes from Echiichthys vipera, assembly GCF_963691815.1. Taxonomy (NCBI): domain Eukaryota; kingdom Metazoa; phylum Chordata; class Actinopteri; order Perciformes; family Trachinidae; genus Echiichthys; species Echiichthys vipera. The sequence continues at coordinate 8,189,281 of NC_139846.1, forward strand.
GCTGTCTCTGTCTGCACTTCTTGATTGATTAGCCAAAACATTAAACATAGTTTAGGATTAGCTTGAAGCTTTGCTCCAATGCAGGAAACTACAGCTTCCCTTAATGCTGATGGTGCAGTACTTTGGACTTCAGGCAGTTTTATTCTTGGCAGGTATTTTCACAAGTACTTACAAAGTCCAAGAACTGGAGCTATTGTTTCTGACACAGCTACACATGAGGCCAACAGTGGAAGGCACTGTAAGAAGTGCTGTCCTAAAGTACAATTTTTAGATATTTTTACTTTACTTTAATATTTGCATCTAATATTTTATATTTCTACAACATATTGAATATATAAAATATGGACGTAGTCTCCTTGACATCAGCTATTGGTTTCTGGAGAGCTGAAATAAAGCTCAAAGTGCGGGGCTCCCGCTGGCTCCTGCTGCCAAACTCCCAGATAATCAAAAAATGGGCAAAAAAGGTGGAGTAGGGATGGTGCCTAGGTGGGTCAATTTAGGCTACGTTTACATGTGGCCAACAATTTTCATAAACCGACATTTCGCCGTCCCTGTTTTCAAAGACAACATCATGCACACCTGTCCGTTTTCAGAAAAATGTTCTTTTACACCAGGGCTACATCATTAGATTCAGGTGTGTTCGAGCAGAGATAAACTTAAAACATGCAGGACAGTGGCCCTCCAGGAGCAGGGTTCCCCACCCCTGCTATAGAGTATAGTTGTGACATCATGAAAGGCCAACTATTTTCATAAACCGACATTTCGCCGTCCCCATTTTCAAAGACAACCTTGTGCACACCTGTGTTTTTCAGAAAAAAATTTTGTTTACACTAACCCATGTATAAATGCCGTCAAGACCGTGCGAAACCTGTAGGTGGCAGTGTACGGAGAAGCTCAAGCCCACTTTAGGTCACACCTACGACACAGGTGAAAGTTCTTGTGCATACTGTGACATTGGCTGACAAAAAAACGAGAAAACTATTTCTGTGTTTACATGCAAACGTGCAACCCGGGTGTTTCAAAATCTCCTCTCTAGCCCGGAGTTTTTAGAAAGAATCGTTTTCAGAGGTGAATTTGTGTGTTGACCGTGTACGTGTAAACAGGGGCCAAGTCTACCGTTTCTTGTGATGGCACCGACTTGTCACTCAACCCCTAATTATGTGTAACATTAAGCCTTGATATAATTTGAAGGGGTGAGTTGTATAAAAAAATCAGTCGGTACAGTTGTCACAAATGGGGGAATTAGTTATAGAGGCCTAAACTTTTTTTATAGCAGGAAGTAAAATGTGTTTATTTCTGCTGTAAAGTTGAGAAATTTAACATGGGGCTCTACGGCGATTGAGTCTCTGTAGGAGCCAGCCTCAAGTGGCCTTTAGAGGAACTGCAGTTTTTGGCACCTCTGTGTTGGCTTTATTTTTCAGCCGTGGAGGATGCTCATTACACAACTATTTTGCCATTACTTTACTGAAATAGAACCACCCAAAACAGGTTCAACTTATAAAATAGGATGCATTGTAAGAAAGAGACTTTTCTCCCACTGTTTCAAGTCTTTGTGCTAAGCTAACCTAACACTCTCCTGGCTGTAGAGTGTTAGAAGAAATTAAAGTTGTTTTGACCTTCTCATCTAAATGCAGGCAAGAAAGAAAGTATATGTCCAAAATGTCAAGCAACCCTTTTAAGACAAGAACAAAGCTTCCTTTCCCTCTGCACACTCAAAGCCACATGTGGTTGTTTGCAAAGTTGCAGTTTGATAAAATCGAATTTCTTTTGTTGGCAATGACATCAGTGACATTGCACCACATGACCACATGACATGCACGTCAAGTAAGTTTGACCCCATGCCTATCTTTGTAGACGTTTAAAGGTGCTTTTCCTACATTTGAGATAAGAAAAGATAATGCTAATGTCACAAGTCAGCATAGCCTATATCTTTAACAGAGCATAATGTGAAATTTGGTGTTGGACAAGCTATCCTTTTGGTACACTCTTTAATTTTAAAATGATTTAGCTACAAACTGTTGCAGATAAAATGAACATTTTTAGATGTTGGATACATAAAGCAATCATGTTTGCTCTGAGATTGTATAATTCTAATCCTGTTGGCTTTCAGGTGTTGACAGGTTAAATCACTAAAGACGTGGAAGTCTGATTGACTTTTATAATGTATAGAAATTAAAACGGTGATATAGACAAACAAAAAAACACCTCATTACACAGCATCTGATATGGGGAATTTGAGGCAAAACACTTGACACTTGTTAGTCATAAAATATATTTATTTAACTAGTAAAACTTCCACTTCCAAAATAGAACGACAACAACACAAACTCATGGGACGGCCCTAACAATTATTGGCATAAGGCATTTTTCCTTTTATACATTAATAACAATCTTTCTGGAAATACATTGCTTTTGTTTTTATTGTTTAAGAAAAGCAAACAGGACTAGGACCAGATTTTCAGGACCTCTCGTGGTCTTTTGTTAATTATTCTCCTATACAGGGCCTGACACCAGTGTGACACTATAATCTCATCTGTTGGCAGCTTCTTTTCTTCCTTGGCTTTCTTGGAAGGGTAATTTATTCCTTGGCTTTGTGCATTAGCCACTATGGCTTCGCCCATGAGGCGACTGTGCGTTTTAAGCTTCAGCACTCGACACACTAGAGGTTTCAAAACAACACATTTTTCTTATACATCACATTTAATTTTGAAAAGGAGGGTCATTCCTCTCTACTGCTATATTATCAGGGCATCAAAAATGCAGATTTTGGTTACAAAACATCATTTAGGAATCACTTAAGACTTATTTTGCATAAGCTGTCAGGCTAAAAAAAGACGATTCATAATACTAATAAAAACACAGCACGGGATGACAAACATGACAGATTTGAAGACTGGGCTGTAAAACCCAGAGAAATAAGCCATTGTCATGGTGTTCGGTATCTAACACTAGCAGCAGCCTGTCCTCATGTCCTCTGTTGCTGTACACGTAAGTCAAATCAATAAGCAGGTCAGCGCCTATAGGCATCATGTCTGCATGAGACTGCGTGCCATGCTGTGTGTGTTTGTGTGTATGTGTGCCAGAGGGGTTTTTTCTGAGTCAATCAGTTGTGATGGAGGCGGCTGCAGCGTTTCATTAAGCTGCTGGGATGCAGAGGCTGGCAGTCAGTCAGAGATTACAGACAGACTAGCAGCAGAAGTGTTTGTGTCCTGTTTGTCTGTTTACATCTTTTTTATCTGCACCATTCCCTGTTCACAGATGGTGATGGAGAATCATCCTCCCCCTCTGCCTACTGGGGCTAGCTTCTGCTTCCTGCTGGCTCGAGAGCACCATTTTGACTAAATCTCATCTTCATGTTGACACAAAAAAGACCTACACACTGTTGTAATGTCAGAGAACATTGGCACCAGATGATGAATCCTCATCATCAGTCATTGTGAAGTGTTTGCCTTATAGAATAAATTACGACAGGGCATCTTTGCTGGCTTATTACACAAATAGAAACAGAAGCAAATCCTGCAAGTGCTTCATCTCACATTTAGCTTGCCCAGCATTAAAAGCAATAGGCCATAGGAATTTAATTTCTTCTAGAAATTGGACGGAAAGAGATATGTTTGCATTGTGGCTCACTGCAAGAGAGGTAACTCTGACTAAAGGAAGGGGGAAGGGAGAGGGCAACAGGGCAGAAAGGGCAAAAAGGGGGGAAGGGGTATTACTGGAAGGAAGCACGGACAGGGCGACCCTTGAGCGGCTGGGGAGGGCGGTAATTGTCCACCATGCAGCACTCCGCCTCACCCTCAGCGGAGAAGAGCAGGCTGCGGAATTTGGCCATCTGTGTAAAGGGAGAAGACAGTTGCATTAGTTGCCAATGACCTCCTGTGACTGTCACTCAGCAAATAAATCACTATAGTCTCACCGCTGAATTGAGCCTTGTATTAGCTGTTGTCTTGATAATGCTTGAAGGAACAACTTGACATTTTGTAAAGTATGTTTATTAAATTTCTTGCTGAGAATTAGATGAGAAGATTGATATCACTCATGTCTGTACGCTAAATATAAAGCTACAGCTAACAGCTGGTTAGCTTATCTTAGCATAAAGACTGTAAAAAAGGAAGAAAAAGCTAGCTGGAACAAAATGCATACCAGCACATCTAAGGCTTACCAATTAAAATGTTGTATCGTGTTTGTTTAATCTGTAAAAACACTACAGACTGTTTTTTTTTAAGTCAAAGAAACAGCTGTCTCTAATCTTTATGCTAAGACAGGCTGAGCTAGCCAGCTTCCGGCGTTAACTTCATATTTACCGTGTGGTACTGATCTTCTCACTTAACTCTCAGCAAGAAAACAAATAAATGTATTTCCCAAAGTCAGGCAGGGCAAGAAAAACAAGTCAGCTGTGACAGCATGGTGTCAGATGACCTATTTAAGGGATTTATCATTAACTCTGGCTAATGAATTAGTCCACAGTAGTCACTTCAGTCACTTGTCATCACAACTTTTCACTACTGGTACAAAATAATTCAGCTCATTGTGTATCAATTGATTAGAAAACCATAAACTAATGGCCTGCATTACTTTATGTGAATGACTTCTTTGTCATTATCTGCTTACCTTATATAGCACCAAGTCTAAAAGGTTGCGTCAACACATCTTACATGTTTACCCTTGAGGCACCTACTCGCCGCCATGAAATAAACATTTAAGCAGGCGGTGTTAATCATCACATGGCCTAAAGACCCCAACCGCTAGGACAAACCTTCTTAGAGAGGTTGTTAGTTCAGATTAATGGGTGGTTAGAAGTCAAATAGCCATTTCAGTGGTAGGATTAGGGGTCATTTTAAGAGTAAATACTTAGCAAATGCCGGCTGGATGTCTACTATGGTTACTCAGTTTGGATGAAATCACCCACTGACTGAAGCTACACCTACAGACCAGAATGTGATGCATGTGTGGGGTGGACATTTCCTGTTGACTCATATACCCATACTCACATACTGAAACAAAAATACGGCAACACAACTGCATCTGTGTCAACTTCCATTTGCACTCGTTCTCTTGGTGTCTCTTTTTTTCATTTTGAAAGTGAAAAAAAGGCTGCTGTATTGCCTTTCCTCCCATTACAGAGGCTTCTTCTTCTTGTTTCAGCCGTGCAGCTAATCTGAACAATTAAGCCCTTGATTTAGACCGTAGCGTAAGAAAGGATTTACAGACAGGGCTATTCTAGACCGTGGGCAGGCAGCCAACCCTTCTGCTACCGCTGAATGGTGCGCTGTGAGCTATAGACATACCTGCTCACAGCTGACACTGACTGGCTCTTTGCAGACAATCCAGGTAACACTCTCCAGCAGAGGGGGTGTGGTCAGGGAGCCATCATATGTCCAGTAGTCTAGGCAACCAGGGAGCAAGGTAGCAGGGTCGAAGCCAGCGAAAGAGGTCTGCTTGCCCTGAAAACAATGAAGAAAATAACAGAAAGGTTAGAACAGATCAGTGAAATATGTTATCATAAATCATTAAAAGAAAGGAAATATGTTTTTTATGGAAACATACTTTGGCCCTGATGGCTTTGAAGGCGTCAAGAACCTTCTGCAGACTGGCATTTTCAGCACCAATCTGAAAAACAATAATATGATGTTGAGGTTTATTATATGATCATCAGCAGTAACAATGTACGTTACATTACATTAGTGTGATACCGAACAACGTGAGCAGGCCTTACTAAAGCAGAGTTAGGGCTAACAGTTACAGGTGTTATTGTAGCAGCCAGGCTTATTCTGCGCAAATGGAGGAGCCCACATAGTTTGCAGAGTAGCTTTAACGTATGACACAGACTTCTACCTTTGAAAATATGAACGCCAAGGAAAATAATGCCCCTAACCAAATATGGCACATTTTTCTGGCTTACATTGAAGGTGCAACATCTCACAGAGGATGTTTGACTATGTAAAATATAGTTTCTGTGATCACATCCATAGGTTTCTGAACAAAATGAAGCTCCAAGTGGGTTGGAGCCAGCCTCAAGTGGCCATTTGAGGAAATGCATGCATATGTGTATGTGTCTAAGAAGTATTGGGGTGCCGGGGTGGTTCGTTGTTGGCTGCCTTTTAAGCTTGACTTTTCTTTTAAATTATCCTCTTTTACCACATCTGCATTATCTGTATTTTTGAAGAAAGTTAATATGTTAAAAAGAATCAAACTAAAATACTATACAATATGCTTTAACCGTTGCTACTGACCTTCAGGAAAACTCCAACAACAGCGAGCCCATCAGGCTTGCTAGCAGCGTCTCCAAAACTCGGGTATTTGGTGTTCCAGTGCACCAGATGGAGCTGGAGACAAATAAAACAGTAAAATTAAAAAAACAAAGCCCTTAGAAAAGTAATCTTATTCTTATGATGCATGGTCAGAACCATGGAAAGCCTGTGTCATTTCGGATCTGGTAATGGGGTTTATTTTGCTTTAAAAATGCTCTTTGATCAACATAGGGTTGGGTATAAAAATGCAATGTATTTGTTTAAGGAGAACAAACACATTGATTTGCTCACAGATGGAAGTTTAGTTCTATAGTCCTTCTCTGAGTTAGAATTTGGGCAAAAACCAACAGATAACAAGCACAAGAAAGTGGAAGTTAATGAGCTGGCAAACATAAAAGGCAAAGAGAAAGAGTTCCCTACTTGGGCCTAACTTTATTCTATGAGTCAGATAATGATTTTTAAGTTAACAACCTACAATCCTATTATAATCTGCAGTTCATCGTAATGGCTCAGAGCATCTGTACCTCAGCAGGATACTTGGTCCCGGCTACGGTATGTTCGGAGCCCTTATCATCAGAAGCTCCCCAGTGGAAATGAAACTGCTTGAGCCTGTAGACTCCTGAGATGGGCCCGTCTTTCAGAGCTGCAGGACAAACAAACATCTCCCGTCAGTTGTGAATGAGCTGCGGTCAGCCACGATGAGATACGGAGTGATCCTAGTTTAAACATCCTACTTGGAAGGAAATATTTTACTGAGCAGATAAACACAATAAACAGGTTAACAAAATGGATAAGATGTGACACAGGCTACACACAACGTTGTGTCACCGTGGCAGACTTCCTATTTTATGGAAGCAGACTCAGTTCCTGTTGTGTAAGCTCTGGTCGTATTGAGGGACAGTCTGAAATGATGTCCAGGTATTGTTAACGTCAAACCTCCTTCCAGTGTTACATCACACATCTATTTACAGAGTTCAAAGTATCTGAAACTGTGGCAGATAATCCTCTATATTGTTCTATTCCTGACACACACACACACACACACACACACACACACACACACACACACACACACACACACACACACACACACACACACACACACACACACACACACACACACACACACACACACACACACACACACATACACACACACACACACACACACACACACACACACACACACACACACACACACACACACACACACACACACACACACACACCTCCAAACAGGGTATTTGTTTCTCAGTATCAGCCTCAAATGATAAGAAGAAGCTACAAAAGGGATAACTTAAAAACAAAAATAAAGAGGCAGTGTGGCATCTTTTCCAGTGCACACACGCGTGATTCATGATGCCATACAGGCTTTATTTAGAAGGCCAAGGTGGAAAAATACACGAAATAGCAAAAGGAACAATGAAGAGACTGGAACTCATGTATCCCATAGTCTTTGCAAAACTGCTTTTTTTGGTCTGGATGTATGTCCATTAGAAATAATCCATGATTGTGTTGGTTATATAACATATTATTCTTTATCCTTTATCAGATCGGCTAAAGGACAACCAAATCCAACATCCTAAATCCTTTCTTTTGGAAATAAAATATTATATAAACACAATTGCGATTAAAATAAATGATGAAAAAAACAAACAATGCAATGAGCATTTATGCCTCACTCCCATGCACATGTACACGCTTTAATAGCCAGGCAAGCAAGGGTTTGTTTGCAGAGTAACCTTCGTTTTTTGCGCTTTTGACCTCGCTGACAGAAGAAAAGAGTTGGCGTGGGAAAGGTTTAGCAGGAGGTTTCATTACCAATTCAATTAGTACTCTTTGTGCTTGGCTTTGGAATGGAGCCCCTGCAGCCCACTCACCAAAATTTAGTTTATTTAATTATATAAAAAAAAAATGCCCGAAAAAAACGCCCAAATAAATCAAATATATGAGAATAAAAATCTGTGTTCATCTGTTTTGTCAAATCCCTGTGGGCGCTAGTGAAACTGGGGCGCATTATTCGTGCAGCCGTATAAATATTAACATGATAATAACCTGCATGAGTCCTATAGTCTTTAAGCTGGAGACTGTCAGAGCTGCAGTTAACCGGAGCCATGCATTAAACCTGAATGCCGCATTGTGCAGGTTACTGCGTCCTAAACCACCATGATATTGATTTTTCTTTGTTTGCAAACCAGTACTGTTACGGCTCCTTCTTTAGGAGCTTTTTTTATTACACCTGCACGTGTGCAAACATTGCACACACTAATTGCAATATGGGGAATTATTGTGTTTTCTCCAGGTTAAGATTGCACATTTAAATGCGCGTTTCTTAATCAGATTGAGGAGCGTTGATATCAAGCTCCACACTGATGCAATATTAATGTCACACTAACTTGAGCTGTCGGTGTCATCAGCGAAGGTCACTTGGAAGGAATGTCCGTTGTTGAGGATATCGAGGCAGGTGGAGGGGTCGTACTTCAGGTTGAGCGGCTTCAGCCCCGCGTCATATTTTGATGCACCGGGTACGATGTCAATGGGAGACTGGCGGGGTCCATTGGCAACAGGAAAATTATCAGCCCATTTGTCAGGTCCTAAAAAATGATATAATGGTACAATTGTGATTATTAGAATATTGGCGTTGACCTATTTGAAAGAAACAAATTGCGCATTTGGGGATGGTGATGTGCTTCAGACGCGCGTAAAAAGCCCCCAAATGTGCACAACAAATAAAGAAAATCTCTGCAGTGTGCATTCCCTGTCCTTCCATTCATTCACTGCTTACTGGTATGACTGGTATTTAACATTCCTCTCAGTAATATCACCACTACATTATACGCGCAATGAGCGTCTCACCGTTGTTCGCTGCGTATCCCCAAGCGTGAGACATGGTTATGGATCTATGAGTATCTGGAATTCCCTAAAGCGAGTCGTTCCAACAGCGCAAAGCAGCCAGTGTCCTCCACCTGACAGCTGCAGAGCTTATATAGGGTCCCCTGTGAGCGGCGTGCGTGTCGGGCTGGTGTTAGCCACATGATGTCCGCGCAATGACCGGGAGGAGTTTAGACGCGCCGCAGCGTTGCAACACTGTGGATCAATGAGGATCTCTCTCTCTCTCTCTGTCTCCCCCCCCCTCATGTCTGCTGCGGTGGTAAAGTCTTCATTCACAAGCGACAGACGAGCTGGAGAATATCCGTCGAACAACGTTCCGAGCGCATTTTCACCTCTCACCTAACGGCTTTAACTTTCATTTCGTGTCAGGAAGTAACGGGATTACGCGACAGCATGCAGCCATATGTGTCACCTTCAAACTGAGCGCGGGCTGTGTCACTATAGAAAGAACCGTTAAGGAAATATATAACACTTCCAAGCTAAAACGGAAGGCTGTAAGGTAGAAGAGGCCTCGAATGATTGTTATTAAAAAGGCGTTACGCACAATTTTTAACCTACTTGTTGGATCACCGAGGGATACGTGTTGAATTATTATCATGTTTGAAGTGCAATGTGATGTGAATCAGTGTGATGTCACTTGTAACAATGGCTGGTTGGCTTCAACATTATGGATTATGGACTGGAAGTTGCTCCTGCGAACTCTGTGCCTTGCGTCAGGCTATTTGCACAATTTCACTTGAATCATGGGAATAATAATATAAAAACATTCAAACATGTATTTCCTACATGCAAATCATACACGTTTAATGAGAAACAGTGTCTTTGGAACAGAAACTTTCAGTAAGGGTAGGAGAGTTGATGCGACTGTGACAGATAAGAAAAACTAAAGGCCTGTAAAGGTCCATTAGTGACGGTGCTGCAGCAGGCAACACCAAACTCAGTGTTTACTGATAAAGAATAAATGACTGACACATTATAAATACACATTGGTGACCTGATTAAGCCACTGACATGCCATAATTTGCACTAAAACAATTATTATTAAAAATAATTAGGACTGAGTTAACTGTACTATTGAGGGATCGTTCCATCCTTCCTTAAAAACGGTTTAATTGCATCCTAGTGGCTCAGGTTCACAAAACCACACAGGCTGAGAAGCACATGGCTGTGGTGGGGTCATGGTGCCACCTGCTGTTGGGCAATGAGACTTTCTTCATGCATCTTTGATTAGGCAGACAAACAAAAGAATAGAAGAAGAATTATTACTTTATTAATCCCACAAGGGGAAATTCAATTTTTCCACCCTGTTATTATACAGGTTACACACACACAGGCCCCAAACATACACACACATGCACAAACAGGACCTATATACATGCAATTAATGGAGAGATGTCAGAGCAAGGGGCCAATGGATCGGCGCCCCGAGCAGTTGGGGGTTCGGTGCCTTGCTCAACAGCCCCTTGGCAGTGCCCATAAACTGGCACCTCTCCAGCCACCAGTCCACACTCCATTCATGGTCCACACAGGGACTCGAATCGGCGACCCTAAGGTTTCCAGATGAGTCTGTAAAGTATTGTAGAGAATGCCACCTGAAACTACGTAAACGTAATTCCATCTCTGTCCAGTTAAGTGAATATTGCATTAGGTATTAAAAATGTCATATTATTGTGATTTCGCCAAAGATGTTTCCCTTAAAATGTTAAATAACATTCAAGTGGCATGGCGACATTTTGATTTGGTGCCAGTGTGTGGAATTATTAGACGTTGTTCGGAAATAATTAGTAGTTGCAACTGATTTAAAACTTCTGCGCTTTTATTTTAAAGGCTCAACGTCCAAAACCCAGGGTATGCAGTAGATTTGGTTTTGGTCACTGAAAATCAAATATACAGGGTATAGTTGGGTTTTCTGACACTCATACTTTAAAAGGTTGTATTTTTATTAAAAGACTAAAGTTTTTTCAATGAAGTCGTCCTTCAAAATAATGGCATTTAATGTAGAAAAAATTAAATAAAACACCCACTATTTTGATTATCGATGAAGTGGCTTGCTTAATATATAAAAAAGCTGATTCCAGCTTTTTGAACGTGAATATTTTCTGTGAGAGTAAACGGAATATCTTTTGTTAAGTCGTGGACAAAATCAGACATTTGAGAGCGTCATCTTTGGCTTTTGGGAAACACAAGGACATCTTTCACCATTTCCTGATATTTTATAGACCAAACGTGGAATGACGTATTTTATGTATTGGCTTTAATAAAGTAACTGTGTCACTCCTCTTTACACATATACACACACACACACACACACACACACATACAGGCAGGCAGGTGAGTCATAGTCCAAAGATGTGGTCGTAATTGAATCCAGCATGCACCCTGATTGGCTGGAGACCCGGATCTGTGCCCTCATACAGGGTCTCCTGACTGTCACCTCCATCTAAACAGATCCCCTGCTTCTCAATAGTGTAGTTCAGCACCGCAAACGGAGCCACGGGGGACTTGGCTATCAGTATCTGTTTCTGGCGTGCGTCCACATACTGGACAATGAGTCTCGTGTTGACACTGTGACTCCATGTGTTCCCCAGAGCTGCTGTCACGAACCCAGAATCCCCATCACATCCCTGACCCCTCACCCCCACGTGAGTTGTGACCTGGTTGGTGAGCACCACAGGTATGTTGAACTGGTGGGCCAGGTATTTGAGGATGGAGGCCTCCTGCCCCAGCAGGTCGCTGCGGTGCATCAGGTTGCCTGGCAACGTTGTGTCAAACTCCTTCCTCACCACCGAGGCCACAGAGTCCAGGACGATGAGACCCGCTCCGGTTGAGATGATGTCCTCTTCTAGTCTCTCCAGGATGTTGAGGACATCTTGACAGGTGAGCGCCCTGAAGAGGTGCACACGGGCGGCCATCTGCAGGACTCTCTCTCTGCAGCCGAAGTGGTCTGGAAAGCGGCTCTGTGCGATCTCCACCAGCCTACCGGCAGAGAACGCTGCCTCTGTGTCGATGAAGATCACACCACTGTCCAGGCCACCCTCGCTCTCAGGCAGAGTGGCCAAGACGCTCAGCATCAAACACATCTGAGTCTTGCCACAGCCAGAGGGCCCTGCAACCTCCGTGATGGTCCCCCGTGGTAGACCTCCCCTCAGCAGCTTATCAAGAGCGGGCAACGACGTGGAGAAGCAGGAGTGTTGCTTCCACAGCTGCAGAGCCGTGGTGACAGGCGGTGCAACAGCTTTACTGACCGACTGCAGCAGCTCGGAGGCCTTCGGGTAGCTCAGCCCCGCGGCATGCATCACCTCAACAGGACTCAGAGACAACAGGTCCTTGCAATTTAGGATGCGGTGACGTTTGAGTTGCTCACACATGTCGTTTGAAATGCCGGTTCGCTTCAGCATTCTTGTCGCCATGGTGACTTCTTCTCAGCTTTTCCCCTCTTCAACTGTCTTAAGACATAAACAAATAAAAACGGTTCAACATTTACCGCACGTTGGCTTTCTTCTTCTTCGACATCTTCATCAACGGTAGACAGCATAGACATAAAGAGTAGACGCCTCATCGAACGTTGGGCCTATTGGCGCTGACGAGCGGTGGGGCCGCCATCTTGGCCCGGTCGCCCGCTCCACTCAGTGTAAGGACAGGACACGGTTCAGCGTATTTTAATATTCACAGTGGGATTAACAGTAATAGAATATTCTGATATATGATATATATGTGATGTATGATAGATGTTTTGCAAACACTATAAATATAAACACAACAATATAAATCATTTATAGAGTATTAATAGGCTATATTTCATACATGAATACATAAATCTCTCTCTCACTCACTCTCTCTCTTTCTCTCTCTCACACACACACACACACACACACACACAAACACACGCAAGCACACACACACACACACACACACACACTCAGAGAAAATTAAAATACATATAAATCAAGAGTATCAATACAATTAGGTCAGAGAGAGAGATGACATTTTGGACACATCTAAATACAAGTCAAACAGACACACACACACACACACACACAAACAGACACACTTTCATTTAAAGCACTAAAAAAAAAGCAAGAGCCGAACCCTATATGTTTATAAATATTTAGAAATGATCCGTGCTCTGCCAGTCGCATAGTCGTGGTAGTAGAGAGGAGAGGGAGGGTCCACATTTGAGCGAGTGTGTGTGGTATAAAAATATATATAAAATTTTGTTAAATCGATCATTTTCACACTGTTTTGTTCTTGCACAGTTACCAATTAGAGTGTAGCTCTAATTGGTAAAGACAGTGATGTTGGAGGAGTACTTTGTATAGTATCTAAAATGACTGTGTCCTTTGTTTTTAGGCAAGGTCTAATTATGTGAATGTCTTCTTTATTACATATTTTAATTATGTAGTAATTGTATTTAATGTGCAAACAAAAACACGGGGCATAGTTCAGTAATATCCATTTTAAATTATACAAACCATTTAAGATTTTTCCTTAGTTAAATAAATGTATGATTTTTTCTTTTCAGACTGTTTCAACTTCTCTGGTACAACTAAACTAAAAAAGCCTGGACTCATCAGCTCTGCTTTACAAACATGTGACGTTCGTCCTGCTTTAAGTGGAGATGTGGAGAACCAAGTAAAAATGTGTGGGACATTTTGTTCAGCTGTGAGAATATCGGGCACAGAGTGGAAATACATGTTCACGCTTGCCTCGTAAATCTCTAATTCATTCTTTATAATAAACCCCACATCATGTTGCTCCTGTTTGATGAAACAGTTTAACAGCAAAGGATATTGGTCAGATTCTGTCACTTCTCCTTTGATAGTCTAAACTTTAAAAAAAAAAGTGACATGACATGAAAAATTATCTCATAATTCATGTCAATGTCATGTTCAATATTTAAAAAAACAAAACTGAGAATATCTGAGGTGACCTGAGATGAACTGTCTCTGAAGTGTCTTCCTCTCATGAAACCACAGCACATCCTCCGCTGACCTACTGCTGGAAATGTGCAATCCATTTACACTAGACCACAAGTACGACAACCCCTCTCCTCCCTGCTTCTCCTTTCATATCTACACAGGCACACACACACACACACACACACACACACACACACACACACAGGCTTGCACACACACATCTGGCCGGGGGGTAAATTAACTAACATTCCCACAGAGGCTAATCTCCACGCCTCTACTGTGACAAGATAATAATAATAAAATAAGGGACAGCAGCTCCTCTGGCAGCTAAATATGTATCTACCTGCCACAGCCTGAGGGACTCACTATAACATTCAAAAATGCATGGATTTATGTATAATTGTTTAAAATTGTACTGTACCGTACTGGTTATGAATTGTAATATTGTAATATTAGATTAGAGCAGGAATACGCTGCACAGTGCTCTGGCATCTTGTTCCTTCTGCTGCTCAACTCATAGGCTCAACGAGTCACTCATAGAACTTATCTGGGAGGATGACCGATCCAAGATGGCGGCCGCATTTCTCGCGGCCCAACGTTCGATGCGGCATCTACTCTTTATATGTCTATGGTAGACAGCCATAACAGTCGTCGCATGCGGATGACGTAACAGAGGAAAATGCAGAAGAGAACAAGTGCTTTTAAAAAAAATGTATTTATTTATTTATTTATTTGCACTAGATATTTCATTTCGAAACATGTTAGGGATGTGTTGTTTTTTTAAATAAATAAATAAATATTTTTTATTGAAAATATTCAATATAAACATTACTTTTCTTACATGTTCCAGGTGTTATACACATAACACAAATGTAATTCTAAATATAGAAATAATAAGAACATAAATCAAAATGTACAGAGACAATAAAGCATAGGAAAAGGAATTAAGAATAACAACAACAAAAACGTATGGGGCCTGCTGCCAAACTAAGGGAGTACATTGGAAATACCTAAATAATCTAATAGTTTTTGCCAATTTATTATTTTTGATTTTTTAAGTTTACCACAATGATCAAATACGATTTTTCTTCTTTTAAATCCAGTCCAGTAGGTGGCGGTCATCACCCGTTAAACGCTGTTTGCCAACCACCAAAACAAGAAGAAGAAGAAGAAGAAGAAGAAGAAGATGATGACGATGATGACGTAACAGAGAGGGCACGTTTGTTTTGCTATCTAGCACGAGGATAGCAACTATAGCAACGCAAGCTGACATTTCCTAAATACGGTCGGTTGATATGTATTTAATTTTTTAAATTGCTAAGCAGTGAGCGTACTGGTTTCGGTTCATTGTGTTAAAAATGGTGACGTTTAGTAAAATAATGAACTATATTTAAAATGACGAAAATAACCCACGCGCATGTAGCCTCACGTGCGTGCAGCTAACTGTTGATTTACTGTTGGACCAGATGCATATTGATATGGTTTAAAGAGTCATTTAAATGTTCCCCACCAGGAAGGATACGTGCTTTAAATTGATTTACATTTAGGTATTCGTACATTAACATGTCAATGCAAAGTAAAGTGAACGTCAAGATAAATAAAAGACACAATACCTGTTAAATTACTGCTCGGGTCTCGAGTTGCCTTCATACTTGACCCGTGGTGGAAGAAGTTACTGAAGGAAAAGTGGAGAATAGTACCACAGTGTGTTAAAATACTTTGTTATAAAAGTCCTTGCATTCGGGATCTTACTGAAGTAAACGGTACAGAAGTATTAGCATCGAAATATCCCCATGAAACTTCCCCAGTTGTATTGTTTTCCCAGTTTGTTTAAACATGCAAATGGAACTTATTAAATATGCACTCTTTGCATAAACAATTGTGTGCATTAGATGAAGCCAGGTTCATTTTGTTGACAACTTACAGTTAAAGGTTTCTACAGAGGGAATCTTGCATATCTCTTTTTATCACTCCTTAAATCAGAAAGTACAACCATTAAAAAAAATAAATCTATTTTTGCCATGTTTTAGGAATACAATGTTCTTGGGAAAAACTTTAGAATATACTGTAGATGGGAATAAAATGGTAAAGTGTGTTGTATATTTAGATTTCTGGCTCAGAGTGAGAAAAAACTAATTTTGAGAAATCAGGCTTTAAATACATGTATTATAAAATATCATACATTTTGAAGACACTACAGATGAATAGTGTAAAACAATACCTAATAGATTTTCCCAGGTGATCGTCTACAATAAGTATCTTGGAGAATGGCCTATTTCTGGTTTATAGTTATTGATAACATTCACATTAGTTTCACTAATGTGTGGCTGATGAAAAGTGGAGATACTTTAATGTTTTATATAATTGATACATTATTACTTATTAGTTAATTTGTAACAGTCTGGATCTGTAAAGTAACTGACCAAATTTGGATCATGAGTCGTATATGGCTGCAGCTATCGAATCTTTTTGTAATCGAGTATTCTACCGATTATTCCATCGATTAATCGAATAATCGGATAAAAAAATTATACTTTTGCATAAAACATTATTATAATTTGCCTTATTTTTCAAAGAAATATGTCTGTTAGGCTTATTTGCTGTGGTAACCTACACACGGCACACGTGTGTGCATGAGGGGGAGAGAAAGAAGAAGTGTGTGTTGATGACAATACTCTCGCAATTTACCATGAAGAAGTTTACTATTTACACAATTTAAAGTGGTGCATAAAATTATATGTGACACACATGTTTACTCAAACAGGTTTCAAAGATAAGTAAATAATTAAGAGAATGAATTAGAGATGGATAATATCAGGAAGAGCGAGTCGCTCTCTTCCTGTTTACTGTAACAACAGCAACGTACAAAAGTCTACTGACACATTTACTCAAACCAAACTCTAAAGACTGATCAGGGAGATGACATTATGTTTAACGTTCATGAAAAACTAAACATAGAGGCATTCACCAGGACGGCTAACGTTATGGGTTCTCTTCCTGTTGGTTCGTCACTACGGCAACTGCCCTCCTCAAACCAGAACAGCAGTGCTCTGTGACGTGGCGTTAACAACGGGCTGCTTTCTGCTCAGACGCTGAATCATCGATCACATGCTGTTGTGGTAGAACAGTTCTAGTTAACAGACTTAGACTTCTCTTTATTGATCCTTTGGGATGAACTCCCTCATGGAAATTGAGTTTCTAGCAACTTACAAAAACACAAGGGAGGTATAAAAAATTACAGTATAGAATAAACAACAAACTCTTAGCTAAATAAATACAGAAAGTATAAGAAAACAAACAGTAAACAATAAACTCTTAGTTAAATATGTATGAAGTAGATGTAAGAAGAATTCTCGTAAAATGAAACCAGATAAGTTAAATTTAGGGGAAATGTGTAAGATAAGTGATGTATGACTGTATATGACAGAAATTAGTAGTAAGATTAAATTATTGCACTTAAGTGGTGGATACAGTGGACACATTGAAACAGTGGACACATTAAACAGTGGACACATTGCGCCTTTTTGGCTTCTTTTTTAAGTGTGAAATGATCCCAAACGTATTCTCTGCCTTTTCCCGCTGTAGTGATTATACATCCGCAAAAACGGTCCGTGTGGAACAATGATCCCAGCGCTGAACAGGCCACATAACGCACAAAATAGGAATTAAACCAATCATCGAGGCGGAGAATTTCTCTCAATGAATTTTTGTAATCGAGTAACTCAAGTAATTGTTACAGCCCTAGACTGGCAGCTGCGGATGTTTCAATCCAAGTATAAAGACGCATTAAATGGAAATACTTCAAGTACATGTACCTCAAAACAAAAGTATTAGAGGACTTAAAACGAGATTGTATTATTAATTTCTAAAAATCCCACAGTGCAGTGGTGAAATATAACCACTTTAATTTTTTATGTGGAAAGCCAGTTTCTTTTTATGTTACGCACATCATATTGTATTTGACATGTAAAATTTATACTACAACTACTGCTGCATTAAACCAGCTTTGTTTTGTTTATGTTGCAACTAGACCGTGTTGTTCAAGACATTCCAAGGAGGCCAGCTGCAAACTGATAAATTTTGAATTTGTGTCTTAATTTTTCATCTCGTACATCACCTCAACCTCTTGACTCTGTTGGAGTTTTATGACTCACTGATTCAAGGAGTTTTTGGCTTAAACAGAATCATTGCTAATCAGGTGACTGCTGAGTGTAGGATGCATGTGGAGAACTTGGAACTATCTCAACCTTTTTCTTTTTTTTCCGCAGAGAGTTTGAGATTAATGTGCAAACTATCACTTTTAGAGCAGGCAAAATAGAGGATACGAAACAAAGCGTCAAAGAGACAACATGGTATAGAAATGAAATGTCTCCTACAAAGAGCCTATCAAAACTGACGGGTGTTTTCTTCACAGGCAACATGGGGAAGAATAAACAAAAGGGGAAAAAGCAGAAGAACGTCTTTCAAGTGGCAAATAAGCACATGAAAAACAAGAACAAAGCGAAACCTGTTACGACATCGCTCAAACACGTAAGCTCTCGGTTTTCTCTCTTGACATGTATTTTTGTCTTCTCTTTTGTATATAGAGTTTGTCGCACCTGTACTAGTACTGTACTGTAATTTGACAGATCAAGACGGTGAAAAGCGAGAAGGTGGAGAAGCTCAATCAAATCTTCACAGAAGTCCAGAGGGATGTTACGAGCATTTCCAAGTCTGTTGCTCCTGAACCAATGAAACAAACACAGGTAGAGGTGTAAGATGTCAACATTCATAACTCATACTGACCATATTTATTTAATCCTCTTGGTGTATTTATTTTGTTTGTCTTTCCAGGTTGTCAGAGAGCCACCAAAGGAATCTGTAAATGTTGACAATGCCGCTCAACTCTTCTCTCAGCTATAGTGGATCATGAAAGTGGGACTGCCGTTAAGTCCAAGGACACACACACCTATCTCTCTCCATGTTGGACATATGACATAACAGAGACAGTTTACTTCAGATGCATTTGGACACCTCATGCCAGGAGGAGGGCTGCAGATAAGCTGAAAATGAGAAGGGGTCATGGCATGATGGTACAACATTGTGTGTAATTTAAGCATTCTGTATGTAAAGAAATGTACTTGTGCTCTGTCAATGCAGATTTTCTATTTTTATTAATGGATATTCTTTTATGTAGAAATGTTTGCCTTCTCTTGGCTGCAACTAAGGATTCGTTTCCTCCTCACTTTTGTTTTATGAAACATCAGAAAATAGTGAAAAACGCCCACTTTATTCCAAAATACATCATTCAGTAAAACCTCACATTTGAGCAAATGGAAGCAGATATTTGGCATTCTTGCTTAAAAAATGGCTGAAACGATGAATCAATGAACAAAATAGTTACAAATAATGGAATCATTGTTTTAGCTCCACTTTACTACACTGTTAATATGGGTTTGCAATTAAAGGCAACTTGTAATGTTACTTTAAACAGAGCATTTTCATCCAAAAGAATGATATAAACCATGTGCACTTTATCGTACCTTCGTTGAGTTTTGTTTTGCAAGGTAGTTCAAGGTTTTCACACTGTTACTCTCATCCCCCCAGATTTAGTGTAAATGATGTCACAATAGAGATCATTGGGACTGTTGTCTGTAATGATGAAAGTATCTTTGCTTCAAAGAGTTTTGTCCTCATGGAAATCATTCAAAATGATAGAAGAGAACCTCCACACACTTAGATCTGTGCAAAACTTATTTGAGAAGTTTTTTCGGTCTTATCAGACCTTCATCGGAGCATACTCATGGAAATCATTAAAATTTCATGTAGAAGTTCGCAAAACAAGAATTTAAAGGAAGGAAAAGCACACATGTAGCATCAGTGTAGTGTTTCTATGTTTATTTCAGAGAGGCGTTGATTAAATTAATTTTGTTATTTGTAGTCTTGCCGTACTGGACTGAATCTTATCTAATATTTCGTCCACTCCTGTATGTACGAGCGTCATTTCAGGGCTTCACACTGTCATTTCTATCAGGACTGAACCTGGAGATGAAGTATAGATTTTTCGGCTGCAGCAGTGGGCAGTTATCAGTATGCTGCTGCAGTTTGTAGCAACTTGACATCAGGGGTCATGGGTGAACCGGTGCCCAGCTGATTGCTTGTCTTCATGGCAACCTCTGGCTGAGTAAGTTAGTCAATAAATCTGGAGCGAGGTGAAAGCACAAGTGAGACTGGTAAACAAACCGACGCATGACATAAATAAGCTAAGAGGGCGTTTTTTTAAGGTGGAGATGAGTTGGGAAAAGATTTTATTCTCCAGTGGAGTTGCACTGCAAAGCTTTAACCTGCAATAGCTAATTATTTCTGACCACTTGGGGGCAGCAGAAATGTGTGAAAAGTGTTAACACTGATGTCCCCTTTTATTTTCATTAATTTGGAATTATGTTCAAGTCCAAGATGCCCTTTAGCTCTGCTTTTGATCTCTACCACCTGCTGAGGAATATATCAGGATCTTTTCCTTTCCTCCAGGAAACAGCGATTAACAAAATGACATCTATGCTTCAGAGTTGTCATTTTAAAGTCAATTATAAACAACGTGTGGCACAGCTCTTTTATACGTCACAGGTGCCGAAAAGACTTCCACAAAGTATACTCTTGTGCATCCCCGCTCATAACTCCTCCGGCATGCCTCCTCTCTCTCCTCAAGATGCAATTAAGGAATTTAGACATCCTTTAAGATTGATTTGCTTATTATTCCAACCTGTGCTTCCCGCCATCATGGAGGATCTTCCGAGCACCTCCGTCCTTGTGTCTCTTCATCCCATTTCTCTCCCACGCCATTGCTGGGAGGAGCTTAGAAGCGAGCAAGATTCAAGATTCAAGATTCAAGAAGCTTTATCCCAAGGGTAATGATTGTGCAACAGTTTCAATACAAAGATGGGAAAGGGCCAGAGTTACATAAGCTAACATACATCAAATAAAAATAAAGCCAACATAAAAGAAGCGTTAGTGAGTGAAGCGAGGAGACTCAAATAAGAAAAGCCTTAAATTCACTTCTTAGTTAACTTTGTCTGCCATTCGATGCTGGAAACAGCTTCCTGCTGTGCATTAAAAAACAATACTGATGAGAGCGGTAAGAGTGAGCGACCCACAACACCAAAACAATGAGCTGAAAGATGCTAAAACGCTCCACAAAGCTGAGGGGAAAATGCATGGTTTTTGTCACTATTAGTGTTTCCTTTCACATAAAATGTTTGATCTTTTTAAAATTTCATTAGAGCAGCTTTAAAGATATTAATATGCAATGTGTGAAGCAGGAGGCTGCTGAAGAAAATGGTAGCAAACCCCTTTTAGCATCAATTAAAAATTCCAGGAACTACAGCGGCATCACAGGAAATAAACAAATGTGAAAGGATGTGGTCTGAAATGCATTAGATCAACGCCTTTAGGGCAGAAACATTTATTTCTAATGGAGAGGAAAAGACTTTCAGTTGGAAACGATTGGCAAGGAGAGTGTAACAGATGCAGTGTTAAGGTGTCAGGTGCTCCCCACTGTGATCCAGATGGCTGTACCACAGCACAGGCAGTGGGGTTGCACCGCCATGCACCCTGAGGAGACATATCATGCCAGCACACACACACACATTGAATTCTGAATGTAATCTACATAAGCTGAAGGAGGTAGTTGGATCCGTGCAGAGGGTGAGTGTGTGTTTGCGTGTTTGTCAGCCAAAGAGAGTTGTTATTCATTTTTGTTGCTGTTAGTCATGCAAAAAAAAAGGAAGTTCTGCATGCAGCATTAAACTTATTCCTTTGATCCAACTTCAAACTTAAGAACCCTCAATTATAGAGGAACTTGGCTCGGTATGTCTCACTGAGCCAAATGCCACTGAGAGACACAGACAAACAATGCTAATGATGTTGTATTTTATAACAGAGAATTGATTTTCATAAATTAGATTCATAATTAAAAATTGTGTCGCGAGAGAAAGAAAAAAAATACTCCCCAGCACTTTTGATTGAACGTTATTAATCAGTTGCTTAATTGGATGTAATCAAAAGTGACATTTTAGACAACCCCCAGAGCTGGAAACGTCCACAAGATGGTGCTCTGGATTGGGCTTATCAATATGCAAGGTGACAAGCGAGGAAGTGGACCTGTGTGTGTGTGTGTGTGTGTGTGTGTGTGTGTGTGTGTGTGTGTGTGTGTGTGTGTGTGTGTGTGAGTGTGGTGTTTGGCTCCCTGAATACCAATAAGAAGCTGAAGGCCTATTCGTGGTATGTCATTCCCACCGCACAGCTGGCTTTTTCACTCTGACAGGAGTAGCAGCAAAAGGTTACAGCACCTGCACTTCTCCCTGTGACAGAAATAAGAATCGCCGTGTTTGTCTGTGCGAGAGAGACGAGACACAGCAAGCGAGTGTGTGTGTGTGTGTGTGTGTGTGTTTGTCTGCTCGTGTTTGCCTATGCCGATTTTCTTTTCAAAGCAATTATCACCCATTCATCAGTGGGTTTTTTTTTGAAAGCCTTTTTATTTGTAATTCTTCCCACTCACTTTTTTTTTTGCAACAAACATGAATACAGACGGTAGGTAGTAAGGACACATTATCAGCTTTAACGTCCTGATGAAATAAGCTTTTCAATTAGCAATGCTTTTCTTACAGCTCGGCTCAAAAGAGAACGTTGACTATGAAAAAAACAAACAAAGGCGCAATCATGGCATTTGTAAAGGTAAAAGTGCCATTAAAATGAAATCTTGACATGGCCATTAAACTGCTCTAATGTCTCACTCTGCAGGACGGGATAAATCTGCCTGAAAAGGAAATATGTGAATGCATATTTGCTCGTAAAATTCTCTTTATTGATTATGCCCTTCAAAACTGGATGCCTTTTCCTTCAGTAGTTGTTTGACTCTCCCTTTAATGTCTTTAAAAAAGGCACTTTGCCAACAAGTGAGACAGCCAAGATTCAAATTATGATTAAAGTTTGCTCTTCACACCAGGGTCCAGCAGAGCAGAGCCCAATCATTCTCCTCACGCTCTCACGCCTGCAGGCTCATCTTGTGTGATTTGGTTCTGTTTTCTTCGGTGCTGAGGTCAAGGATTCTTTTTGGGCTGCTACTGTGCCTTCACTGTGATTTGTTGTTTGATCCCTCTGAAGGTCAGATCAATCCCACGCTCGTGGTATTCTCCCGCAGAAACACCACATAACATCGCTGACTCGTGATGAGGCGTGCGCAGAGCTGGCATTGTAATTTTAATCATGTTAAATATGAAGGAGAAGAGAAAAAGACAGATAGTCACTTGCTGTGTGGTGTGATATAAAGTGTTGCTAAGTGTTGATACTTCAATTATTTAAGTGCCAGCCAAAATGAAATGGCCTGAATCCTCTTAATGCTGGTAAGGAAATCCGATACACTCTTTAGACTTAACTCCTTTATCCTTAGAAATAAAGGAAGTTTGGCATTCTGCCATTCTTTGCTTCAGAATTATATATAGTCTGCATCAAGGTCAGAGAAGAAACAGAATTTTTATACTCTATAGATCAAAATGCCAGTTTCTGCTCGATCTTTGCCAAAGGGGGAAAAAAATGTAGAAACTTCACATTAGATTTTGAGATTTGCTGCATTAAATCAGGTGATAATAAATGGGATTTTGTTTTGAGAAGAGGAGAGAAGAGAAGACATCAAGGTGTCCAGTTATAATCTGCTAAATTGGTTGAAAAGAAGATATGTTTTGAAGTAACTGGAATGCTGCTGAAACTATTTTTATGGAACCAAGACATCCAAAACAACTTTGCTCTTCAGCCAAACAATACAGATTAACCAAAATACTGAGATTCAATTCAATTCAATTTCATTTTATTTACAGTGCCAAATCATAACAAAAGTTATCTCAGGACACTTAACAGAGTAGGTATAGATCACACTCTATGACTTATTTATGATTTACATAGACCCAACAATTCCCCCGTTGAGTACGGTGGCAACGAAAACCTTCCCTATGACAGCAGGAACGTCGGACAGACCCAGCTCTGTAGAGGACGGACATCTGTCTGCACCGTTTGGGGAAGAAAAAAAGGAGAGAGAAAGAGAGAAAAGACGGACAGATGGAAAGGGAGAGACAAAGACAGACACAAAGACAGACAGGCACTTCCAGAGATGCAAGCAAAAGAGTAACAGTAACTATAATATCTATAGTAATGTGAATATGACTTATATGTTATGGCAGTTAATAAAGCAGAATAGTAGGAACAAGCACATCTAAGGTGATAGAATATGAAAATGACAATAATTATGGCAAGATGTCTTCTCATCTGCAGATCATCAAGACCTGGCTTACATGGCCCCTAAAGTCCACACCTCACAGATTCATCCGTCATTTCATTCTGGGGCGGTCCTCGCACCTAAACTACATACTGGTAACTGGAAGTTTGTCATCATACCGTAAGTGCAATTCATACGGACATTTTCTTTTCTGACACGTCCATGATTAAAGTCAGGCTGTGATCATGGTTTAAGAAACTAACGCTGACTTTTGGTAAGATGCAAAACGCCTGGTCTCTTTCATGTCAGACCCGATGGGCTCTTCTCATTCCTCTATTGAGGATGTCGCAATTCCTTAAAGTGCATTCTTTGTGGAAGTCTTTACTGTACTTGTTACTGGGGCGAATTAAGTGTAGGGCACCCTCTAACTTATCATGCTTTACCAGAAACAAGTAATTTAGTGCCATACTTGCGTGCTTGGAATATTACATGGCCCATTGGGGTGCGCTGGCATTCACACGTATTGAGAAAGTCTATAAACGTATATATTGATAAAAGTGCATCTGCAAGCTGGTAACAACTTTAGTTTTCTAAACCGACAGCTACACCATCTGCAACAATACCAAACTCCTTGTTTTGTTGTCAATTTGGGGATTTTCTTTAGCAGACCTTGATGTTCTTTTAGCCGTTTTGTTCAGTTTTTGCTACTGTGCTGTCCAGTAGTGCTTATTTATTGTTTCAAAACCAAATTGACCTTATGAACCTGGCCAAACAAGGAATCATTTCAGTCATTTGTCAAACAAAAACATCAAAAATGTGCTGGTTGCAGCTTCTCCATAACAAAACATTTGAAGGGATGTCAGCATGGTCTCTCAGAGTTTCACTATTTGACATTTCAGAGAATTATCCAGTCAAACCATAATTAACAGATTTATCATCCCTTGTTGACTCCCCGCAAATGACTGTTGCTCTCGTTTTTTTGGAGAACATAAACGTCTAAGTTACATATAACCAGTAGATGATTTGTTAACTTTTAATACGGGTGACGAACCTGGTTTGTTTCGTTAAAACGAACCAGGATAGCGAACCACCACTTGAACGAGTCTTTTGGTTCACACTCTGCTACTGAGGGATGGAGAGGGGGCGATAGCAGCTTATCAAGGGGCATGCATTGGATCCTATCCAATCGCCTATTGCACTGGTTCTCAAACTGTGGTACTTGTACCACTGGTGGTGCTCAAGCTCTCTCAGGTGGTACTTGAAGGAATCTCCAAAATAAAAAATAAAAAAATGAATTACTAATTTAATATAAGATACTAAGAAATACTAAGACATACTAAGAAAATACTTTTAAGATCCGTGAAAGGTAATTTTAAATAGGTTTAGCATTTTCTGTAGTATTTTTGTTTCAATATCAGCCTGTTACATAGTCATGTTCATGAATTCAGAATCAGAATCAGAACTACTTTAATAATCCCACGGGGAAACTGTTTTTGCTTCAAACTTCAGCTATACAAACAACATGTTTAACAACAACAATACTATACAGATAACATATTTGTAAAAACAGAAATATAAAACAGTATATATATATATATTATATCAAAATTAAAATGGTAATATATACAGATCAAAAGTACTGTAATAACGGGAATTCCTGAGTTACGAGCGATGGCAAGAGAGTGAGCAGAGTTAAAAAGATTGGTTTGAAAACCCTGACAAGTCAGTTCTGATGCTACCCCTTAACCTTCAGACAGTCAACAATAAATAATCTTCTGATAAGGAATAAACCTTCCTGTCCGTAGCTGAATAGTGTCGGGGCCTACACTGCTGTATTGTAACATTGGTCTTAGTGGTGGTACTTGAGAGAGCCTGAAGTGGTTCCAACATATACCAAGTCATGGAAATGTTTCCTCTTGCTGGCAGGTTGTTTTTTAAATGTGAAAAACAAGATCTTAAGACTAAATACATGATTCATCTGGCTTGACGAAGACTCAGTTAAATGCTGTCTTATTGGTGTTTGCTTCCTATGATGCACGAGGGAAAGTTGTTAAATAGTTTGAATTTCAAAAGGTTTGGTTGCGGCGTGTTTTGGCGCGCGCTGCTAAAGAGATTTTCTATTTCAAATCGCCAGTCACCTTGCATAACTGCTGTTTGGTCCGTATTATGTGAGTTCCTGGTGGCGCTGAACAGTGACGGGCTGGATGGTTCACTGTGTTGAATTCCTTGAATCAGCTATAGCTAAAAAAACTTTTGTTCTGATGTTCCTTTTCCCCTAAACAGCTGCCGTAGAAGTCCCCTTGAGCTAGCAAGTCCTATAGTAAAACTAGTACATTTTGACTTTGAAATGCAGAAAACAACAAGGAAGTTACCTCCAAATGATCATGATTTCATCAAAGGTTTTTGAGGTCTCATCCACAATTTGTTCTTAACTTACAAGACTCTCAAACTTGGAATCAGGACAGGGCAAGGCTTGGGACAGACCATGAAGAGCTTACAGCCAAAATTCTCAGCAGAGTCAAGAACCCAGTCAAGTCCATGCCACACTGTATCTGGATCACAACCAAATGCCAAAACAAACAAACCCAAGCCTCTGCAGCTCTATTTTCCATCTGCAACAAACCACCCGAGCGTCAAGCTGTTTGGCTCGTAGGGAGTGAAATAGGCTTTACACTTGAGAGAACACAGCACACAGAGTTGCCTTTTTAATGGGATCCGGGTGCGTCGCTCGAGTCGCCGGTGAGGTCCCACCTGCGGGAACCGTGGGCCGGTTTGTGGCTGAGGGACAGGAGAGGGAGGAGAGAGGTGTACGGCTCAGAGGAGATCTGCAGGCGAGCACACACTTGCTTGTATACCTGTCAGACACATGAACTTAGTACATCTGTTCATCCCCGCCTTCTTTGTCAGATGTCACCATCTAAAAACACAGCATTTATTTCTGCCTGCCTCCTTGTCACTGTCTGCGCTTGTTTTTCACACACATATGAACACAAACACATGCACTCATACACAGACAAAGTAGTGCAGACATACCACAGTGCAAATATACTCCATTTACAACATTACAGAAATCATCCATTCATCAGACGCCATATGCAAGGCTGTAAAAAGATGAGATTTATTTTAAATTACTGCCTTATGTTTGGGCTTGAAAATGTTAAAACAAATGCAAGAAAATAGTTCACAGATGGGTTGTTGCATTGACTTGCAGCCAAGCAAGTCTTGTGAATCAGCTGTTCAGTGTGAATTTAACATTGTGTGGTGTAGTCACTATACCAAGGGCGTAACTTTGAGTTAAACATTGGGGGGTTGAGATTTCCATAGGATTACAGGTATATAGTATACAGTGCATCCGGAAAGTATTCACAGCGTTTCACTTATTCCACATTTTATTACGTTACAGTCTTATTCCAAATTGTATTAAATGAATCTCTGTCCTCAAAATCCTACACATAATGCCCCATTATGACCACGTGAAAAAAGTTTTCTTGAGAGTTTTGGAAATTTATTAAAATTAAAAAACAAAGAAATCACATTTACCTAAGTATTCACAGCCTTTACCATGAAGCTCAAAATTGAGCTCAGGTGCATCCTGTTTCCACTGATCATCCTTGAGATGTTTCTACAGCTTAAATGGAGTCCACCTGTGGTAAATCCAGTTGATTGGACATGATTTGGAAAGGCACACACCTGTCTATGTAAGGTCCCACAGTTGACTGCATGTCAGAGCGCAAACACCAAGCATGAAGGAATTGTCTGTAGACCTCAGAGACAAAATTGTCTCGAGGTACAAATCTGGGGAAGGATACAGAAAAATATCTGCTGCTTTGAATGTCCCAATGAGCACAGTGGCCTCCATCATTCGTAAATGGAAGAAGTTTGGAACCAGCAGGACTCTTCCTAGATCTGGCCGGCCGTCTAAATTGAGCAATCGGGAGAAGGGCGTTGATCAGGGGAGAAGGGCGTTGGTCAGGGGAGAAGGGCGTTGGTCAGGGAAGTGACCAAGAACCCGATGGTCACTCTGTCAGAGCTCCAGCGTTCCTCCGTGGAGAGATCTAGTAACTAGTTTTGTTAGCCAAGCTCTCGGGCGGGGGAGCTAATGTGAGCTAATGTGGCTAATTCTGTAAATGTCAGCTAGACGGCCGTATCTCCTGCTCCCCAACGTCACCTACATGCCCTTTTTTTGGTAAAAGGGAATGAGGAGGAGTTAAAGTCTGACAAGATGGCGACTCCCAGAGGTGAGTACGATTGGATCAAGTTGAGTGAACGGGCCACCGTAGAGAGGCTACGTCAATTTTTTATACAGTCTATGATCATACATGGTCACGGAACAATCATCTTCAAGTATGTAGACGATCAAGTGACAGCAGAGAACTGAATAGCAAATTTAGCTAACTGATCGAGAGCTTTGCCTTCCGGTGCAGTAGAGCAACTGCAACACCGCCCCCGCTGCTCCGATTCTCCGGCCAAACTCACGCTCCATCGTCTCCTCGCTCCTGAACAAGATCCTGAGGTACTTAAACTCCTTGGCTTGGGGTAAAGACTCATTCCCTACCTGGAGTAGGTGCGAGGCAGTGATTTATTAAAGGAGTAATGATACATAAGCTTGCAGGCTGGGTACAGGCTGCTAGTTCCAGTAACATTTACAATCTGGTAAGTGAATGAGGGAAATATTGGGGAAATGAGACACAGGTGGAGGAGGATGTGGGAGTTAGGTGACCAGCATGAGGAAGGTCATCAGGTGGAGACTTGGCAATTATAGAGAAGCAGGGGAAGTGGGAGTGTGGGAGGTTGGGAAAAAATGAACACAACTGAGGAAGCTGTTCTGACAAATCATTCTATCATAAATAAGGCTGCCGTTACAAATATTTAAAGCCAAATTTTTAGGGTCTTTAAAGCAAGTTTTTTGATTTCCAAGATGCTGACACTTGAAAGTATAATCATGGAAATGTTTCCTCTTGCTGGCAGGTTGTTTTTTAAATGTGAAAAACAAGATCTTAAGACTAAATACATGATTCATCTGGCTTGACGAAGACTCAGTTAAATGCTGTCTTATTGGTGTTTGCTTCCTATGATGCACGAGGGAAAGTTGTTAAATAGATTGAATTTCAAAAGGTTTGGTTGCGGCGTGTTTTGGCACACTGTTGCTAAAGAGATTTTCTATTTCAAATCTCTATCTTTGCCAGTCACCTTGCATAACTGCTGTTTGGTCCGTATTATGTGAGTTCCTGGTGGCGCTGAACAGTGACGGGCTGGATGGTTCACTTTGTTGAATTCCTTGAATCAGCTATAGCTAAAAAACTTTTGTTCTGATGTTCCTTTTTCTCTAAACAGCTGCTGTAGAAGTCCCCTTGACCTAGCAAGTCTCAGTTGTTGCATCTTTTCAGTGGCAGGTGGTGGATAACTATAATACTGTGGGCAGTGTGCAAATATAAAAAAGCATGTGAAAAGACGCTGAATAAGAAAATGCATGCTCAGCAAATCCTCCCTGGATGTATGTATAAAAAAAGCTCCTAACAATACAAGCTGCATGACTCTGCTCCAGGTGTGCAGCTTGTGTTTGCATTGATATTTAGACACAAAGTCAGCACAGTCTCTCATTTTACAGGGTATCTCAAGCATATTATGTATATCCTGTAGTGCTAAGAGGTGTGAATTGAAAACTCAGCTTTATATTTGCATTTGAAGTAGTAATGAATGGCAAACACAGATGATATGCAAAAGTTGCATGAAGGATTACAACATACATTTCTGCAACAAGGAACCGGAACATTTTCAGTGTTAGCAAGGGAGCGAGGACTGATGCAGGAGAGAAAAGGACGGACGTGAAGCGCTTGCTGATGAGAGGAAGTCTCAGTGGAGGAGAAGGGAGACGCTGCTGTCCCGACCGGGGTGAGCAGGTCAGTGGACCGTCGGGGATCCAGGAGGTGGAGGAGCTGAGGCTCTTCAGGAGCAGTGGGAAGAGAATAGTGAGGCGCCAGACAGGATGACAATGTGGAAGCTGGAGGGGAAGTTGTACAGCTCCCTCAGGCTTGGACATTTTGTATTATGCTGCATTTTTGGTTATGTTCCAATATCCTGAAACGTGTAATGTGAAAGAATTTTAGGATATAACACTTTTTCTGGCAGAGTTTTGAAGTATTTAATTTGTTTATTTACTACCAAGACATTCAAGGATTTACAGTTACAACTCCCGGCACTGGTTTTTATCAATTATATTAACATTGTACTCAACAAAGTAAGTGCTTGGATCTCAGAACAAAATGAGTCCAACGGGGCAACGATCGTAGTGATACATGGTTTTTGGAAGAGAACACTGAAGCAAACGATAAAATTATTCCCCAAACTGTCTGTTGGAAACATCCATCACAGTTTACTGCCTGACTTTAAGGTTCAACTTTAGGACATAGTTGGATTTCCTGAGGCATTTCTGCCTTTGGTTGTGGATGGGGGTTAAAGAAAATGAGGGAAGAGAGAGGAATAATGACTGGAATCCTAATGGGGACATTGCGATCACAGTATACGGTATGCGCCTTAACCACAAGGACGCCTTATAATGAGGAATTATATCTGATGTTTCTGGGTGCACTCACTTAAAGCAATTTTTGCCTTTCTGGCATTTTTACACTTTTCTTTTGGAATCTTAAAATGCTCCTAATTAGCATATGGCACACTTACATGTAAAATAAATCCACCAGGTGTTGAAACTCATCAATATTCAATTCTCATATACAATGCCGAGCTTCCTGCCTGTCATCCGTCGCAGCGTCCCTTCCAGTTGCCTTCCGCTGTTACTGCTTGCGAGTCGGGGGAGGAGGGAGCATCAGAGGTCAGGCAGGTGGAAAAGGGTGGGACTTTGTGCTGCCAGAAAGCTAAGAATTGCTTTAAAGTGGCTGCTAATCTAGCATCCCCCCCCCCCCCCCCATAATGAGTCCCACTAAAAAACGGAGGAAAGATTGCACAATAGTGCACACAGCATTTAATTGCTTGTCAGCAAAACAAAACAGGAATTTCATCTCTGTAAAAGATTCGGCATATAACTGAATAACTTATCTTTCTTGTCTTCATAAATAAAATATTTTTTACCCAACTACCGACAAATCCAACTAGGGGAGTGTGGATGGAGCTGAGGTGGGCTGAACTTTAAGCAATGTAATCTAAATACTATCTAAGTCTAATCTAAGTACAGTTGTCACAAACAGGGAAATTAGAAACTGTTTTGTTCCAGGCTGTAAATATGTTTATTTCTGCTGTTGGGCATTTGAATAATAGAATTGAGTAGAAAAGAAATACTTTATTGATCCCAAGCTGGGAAATTGCAATGTTACAGTAGCTTTAAACGCAGACACATCAAAACAGTAATATAAAAATACAATATAAAAGATAGATAAATAGATATATAGATAGATAAAAATAAAATGTATTAATAAGTGGACTAATTGTAGTGCAAATGTAAACATATAATAATCTAAGGTGCAGTTGACAGATGAGAAAAAATAAGATAAGTAGGTGCTTCTGATTGTATAGTTCTGAACAGTTGAACTGTTATTGTACAGTGTGATGACATGTGGCAGGAAAGATTTTCTATATCTGTCCCTTGTCTATGATGGATAACAGTTTCTTCAGCGTTCTCCTCTCCACCACGGACTCAAAAGACTCCAGCCTGAGACCAAGTACAGAGCCAGCCTTCTTGATGATTTTATCAAGTCTGTTGGTGTCACTGGCTCTGATGCTGCCGCCCCAACACACAGCAGCAAAGAAAATGGAGCTGGCAACAACTGACTGGTAGAAGATCTCCAACATCTTGCTGCACACGTTGAAGAATCTCAGCTTCTTCTTCTTCAGAGTCTGCTCATCCCCTTCTTGTTCCGTCCTCCCAAGTATTTGTAGTCCTCTACCAACTCCCCCCTAAGCTGTAGTGGCTGTGAAGGCATCCTCTTCTTCCTGTCCATCCCCATCTCCCTGGTCTTGCTGACTTTCAGCCTTAGGTGATTCTGTTCGGACCACTCTACAAAGTTGTCTACCAGTGTCCTGTACTCACCCTCATCCCCTCCCCTTACACACCGACAACAGCTGAGTCGTCAAAAAACTTCTGCAGGTGACATGACTCTGTTGTACTGAAAGTCAGTGGTGTTTAAGGTGAAGAGGAAGGGAGAAAGCACAGTTCCCTGTGGAGCTCCTGTATCACTGACCACCACGTCAGACAGGACACTGCCCAAACTGTGGCCTGCCCGTCAAGTAGTCAGTAATCCAGGAGATCATGGAGTCTTCAACACCCACCACCCGCAGCTTCTCACCCATGAGCAGAGGCTGAATGGTGTTGAAAGCACTGGAGAAATCAAGGAAAGTGATCCTCACAGTGCCTCCCCCTTCATCCAGATGCATATGGGCTCGTTGCAGCAGGTAGATGACAGTGTCATCGACTCCTAACTGGGGCCGATAGGCAAACTGCAGAGGGTCCAGAAACGTCCTCACCTGTGGCCTCAGCTGGGCCAAGACCAGTCTCTCCAGGACCTTCATCACACGACTCTGCTTTGAAGCCGGCCTCAAGTGGCTGTAGTTTTTGGCACGCCTGCATTGACCTCATTATTCAGCACCAGAGGTGGCAGACAACCACATATTTTGTGTGAGCAGTGCGTGGTGACAGAAACTGCTGGAGCTCGTAGTGTCCAAACATAGCCTCGTGAGCCCATCCTGATCTTGCGAGCTCCATTGTATTTTACCCGGAGATCAGTCTGGTAACTTGCGGCGGAGAAAATTTGGAGAAGTTTGTCAAAGCGACCAAACCAATCAATGTTGGTTTTGAAGTGTGACGCAACAAGAAGCGACTGTCCAGTGTAAACAACATGGCGGCTTCCACGGATGAGATGAGCGCAGCTATGGAGCAAGCCGCTCACTAACTCTTTTTTATCTTGGTTCCTTCTGTTTGAATATAGACCGGGCTCCTGAAATTGTACCTTTTATCCGTAAATTTGCATTACACAAATGGTAAATATCCTTTACCCACATGTTGTTTACTTTCTGAGCTTTGCTTCGATGGTTTTAGCATGCAATATGCCTCGTTGATCTTATTGGTTGATTTGGACCGTATGTTGGGGATAGACAGATGATTTATCCAATCAGCAACCGGTATTTTCACCCCTTCCCAAAAGATCTTCAAACGAGAGTTTCTTGATGGATTTGCTGAACAAATGAGAATCAATCCATCTTGCGGAGTCAGGTTAGTCCAAACATACAGTGCTGCCTGCTTTTTATGATATGATAATAGACACAAATGTACAGTTTCACTTCATTATAAATGTACTTTCGTTTCAGACAGAAAAGGTTAAGACTGTCCACAGAAACTAAATAGAATGGAAATAGTGTTTCACCCCCAACTGGTTCAGCGACTAACACGTGCTGCTCAGGCACGATGTGCGCGGCCCCCTTGACCCCTGCCAACTCCTGAGGGAGGAGTCATTGACTTCTTCTGTCAGCTGTTTGGTGCTGATCAGTTTTGTGGGCTTTTAGCATTGTTGTTTTTTTTGCTGAATACAACACTGATGAGAGCCATCAGAGGGAATCAAAACATTAAATTTACTGTAAAACCAAAACAATGAGTTGAAATACACTAAAAAGAGCTGAGAGAAACTGCAGAATCGAGTGGTAATTGTCCATGGGTTTAAAATACCCCATTTACAATCTCTGTCATTTGATCCACCCTTGATCCCATGGAAATGAAAACTGTTTTTCATTTAATGTCTTATTATAGACATCACCTCCTTCTAATAGATTTGCATTGGACTGACTTTTTATTTTGATACATCACCTACAGTAAACCTTTGAAAGCTGTTTGGTTTCTTAAAGTTGCATTAGTCGGCTGTATGACTTCACTGAAAACAGACTCCTGTTCCTGATTGTGCATATCAAATTGCCTTTTCTCTTACTCATTAACTTTGAACATGACTCTCAACACATTTTAACTATTAGAATCTTTAGCAGACCGTTTCGTGATGAATTGTAATTTCCTTTTATTCTCTAACAGAAGCTGACATTCATTCAGAATAGGGTCAGTTAAGTTACGTTTTTAAAGGTAAAATAAACCCCAACCCCTTCAATTTGTCTCACATTTTGTTATGTTGCAGCCTCATGCTGAACTTGTTTAGTAAATGTTTTCCCTCATCAATCTTCACTAACATCCCCCACACTTATATAGACAGGTGTGTGTCCCTCCAAATCATGTCCAATCACTTGGATTCACCGTAGGTGGACTCCAATCAAGGAGTGGAAACATCTCAAAGATGATCAAGACAAATGAGGGCCACCTGAGCTGAAATTCAAGTGTGACAGCAAATGATCTGAATGTTAACATGATATCTTAGTTTTTCTTTTTAATACATTCTTAAATCCTGTTTTCACTTCCATTATGGTGCATTGAGTGACTATTGATTAAAATGAATTTAGCATACAGCTGCAATATAACAAAGAGTGAAAGAAGGGTCTGAATATTTTCCGTCAGCGAGTTGTGAACAGCGGCTTTGCACATTTGCGACCTGGGGCATGTTTCACAAAGATATTTGAGACTGGTCTTTAGTGTCTGGCCAGTCTTACAGTCATCATATCGCTACATCAGTCTCAACATTTTAGACTATTTTAAGCCTAAAAAGTCAGCCAACCTGCCCCCAGGCTAACTGTGGACTAAGGGTCGTGCTATTTAGATGAATCTAGATGTCTATCTAAAGTCTGACTGGCAGTTAGATCTAAGTCAAAGTCTATCTGTGTGAAACCGGCCACTGAGTGACTGTGCAGAGGGTCTAAGTGCCTCCAAGATTCTGTCACAACACCGAAGGGGTCGGACAGACTGCATTGTACAAATTTGCTAGCTACAGGGCCTGGAAGTGTGTATACAGAAACAGGACGCTTTAAAAATGGAGTGCATTGATGAATCGTTGGGTGAGAGTCCGTTCTTGGAGCCGCTCTGACCCCAAGAACTACCAGCTATTGGCAGGGGCCATGCTCGCCGTCTGCACAGTGCTGACCCAGGATGCATGAGGCTTTGTTGGACAATATTATTGAGTTAACCAACGATATGCCTGTGAATGTTCTCATTTGTCCAGGTCATCGTTATCCCCAAAGCAATTTCAGTCAAAAGCAACTGGACTTGGTTATTTGTATAATAATAATAATAATAAATAACCTAGTCCAGTTGCTTTTGACTGAAATTGCTTTGGAGATAACCAACGATATGTGCTTATGAAATATAAATAAAATAATTTTTCATTTTCAATTTAGCCTTGCAACTGAAATACTGATATTGAAATAATAATGCATTTTTGATTTGCACCCGCCATGATGTTCATCAGCAGCCTGCAGGTATCAAGTTCTAATAAAAATGTAAGGATCAACAGGATATCGGATACTGAGTCAACAGATTGCACAGATGATTCATTATTTAACTCTTAAGTGAACATGCAACAATAAGAGAGACAGAGAGAGTGTTCCAGTACAGGCTTCGCAGCGGTCCATCTGGTCTTCAGAGCTGCAGCAGGCCGTTGTTGTTGCCCATACAGCCTGTGACTCCTCAATGCACACATGCTGCATTTCCACAATTGTGTTCTCAGAAGGCAATCTAAGTAATGAACTGTGCAAAAACCCATCTGTGTTCCATTTTCAATTTGGCACATCTTTGAGACGCTATTAATGTTCTTGCAGACACATTTGTATGAAATATGATTTTCACACCACACAACATATTGATGTGTGGAATCTCTCAAGATTGGATTTGGAATAAAGTTGACTGGTGTGAAAAATATTCATAAACAGGACATTTAGATGCTATTTTCCAACACAATGAATTATTTGAAAAGGTTCCAGAATAAAACATGGATTCTGAACAGTGGCATTCATTAAAAGAGGAAAAAAGTCAGTATCGTCAATTGGATTCTGATACCAAAATGTGGATTATCTTTTCACAGTTCAGAGGAACCAGAGGTCCGTTTCACAAAGCAGGTTCAACAAAGTCGAGTCGAACCCTGAACTCTGAGTTGATGTACTCTGAGATAGGAAACTCTGAGTTTTCTGTTCCAGAACAGCTGATTTGAGTTAGTTTGATCAACTCGGAGTAGTTTTACCTGGAGTTAAGCGCATGCGTATAAAGACAGCATCAATGGAGCCCCGATTTAACAAGTCACCATGGCAACAGGGAAGACGAGGGCTACACTACCACTGGAATTGGAAATTTTAATGCGCTCATACTATGAGTTTGAGCAGGTTTTTCAATGAAAGTGTAACACCCCTGCTGCAGCAAGAGAGAGGGAGACGGTGCGGGAGAACATTGCTGCTCGGGTCAGTGCTGCTCGGGTCAGTGGGTAAGTTTAAATGTAGTCCTGTTGCAATAACAATAATATCACAGGGAAACTGCTTGAGTGGTAGTCTATTCATTTATTTAATTTAGGTGCATTCCCGCGGGTCAGAGGCGCACTTGGCAGCAGCTTAAGATGAAACATAAAAACATTGTTCAAACAGGTAAGACCTCGGCACAATCTCATGGGAGTACCCCATTTTGAGCATGTTTTACATTATAAGTAAAATGACCGTAAGTGGCTGTTTGACTTGTTTTATCCCCAACATAATGCTGTTTTCACACACATAAATGTCTTCTCATCTATATCATGCTGTGTTAATTAACTAAGCCTATTTAAACTAACACAGACTCAGCCAACAGAAAGAAAGCACATTCCCGTAAAGTGTGTGTGTGTGTGTGCGTGCGTGCGTGCGTGCGTGCGTGCGTGCGTGCGTGCGTGCCCAATACTCCTAATCTGCTGCCTTTACAGAGGGGGATCAAGAAAGGCCTACAGGTAGAGGTAGCATCTTGATATGTTACTGATAGTTTACATTTCTTAACATTCTGGTGGAATATAGTTACATTTAGCCTACACTGAAGTATTAACACATTCTCATTCTTTTTTAACAGGACATGGCTGGGCAGCACCAGGAGAGTCCCTAAACTTCCACTACACAGACTGACACAGTGAGATGGATGTTCAGTAAATACCAGAGATTCATTTTGTGGAATGTATGTGCAACTGTATAATGTCCCCCTTGTATATATTCTGTTACCAGTCAAAGACTGAGAATGACCACAATTACAGCTGGATGATACAGCAAAAAAATGATCAAGGTTTGAGGTGGGTCACCAAGGCAGTTCTTTTATTCATCGCTCTTGGCAAACAGTATAGGCACATCAGTGTCACCAACAAAAAGAACCCCATGTTGCCAAAATGGCGCCTATTTATAGGGTGTCAACCCATTAACTTGGAAAAATCCATTCCCCGGGATCCCCTGTCTAAAACATGTTTAACCCACCATTGTTTTTATTTCTGTATATACACCACATCATCTGTGACCTGTATACATCCTGCTCTACGTCCACTAACAGAAAATACACCGATACGCTTCATATTACTCCACTAAAATACAATGCACACATTTACCATCCCCAGACCAATTTACACTTGGCTGCTCCCGGAACTCTATTAGCGGCGTCCGTTTCCTGGGGACGCCTTTTGCCTGCACACCCTGAAGACAACAGACTGGTGAGTACACAACACTCTTGATTTATTCCCCACACACTTATGGAGCAACACAATACCCATTCTTAGCTTCTCAATTAGGCAACTAACACATTTCATCTGCACATTTAACCCCTTGTCCCTCTGTTCCAGGTTGAACTGCGTGGCCCACAAAGCAAACCCCAAGACCCAGCAAAGGACAGCAAACATGGTGACAAACGTTCAATACATATGGTAAACATTTCAATACAAATGTACAAAAAGCAATGTGTTAAAATGTATTGTGCAAATTTCCTAGAAATTGAAATACTAGAACACAAGTAGAGGCAGGTGCATGATCACAGGTGAATTGTGTTATGTTAACGATTGGAACATTAACTAAACTAGCTGTTGTATTTGCAGGAAATAAAGAAGACCAAATGAAATGTGTATTATGTCTTTATTTGACTGCTGTGGTGGTGACTCACTCACTAAAGTGATGATGGCATATGGTGTCTCTGACTGCTCTGCTGTCCAGCTGACAGGTGGATGGGGTCATCAGGGTCTTCAATTTTGTAGGGCAGGGTGCTGCTCTCTAATAGGGGCAATATTATGAACAACACATGCCTTAATATCACAGGCCCTCTCAGGGGTCACCCTGAGGTGACGTTGGCACTGGAAACGGGCTCTCAGCAGGCCTATGGTCATCTCAACCCGGACCCTCGTCCCGCAGTGAGCACGGTTGAAGTTCTGTTGGGGGCCTGGTTCAGGGTAAGGGGTCAGCAGCCTAGGTCGGCATGGGTTACCCCTGTCACCCGGCAGATGGCCATAAAACTCTCCTGTGATGTAAAGTGGATACATTAGAGAATATTTAAAGGAGGGAGACAAGTGAATTATACAGTATTGTGCAAATCTTTCGGCTGCTTACCATGCTGCAGTCTGTTGCTCAGGTTAGACTCCTGATAAATCCTTGAGTCATGAACAGACCCAGGCCCCTTGGCCTCCACATTGGAAATGATGTATGCAGTATCACATACAAGAATGACAGATGTTGAACTATGATGCAGTCTTTAACATTTTGAAACAGTAGTCAATCCACATGTACCTGCACATTTATGCTGTGAATGGACTTACTATTCACAAAATCTGCTCCATTATGTGATGTGTGCCATCTATGCAGCCAATCAAACTGGAAAATCCTGAAAGAAATTAAAATTAATATTCCCAGTCCGAGGTTGCAGCACAATGTCATTGGACATTGTCAACAGAATATATTTTAACATTTAACTGACAGGTTTATGTCCAGGGAAAATGATAAAGATGGGTAGTAGCCGTTTCAGGGTGAGGCACACTTTTCTGACCGCACTGCATACAGTTGCCTCACTCAAGTGCTCTGCATCTCCGACGATGTATAAACTCCCATTTGCAAAAAAAGACGCAGCGCAACACACTATCTGCTGACTTTGGTTGTTAATGTTGGAAATGTAAGGACGGATGAGGTTGTGTATGTAAATGATGGACTGAAGTGAAACGGTACCGCTCAAAAAGACAATTGTCTGGAAATGCAAGAACATCTATACTGATGCGGTCTGATAATCATCTCCAGACGAATATTTAATTCTCTGTGCAGTAAAGCTGCACCTTCATCCACGGGATCATTATCAAAGGGACAAGCCATGCTAGTGAAAATAGTCGCCACCTAATATAACTTCTGATGTAGGCCTACTGACTGATGTTTGCAGTGATTTTCTGAAAAAACAGACGGAACTATAGCAGAACTATACTACGCCAAAACTCGCCTGCTGACTGAATGAATGAGGAAATCAAACCGTGTGTGGCAGGAAGAGGGCGGAGACAGAGAGAAACTCCAGGTTTGCTGAGAAAAACCTGGTGCCGACCAGGTTAGGTTCATAGAGCATGTTACCATGGTAACTGACCGAGAGGTTAAATTACCTCTCTCTGTAAAACAGGCTAGAGTTACCCCTCTGTCTCTGGTTTGAGTTACCTCCCTTTGTGAAACGGCAAACTCAGTTTCCCTCATTTCAGGGTTAACAGACTCAGTTTTCACTAAAGCTGCTTTGTGAAATGGACCCCAGGTGTCAGGTAGGAAAAAAAAATCATTCTACATGCAGACATAATGCATTTTGCTCTATTACCTATCCTCGATGGTAAATCCAAGGAAAAAGACATTGGAGAACTGAGCACACTGAGGGTAAGGGCTGCAAGAAAACTAATTACTGCTATAGCAATTAAAATCTCAAATTGACACGCAAAAAAAGTGGGTCTGTTTGTTGATCAACTGTTGTTGAAGACATTGATTTGTTTATGTCCAGCTGGATCAATGATGACAGAAAATCAATTCTTCCAGCATCATTAAATAAAAATAAAGAAAAATCATGTTAATCAAGATTTTCCACACAGCAACAGAGCTTATATTTGCAGGAAAAATATCTGGATCAAGTTTAATGTGAATCCACTGAACACTGGTCAGCACCATAGACTGTATAAAAATATAATTCTTGAAACATGCCATGAAGTTGGCAAAATTCTTTATTGACCAAATCGACAAATGAGCTATATATATATATATATATATATATATATATATATATATATATATATATATATATATATAGTATATATATTGCATTTTGAGAGGCAGAGCACAAACTGAGCACAGAGCACAAACTGCCTGATTGAAAGTTGTTGTGATAATGTTAAGAGTTATTTACCCATGCAGTAGACTCAGAGGTGCATTAATATTCATTTGGAGTTGTGTTTATGGTCAAGCAAGTGTAATATCTCAGCCTGGTCGCCAGAAATAAATACTGGCAAACCGCGGTCTCTTGGTGAAAGTCCAGTGTCATCATTTGACCCCCCCACACACACACACACACAAAATATTGATAAGTGTAGCAGCTGTTAAGGGTAAACAGAAAATCAAATAAGTGTCAGCCTATCCTCACTTTCTAAGAGCATGTGGTCACAGTTAGTGAATATCCCAGAACCAAACCTCGTCAATTGATTTTTCCATAAGGTGCTTTGCAAACATGCCACTGCGGTGTTGGAGGTTGAAAACGAACCTCATTATCCTCCCTGTGACACCGCAAAGCGAACACAGCTGTGTTTTGTTTGAAATCGGAAGGGGGTAATGTGAATATTTGACCTGAAGCATTCAGTAATTCCAACTACACCGGTCTAATCCCACCTCATTTAAAACAGCAGCCACTTCACACGTAGACAGCCTGAAATCGATCAACCCCACATCCTTTAATTTAAAAAGTCATTAAATCAGTCCAGTATTTCAGACATTCTCATCGAGCTGTAGGACATCTCTTGGATCCCCTCCCCCCTTGTTGGATTGTGCGTAGCTCACTCCATCACCTCCCCATAAAACCCTCCACATTACCCTGAGCAGCTGTTTGGGAAAATGAAATTATGCGTGGAGATAAAATTCAAATTCAGCAGCCAGCCTCAGTGTAACTCATGATTTATTGATACTTTGGAACAGACATTAATATTGTCGTTACGATTAAGATCTCATCTGACTCAATTTATGATCGCCGCCCATTCCGATGCCTTTATTATCTTTCCATCAGTTTACAGGGAGGTTAATCTTGTGTTGGGGCCACACACTGATTGTCAGACGGTGCAGGGTTTGTACAGTACAGTTCCCTTGTTATGCCTAACCTTTCCAAAGGTTGCACCATTTCCTCTGACATTTCTGAAACGGCCCATTTGCTTTGACAGGTGCACCATCACGGAATGACCTAACTTCTTTCTTCGACGTGCTGCAACCTGGAAAAAAAGAAAGATTTTGTGTTTTTTTTAAGCTCATTGAAAGTATCTTTGGAGATTCATGCTCTTTAATGATGAAATACCGTAGTTCAATGATTAACTAGCTGCTGTCACAGCCGTGATTAAAGTTTTTTTTTCCTCAATACCTTCTTTGCAGGCTACAACTTTCACTAATTGCATTAGTTTGAAGTGATGTTCCCAGAGCAGCCTGCAAGAAGTCATCTTTTAAATGAAGAGAAACACTTTATTTTACAAAATATTATGTA
Source organism: Echiichthys vipera (assembly GCF_963691815.1). Taxonomy (NCBI): domain Eukaryota; kingdom Metazoa; phylum Chordata; class Actinopteri; order Perciformes; family Trachinidae; genus Echiichthys; species Echiichthys vipera. The sequence continues at coordinate 8,231,179 of NC_139846.1, forward strand.
AAAGTGCAAGAGAAAATATGAAACGTGGACCAGATCTGACTACATCCATGATAACTTAACACAATGGCTACAACTTACAGTTACATACATATTTTATATTAAGAATGAATAAAACGACTCAGCTTAATATGAAAACATATGTAAGTGATGAATCCATAGATAATTGTCACAACATTGTGCAGTTCCCCTCAGCTCTGAAAGCATTTTGTAGTCCTTGTCCTAGTCCAGCTCATTTTTTTCGTTTAAAGGCCTGCAACTTTATTGTTTTGTTCACTCTCACGGCTCTCATGGGTGGTGTTTCTGGATGCCTGATGAATCCACTGAACACTGGTCAGCACCATAGACTGTATAAAAAATGGTCGTATCATACCCTTCAAGGTCCGCTCTATAAACTTGATCCAATCTATAGGAGTCGCCATCAAGACTTTGAATCCGCCTCATTTCCTCGTACTAAAAAAGGGCATGTATGTGACGTTGGGGGGAGGGAGATACATCCATCTGGCGGACGTTTACCTCTGAGGAGAAGTGAGGACCAGCAGCTAGCTGTCACTCAAGAGACCACGCCCCTAATTATTCATAAACTTTAACCTCCAATAAAATAAAAACTAGACTGGTAAAAAAAGGGGTGTCATAGAGATATGACCTAAACATAAAGACTAGAATGTTTTTTTGTACCAGACCTTAAATACGTTTAAATATGCTGTGAAAACGGCCTATTTTGCCAACTACTCCTAGTGGACACTCGGAGAACTTCAGTTTTTGGCACTTCATATTGGATCAACCAGGAAGTCAGACACACTAGCTGGATTTCCTCAGGAGTTAGCGGAGATGGAAACTGAGCCAAAAGAGAAAGAATTTGACTTGACCAGTGGCGATTGCTTCAGACTACAAGGGAAGCTCAACTTCCCCTAAAATGTCACCAAAAAAAAAAGTGTATAAATATGTACTGCTGTGTGTACATCTCATTAACTAAATACGCGCTAGAAAGCCTCCATCTGTTGTTCAGAATCAGAATCAAATGAGAGGACACTGGTCAAGTCCCTGGAAAAGATGCCTAGTTGGTACGACAAGGTCACAGATCATTTTCTTGAAAAGGGACGAAGGGTAGAACATTTACATATAAATAAATAAAAACATTTATGATGTAGGCCAGAAAAATTAGCTTGCCCTCCTTGAAAGACCAGCAGCCGCCACTGGTCTTGACATACTGTATGTCAGGTGGCAGGAAATATCACTCAATGGATGCTAATGCTGTAGGCTGCTGTAAGCTAACAGTGCGTCATACAACTTAACTCCCTATGTGGACAAAAAAACAATACAACAAACCAGTTAATGGAGGTTTAGGTATCAACAACTAAATATAACCGAACTCTTCACCTTGCCTTTCAGGGCTTCTGTATCATTTAGAGCATTAATATAGTAGCTAACAATATGTTCTATGTAAAGATACAGTGGAGTAATGTTGTCTTGAGTAAGGAATACAGTCAGTCATGTATTGTATTTAAAAAATGTATCAGTGATGTAACCAGCTGTCAAATAAATGTGTAGCCCGTGGAATTAGATGCCACACAGGATACAATTATATCTGGGGTTCTTGTAGCCTTAGTTTTATTTCGATCAACCCAAATTGCTACTTTTTTTTTTTTTTTTTTTTTACAGAGGGTGTGTTTACAGTAAAATAATTAAAATAAAATACCATAAAATAAAATACGACAGTGGCCACGACTACAAACAGAAAACACAATCGGTTAAGCACACATTCCGTTACCCCACAGTTTCAAAAAGGTCACTAAATGATGAACCAAAAACACTTTCAACACACTTCACTTAGCGCCATGTGGATCTTCCTGACAAATTTCACCAGTCTTTATCTCTAGATAGAATAACTTTGGTTTAACACAACATTTCTCACAATCAAAATCACACCGCATGGCGTTACACTTGCTAGCATGTTTATGAAGTTGAGCAGTATTACATCGGTAACTCGTGCCCAAAATCCACAAATATCAAAGGTATACAAAATCATCGGTTACAAATATCCACGGGTACCTCTATATAAGGGTTTTATACAGCGATATTTAACAGAATGTCAGTTTTTTACCTTCTTCTTCACACAATGGCATTAAATCACCATCTTCCTGACTGAAATCTCTCCATGGTCCACACGCAAAACAAAACAAAGACCATAATGCACTTGGCGACGTAACAAATCCCCAGAGAAAATGCTCCTCCCTAGTGACCATATTTTAGCAATGACTGTGTCAAAACTCAACCGCCTTCACAGTTTTAACACATGGTTTTTAACATAGAAATGGCACTGTCAAAATAAAACAACAAATCAACTTATGAAATAAACTTTACATTGTCCATGTATTTCATAACTCATGTGGAAACTCAAACATGCCTGGTTTTACCACCCGGTTACAAATGTAATGGAGTAAAAGGCACAATATTTCCTTCTAAAAAGGATGTGAAGTATAAAGTGGCTTAAATTGGAAGAAGTAAGCCACAAATAACCTGCAGGCACGTTCCCTCGCAGGACTTTCTTTAATGGAATAATGATGCATTAATCAGCGGGATAAAAAACAGTTATACACATTTTAATGGTGAGATAAAATTGGAGTTTGCGGTTATTATCATATATCATTTCATGTACTAAATGAACACATAATCTAATTCCATTTCATGGTTCTGAGTCTGTGAAATAACCACATATCTGGATGAGAGTAGATTTCTTCTCATTAACGTTCATATGTTGTTTTGTTGTTAGCATGACTCTTGGAGGAGCGCTGCTAAGACTGAAGCTTCCCCTTAAATCACCAGGAGGCAGGCTGCTTTCAAAAAAACAACAAAAAACCCCACCATGTCTTGTGTACAAAATTTTGAAAACTCTTCAGAAAAATCTATTCTCAAATGTCCAAAATTGTCCAATTGTTGGATTTGGACAGGGGAAAAAATAACTTTGAGTTCAGAGGGATTTCTTGAAAATCAATCATGTTTCATTGAAACCAGTGAAAGCCACGAGGCACAGTTGAAAACTCTTTCAGAGAGAAGAGCAATCAAAGTGACTGTTGTTCTTTCACTGGGTCACAGTAGGGGGATTTTACTTTCTTCTGCTTCCTTATACAATACTCTTTACACTGCCTTTGCTCCATCTTTCCACTCTGCCGGTATTGATTGCATCAAGTCCCTCCAAACGGATGAAAAGGATAACCTTCTTCTCTGTATCCATTTCCTTTTCAACCGATGGCAGAAACTCACAGGGTGTGGGGTTAACGTCGAGCCAGGGAAACGAGGCAAAGGGATCGGCCCATGCGGATTCCTGCTCTACTGATCATGAGTATCGACTGCCAGGCCTGACAGCAATCTCAGACAATCACCGTCATCCCCTCTCCCATCAACCTTGGTTTGGCCCGGCCGACCACAGCTTGCACAGAATCAATCAGCATTGAGATATGGGCAGCCGTCACGGCGGTGACCGATTTTGGCATGCAAGACTCTCCCTTAATAGACAAAGAGACGGAGATCAATAGCCAATTTGGCCGTGGAATGAGGCTGGAATGGATCAAGGAAAATTCATTTTATTCTCCTCATCTCAGCCCGGAGAAGTCAGGAAAAGTATGATAAACTCTCCTGACCAGTACAGTAAAGAAGGGAATCATTCATACGTGTGTATGGCTAACCTTGGCAGTGCAGATAAGACTGTAAGATTACCTTTTTTGTGATATGCAGTTTGGGTATGTGCGATGTATATAGGTGCTCAGAAAAAGTCATGCAGTCACAAATTTTGAAGTATTTGTACTGAACTCGATGACAGCTATAGTTTCTTTTCAGCTTTGAAGAATTATAACGAAAGTGAGAGCTTCACACCATGCTTTCGCTTTTACCTTCATACAGTCAGTTGGAAAGTGAGAGGTCTGACTGTCTGACAAGAAGTTGGGATGAAGTATAAGGTTCATATTACAGGGCTTAATGCTTGATTCCGATATTTTCCCAAGATCCAATCTTTCTGCCTGAACTGTTCACATTCATGTTTGAAGGGACCCAAACCACTATGTCTGTGGTGTGAACAAATCTCTGCCCTGAAACGCCTCTCACACACACACACACACACACACACACACACACACACACACACACACACACACACACACACACACACACACACACACACACACACACACACACACACACACACACACACACACACACACACACACACACACACACACACACACACAGTGGTTAGAAGGTTAGAAAAACAACAAAACAATGTTACACAACCACCGTTAAGTGATACAAGTGCAACCTGAGATTGATTTTGCCTCTAAACGTTTCAGATGGTTTCATTTAAATGATTTCAGACCAAAAGAAGTTTCCCGTTCTTGCCTTGAAGAAGCTCTCTAACTGAAAGCTTGCTAACTAAAAATATGTTTGCACATATTTAAGTGTGTAGATGTTTTTTTTATTGAGACCAAAAGAGATAAAGTGATCCAATATTTTATAAAGGGCAAAGATTGGGAAAAAGTCCAAAACATTAATCATTTTTCTCCTTTCTTGCCCATTAATCATCCCCTGACCCCTAAAATGTGTCTTGTGACCCGACCCCAAGGTCATAAAGCCATAATAATTTATAAAAGTACTGAAAAAAAATTGGGGATGTTTTTGTCATAAAATTTAAACACAAAATACAAAAAATAAATAAATGTAAACACATTAACAATACATTTCTTATTTGAACTATGTAATTTTTTACATAGAGCAGAGTGTAAAGGCTTTTTGATTCATCTGCAATTGAAACCAAGGTCTTGCACCAGATATCAGGCAACGTGATGACGTCATTATGAGCGTACAATGTGGTGATTTAAGAAACAGAGGCCTAATCTCTCTGCTGTAAATAGAAAACAAAAAGAATGAATGCTTTAGCTATTATGAACTTTAGTTAATTTAATACAGGATCATGTAAACAACAACCACGCATAGATCGTTTGTTTTTAAAGGGTTAACTTTTGAAACCTTTAGTACATTTTGCTGATAATACTGGTGTTCTTTCATTGGAGTGGGAATTTGAATGAATGGATTGTTTTTTTACATTGTGATATTTCTTCTTTTCCATCGATCAAATGTCGAAAAATTCCCTTTGAATAAATACTGTAATGATCAATCCTCCATTTTCAAACACCATAATTACCTTTCTAACCCTATTTTAAAGTTTTGTCACAACGTGAAACATAATTATGACAGTCGGGACTAAAATTACAATAATTTGTGGCTGTGCGTGAATAGACGGCAGCCTCTCCAGAACATAATTGGAGCAGGATCGGATTCAGTCACGAAACGTGAAGGGTTGCTTTTCTCCCCATTCACTGCTCATAATTATAATGTGACAATTCTCTGTACTATGTTATCATTTCCCCATTGAGATGCATAATACCGTTTTTTTTCCATTAGGAGTCTGTCTCCATGGAGAGTTATCAGGGGGTGATACTGCTCAATGTTATCAGCGGGGGAAACAGGTGGCCTGCGGGCCCTGGAGTTGTTCATGACGCCGTCCTCGGCCCGTCCTTGAGCCTCCTCGGCCTCACCACAGCACAAAGGGATTCAATTATGAAGTAACACCTTGAGGCATGTAGCAAAACCATGCTGCTTCAAAAGAGAGATCACTCTGGATGTATCCTACCCCCTTTATCTCTTCCTGTCTCACCCCTGTCTCTCTCTCTCTCAACTCAATGTGTTGCTCTGGAAAGCACAAAACACAGATAAATGTGTCTTCTCTCTTGTACATTAGGGGCACGAAGGTCATGATGCCCTGAATGTGGCTGAGAACTTTTCTTTTGGATTAAACAGTTTTATTGATTCAGAGCAATTAGCGCAGAACTGAAGGGATAACTCAGCCCACACGGCTGCATAGATAATGAGGATTACTCCTTTCTTGTTTCCAGCAGTCAGATCTTCCACTGCATGGTGAGATGTTCTGGAGGTGTGGTTACGCTGTGCCAATGATAAAAGGCACATCGCTAGCTGTTTCCATTCAACTGTCACACCAATTTTAAGCAAACTTCAGAAATGTCACAAAATGAAATTAGAATTAGGCATTTTTACATCAGCTTATAGGCTACACATGGCTGTAATCCTCCAGTAAACAGAGAGGAAAAAAGCAAAGGTTGCTAACCAGGAACAAAATAGATGTCCTCGGTCATCTAGTCACATCTACGAGAGAAAAATGGAGAGAGGTCTTCAGGAATTAGTTATAACTGGGCACGTTTGAATTGTTCTTTCATGTCACCTGGTATGTTACATGCTGTCTTCTGACGAAGACATGGAGAGCAGAAACAGCTGGTCAGCCTTTTGAGTTGCATCAGAACTAATTCCACAAAGATGTTTCCATATGCCATTTAGTGCATCAACCCTATTTCCAAAAAGGTAAAACCCCCCCTCAAGCGAGCATTAAAGCTTTTATGCACATTTGAGGACATTTTATCACGTTTTATTCTTTAGGGGGTGCTTCATGGCTTTATTTTTTAGTAGTATTTCTTTAGAGTAGGCCTACAGCTGGAGCTTGAAAATGGGGGAAAGAGAAAAGGGGGCATCTGTCTCAGTATATAGGGCACCCACTCTACTCTGTCAGAGCGACTGGTGGAAGGAAAGTTAACGAGGTGGGCCTGAACACTGCACAGAGAGATGATTAAGGGCCCATCTACAGGGAGACGCGTTTTTCTGTAACTGCACAACTTCTTTATCATTTTGTCCGACCATCCACACACAGCAGAGCAGGTGTTATCGGAGCCCGAAAATAGTTTATTTTGAAACCGGGAAAACCAGCTCACAGCAGCACCCTCTGCTCATTGAGGACACTAACTGCAGAGTGATTGTTGCATCAGAGTCCAAAACAGTACAAAAGTCTCCACTAACACCAGGAACAGTGACACATTTCTCTATGGGATGGGGGAGGATTTGGGAAGAATCCAGATTTGGCAAGAAACTCGCCGGTGTTAGTATCATAACCAACACAACGTTGTTGGTGTATTTCTGTGGCAGTTACAGCGCAGTGTTTTGAGTCAGTTTCACTGGTTGGTGTGGACGCAGATATTTCTTGAGTCGAGGCCGTGTGGATGGAAAACTTTTGAAGAACAATAGAAAAAAATGGTTGTTTTCGATAGTGTGGCCGTACCCTAAGACGCTATTGTGACCACACCACAGTCACACCGTTCCAACCAATGGACACCGGCGCTGTTGTTTTTGGGGATCCATCAAACAACAACTGATCCTATACTGAAGTAAAATGACAGTGTTTGCGGCTCACAAGAATCGAGCGAACATTTAACCTACTCTCTGGTGCAGCCCCAAACTACACAGGGAATGGAAACGCAGCGTGCATAGGTGGGGCACAGTGGAGTTCTTTTTTACCTGCTACACATACTCCATCAGTAGCACATGGCTCCTCACTTTTTAACCAATTCTATGTAGTTTTTACCTGCTGGGGGGCTGTGTAGCTGCACACAGAAGGAGAAAAATAGACGAGCCTCATAAAACCAGAGCTGAGCCAGCTGGGCCTGTGCGGGTGCGCTTCAATTGGATATAATGGACACGCTGTGCGGTGGAGTTTGACCTTTACATGTACTTTCCTCATTTTAACCTCTTCAGCTCCTTCCTGGTTAGGACTAATGATAAGAGCCATTTCTTTAAACCCTTTTGACCAAACAAGTTGGAAAAGTAGCCCTGTGGTTAACATGAATTTGCTGAATTGCCCCCCGGGGACAAATAAAGTTTTTTGAATTGAATGCTTTCCTTTTATCTTCTCTTTCCCTAAGATATGTGATTTTCATTTTTCAGGGTTTAGTTTTCATTTATGACTAGCAAATATCACTAAAAGGTCTTTCGTTTTCGTATGTTTCTCCTTGGCAGCATTCATCATGCTATTGACAATTTCTCAATACCACGCTGCATAATCTCACAATGCTCACAAAAGAGACGCCAACAACAACAAAAAAGAAATTTCAAAGGCTTCAGAGATACAAGTACGTCATAGTAGGTTGAGCACCAATCCATAATCTTTTTCTATTAAAGTTTTCAAGGCAACAAATATAAGAGCAACATGCAGAGACACAGAGAGTCTTTGTTTAAGTCAAATGAGATATGTAATGTAGCATGAAGAAAAAGTCTAAAAAATGTCATTATCAAACTTAAAGGGTATCCTGTGGAGTTTTTGACAACTAGTAGTGCTACTGTTATGTAATGCTTTGCGGTGTGATTCTCACCCAACTGTTTCTGTTTCATGGAATTCTGCTGATCTACAGTTGGTCAACGTAGCAATGCATCAACAAATTCAAGGAAGAAGATGGCTGCTTGCAAGTAAGTATGATGCAAGCAATACATGATTTGATTCCCGATTTTATTTTTCTTGTTATTTGGGTGCTCTGGTGCTTCAGTGTGATTTATGTTGTTGTTTTTTCGCCCCATTTTTAAAAAATTGAATCTGCAGATCAGAGAAAAGAATTGTATTACAAATGTTTTTTGTGGATGGGATTTATCACATTTGTAACCCCAGGGATCAGCCTGTCCGCATTCAGTGTTCAATAATATACCTGCAGAAAGTAATGCACTGTAATTTGCATGTAATCCATGGATTTATTACTGTAGACATTACACCCGGAGCAAAGAAGGAAATCAGGTGATGTTGTATCAGAGCTCTATCATACAAATTGCTGTGCACCTGTTTTCGTCAGATATCACACAAACCCTTTGATGAGAATACGCTGCAAGGATACATACAATGCAGTTTAGCCAGTTCCACTGAAGGCACACTTAATTTTGGTTGTTTACAATAAAAAATCCACACAGCAACTTTGAGCTAATACGGAATTGGATTTACAACACTGCAACCCTAAAAAAGATGTTGATGAGGAAATTACACCAAAAATCTCCATAAAACCCACAGATTAGAATCAAGTGTACAGTATTAAAAGGTATCATGTGAAGTTTTTCCATCTGTAGTGATGCACTGTAGAGCAGTTTTCTTTATGAGTGGGATTCCATTTTGTTTACCTCAGTGTGTGATACTAGTTCCTGAAGTCTCTGAGCAATATTAAAAGAGCAGAATAGAATATGAACTTTATATTCTACAGATGAGATTCTATTCCTTAATGTTTCTAAGTCCTAGTTTTCCACTCTTTCAATTTCTCTTCTTGATTTTAGTTTTGTGACAGTTATTTTCTGCTGAAACTGCAAATCCAAAGCACACATAAAGTCTGGCTGTCCATTTGTGACTTGGGTTTAACAGGATTAACCCTTACGGCCGTCCTGTTCTCCGCTCCACCTTCCATACATCCTATACATCACCGTGACATGTTTTCAATCTGGAATTACCCCATGATGGATGTCATCGAAAAACCCTGATGACTTTCGAAGCTCGGGGACGGGAAGAGTGATTGTTCTTCCCCTCTCCTGGATCAATGTAATATCATACAATAAGAATAAAATTGAACTGGCAATATAACAATTTAGGAAGATGAACTGTGGCATTCAAAGGATCTCATTCCTTAGGCGCTGCATGTATGCACTTTGTGAATGTCTGTTCCTGTAAGGTTAGCAGGATTGTTATGACCATTTTACTTTCTTGTCACCTTAAAAAATCATAATCTGATATTGATAAATCATCTGTCTAAAAAAGGCTGATATTTATTATCCACCATGAAGTGCTGAATGCTAACGTTAGCCTCCTGTCCTCTTAGGGAACTTAATGACTTTGCAACACCTCATCCTTCACAGTAGCCATAAATTCGGCTGATTTCATTAAAGCGTCTGCGGAGAGGAAAATCGGGACTCTTCATTCTAATTTGGCAATTTGACACTCAGATTATTGGCAAGACGTGTAGATTCATTTAAATATTTATTTTCAAATCACACGAGGAAAATATGCACATCACGCACCCCTGAGCTAATATAATATAAATGTTAATTAACATTGGTGCAGCGAGCTGGCGGGAGGAGTGTTTGCAATAAAACAACTTGCAGTATCAAGGTTTTTTTTCATACTGTACATTTATATGTGTTAACTTTAACTGAAAATACGTAAATAAAAATGATATGGTTAATATGAAGCATGTTAACAGCTAAATGCCGCTTCTGAATTTGGTTACAAATAACGTTTATATTCCATCACAGTAATCCATGTGGTTTGCATTGTTGAGATAAGATGCAAACACTTACTGATGACATGATTTCCCAAAAGGGAGAGAACTGAATCCGTTGGCTTTAAACACATGTGAATCGATGGCTGTGGGCCAGACAGAGTTTGTTTAAATCAAAACTATCTACTCACATTTCCAGAGGTGACCACTAACAGCAGCAATAATTATTTGAATCTACTTTTTAGTTCCAAATCTGTGAAAGTAAAAAGAATAAAAAATAAACATGGCACCAGTGGAATAAAACAATCGTGTAGTCATTTTCATCTAAGGCTGCCTGCATGAATATGTTCACCTCAGAAGCTTCAGTCATTTATGTCCACATGAATAAACTCCGGTGCATTAAGCAGCAGGGCGAAACATGTTCTCATATATAAGTTAAACGGGAACAGCTGTGTGCAATCATGCCAGCCACTGGTGCTCTGGACACGATACAGCGGGCTAATTGTGTGTGGCATTGTAGTAGACCCTCATTAACCTTTACAGCATTACTTTTTACAAAGGAAAAGAGTGTGTGTGTGTGTAGGTCGGACCAGCTACCTTTACAGAGTGACTAACAGAGTGGACTGAAACCTTTCAAGGACATAAGCGTTGCAGTCTCTAATAACAGGCATAAAAAAGGTTTCTTTAACGTCACTGAATAACGCTCCTGTATAAAAATCTTGTGTGTGCTGTGTCACAAGCTTCTTTTGTTGCTTTTGACTTTCTGTCTTCTTTTGCAGCAGCTTCTAGTTTTATACTTTTATGTTTCAAGATCCAATCAAGATTAAACCACCTGGGGCCTCATGTACTAAGAATTGCGTGGCTTTCTTACTAAAACATGGCGTAAGCTAGAATCCAGAAACTGGCGTAAGCACAAAAAAATTCAGATGTATCAATGTGTGCGTACGCATGGATCCAAGCACTTTTCGTTTGTACATCCCAATCAACGTGGAATTGAGCGCACATGTAGAAGTGCTGAACTCCTCCCTGTCCACGCCCCCATTTAAATATGCAAATCAATGTAAATAGGGCCTGCACCGGGGATTCCCTCTCTGCACTATCAGATTTAAACGATGAGTAAAGGTAAGAAGCGCAACTTCAACCAGTCTAAGCTCGAAATTGTATTAAATGAAGTGGAGACCGAAGAGCGGTTTTATTTGGTAGCCTCTTTTCAGAGATAAACACAAAGAAAAAGACATTTCTGGGGAGTGTGTGTGTGAGGCAGTGAACGCTGTGGGGTCGGAGCAGCGCACAACCACTGAAATAAAAAAAAAATGGTCCGACGTGAAGGTGGAGGTGAAGCGGAGGATTTCGGCCCACCGCCGCAGTATCGCCGCAACCGAAGTATCACCGCAGGGAGAGCGGCGGCTATTGTGGAGGGAACAGCTCTAAGCGGAGTTGTGGGGGGCCATGAAGGCGACACAGATCCTCCTCAAGGTAAATGTGTTAAACTCAGAAATGTCATTATACTAGGCTGCTCACATTACACATGCTCGTGCGTTAAGTTGCCAGGATATAAACACAATGACTCATGTTTAATTACTTCATTTTTTTATTATTATTTCTCAATAGACGATGAGACAGGAGAGGGCTCCTCCCTCTGCACCGTGCGCCCTGGCGTCTCCACGCCAGCTGACGTCCGCCCGACTGGCCGTGTCCTTTCACAAGCTGTGCTGGAATCACAGGAGGAAATAGTGAGAACAATCCGTGGCGTCAGTGATCGTCTAGATCAAATTGTCAATGCACTGGGAGATATTTATCATGCAATAAATGCACGTACAAAGTAAATCGTGTCCTTGCCTCTTTACATCATTGAAATCAGACGCTGCCCGGCCCGTATCGCTTCGCGGGGTGGGTCCGGCATCCGGTTCCTCCGGTGGGGGGCTCTGGCAGTGGTATGCCATGGCGGTGTGCCAAGTTGTGCAGGACACCATAGGCCAGCACGATGCGTCACACCTTCTCAGGTGTGTACAGCAGCACCCCGCCCGACCTGTCTGCACAGCGCCAGCGCCCCTTCAATAGGTCAATTGCCCTCTCCACCACTGCCCGAGTTCGGGAATGGCGGTCGTTGTATCTCCCCTCTTGGTCGGTGCCGGGGTTAGTGAGAGGGGTCAACAGCCCCGTTCTTGTGGGGTAACCATATATATATATATATATAAATCACACTACTGTTCGCGGGAAAACAAACAGGACAAAATAACTGCATTACAAGGATTGACAAGACTGATCCCACTTATATTAATGACTGCAGAGGTTCCAACTTTACGCACGTGTTTATTGAGACGAATAATGAACACAAGGAGACATTCTTTTTTCACCAGGGAAAAAAAACAAATACACATATTGGAATGCGCGTGTCCAAACGGGCATTGTGCTGGTTTAAATTCGGGGCGCATTAAACGGATACATGATTTACTCACCGAGAAGCCACCCATCGCGCACCGTGCCAGCCTCCAACCTGTTACCAACCATGCTATTGTTTAGATTGAACGAGTCATGCGTTGCCAGAAATCCCAGAGTGGTCAGCACCTGTGTGGGAATGGACAACCCCTGGCTCCTGAGCGTGTGTCGTTCTAAGTCTGGCCGCGGCTCCGCGCACAGCTCCAGTAACACTGGCCTCGGCAACCCGAAACGACTCATGAGCCAGTTGTCGTCATTTGCAAACAGATCTTCCCGCTCTCTAAACACCCTCTCACGGCTGACATAACCATTTGCGATGTCTTCTAACAAGGCCAAGGCTGCCATTGTTAATTCCATTTTTTATTAAATTGCGCATGCTTTTATATCCTTCTCCTTATTTTATATCCTTACGATTGCAAACACGTGTGTGTTAATTGTCCATTAATGTGTCTCTGATGCGCACATTACACTGAGGATGAATTGTTTTCACATAACTAACAGTTTCCCAGCATCACCTCTAAGTGTCGCCAACGAAACAATAGCTGTAGAAACGTGCGTACGCCAGCCATGAAGTTTGCGTGGCGCACCGCACATTTCCACGGTCATTTCACTTTTGATACATCCGAACGTTGGCGTGGAAAATGGCGTACGCCACGTTTTTGTGCGTACGCAACATTGATACATGAGGCCCCTGGTGTTTTAAAAAAAATCCTGTATAGTTCAAGTTTTAAAAGTTTTTAATGAACCGCATGCGTTACTTCTGGCCCGATGCCACCCGTGAAAGTGGCAGCTCAGAAAGCGGTGAAGAAATTATTTCCAAGAGTAGACACAATCAGAACAGGCCATGTGGCACAACAGAGACTTCAGTGGCCGTTGCTTTTTACCAGCTCAGGAAAAAGTTTGTCCCAGCTGTTACATTCAATGTCGGCTGATTGTTAATGCTGCTCTGCTGACTTTGGCACAGAGTGCAGACTCTCCACGGCCTTTAAAACCAAAGCCGAATCAGAGTCATCATCAGCCTTTAAATCACGTAGTGTGTTCCCAAGTGAAACGCAAGAACCAGAGTGTTTGTTAATCAGAGGACAAGTGTAATGAGTTTGGAGGCAGCTGCTCGACCAGAGGACACAAGTACAAGTCCCACACTGTATGTCCTGCTTAAGTGTCCTTAAGCCCTTTTTGGACGGGATTAGAAAAATGTGGGGACGTGGGGTAAGGTCATTTTTACCAGAGGTTTTAGTCCTGACTGGATGCGTTATGTCAGTAATTCAATTTGTTTCATATTTTCACCATTCTGATGGCGCAAAGGAGTGTGTGACATCACCGTTTTCCAGCTGAGCCCCATCCAATGTAAAAATAGGCAACCTCTAGGGATGAAAAATGAAGGCAATGCGGAAGTACTGAAACTTAATTAGCGTAGGAATTCTTGAGTTATGGACGAAAAATACATTTTGTGTGGTCAGTGACCTTGACCTCTAAATTCTAATCAGATCATCCTTGTGTTCAAGAGGACATTTGTGCCAAATTTGAAGAAATTCCCTCCAGGGCCTCCTGAGATATCGTATTCACAAGAATGGAACAGAGCGACTATCTGAAAACATAGTAATACCTCAAAATTGGTACATGAGCATAACATAGAGGCATGTCACTACTTTGACATATTTCCTTTATAGGCAATGCAAACTATTGCTCTGGTTGACCAAAAAGTCCCTGCACGTTCTTTGTTTTATTAATTTATATATTAGGGACAACACATTAATTAAAAGCAATATAATGTGCATGTGTCAGAGGCTTATTTTCATCTGCAGTCCCCGGGCAGGTTGATGTTATACAATTATTAAGTATGTGTGACATTGATTGGTGCCTTGTTATAATTATCTACTGTCATTCAGGTGTAGGAAGTCCTGCCACAGGTGGACATGCTGCTGCAGTCAGATCGCATTATGGAAAGACACAGTTGAAGGCACACCGATGTGAGCTGGCGCCATTAGTGAAATACAAGATGACAAGCTGCTGTTATGGTGTCCACTTTTCTGTTGACTGACATTAATTTGACGTGTATTCAAACACTGCGCTGTAGAACTTGTTAAAGTGTCATTTTGATGGCAACCGTGGCACACGCGCTGCATAATCAACTTTATAAATCATGATTAAATGAGCAGTTTGCACAGAAGGGATATGCATGGCAATGAAAGGAGAGAATGGATTTTTAAGTGGCACGCCTTAATGATGCACCAAATATTTACACACATCTGTAAACCATCTGCAAATAATCATGACGCACTTTTCCGTACAGAACGTTACAAAAAGCCAAACCGCCATTCGTCCTTCAGTTCATATTTATTTGTAAAATAAAGTGTTGATCGTTGAAACATCTGACTAGTTAAACAGGTGACACAAACATTTTTATTGACTGATAAGAACACAAATAGTTATCTACAAAGACGATGGGTTTTCTAGCCTCACAACGGTTGGAATATACTGTTTTTATACATGAACTGAAAATACAAAGTTACAGTAAACATGCCTTTTGATAAAAATATCTTTACAAAAAAAATGTACATTTCTATACAACAGTTGTCAGTTACACTATCTCTAGAAGAGCCCCACGATTCTGGTTAAAACCTGCAACGACTCCAACAAACTGTCAGTATATTATTTCAGCATTATTTTAAACTTAATAAAACATCTCTTTCCATCTATCAGTATTTTGAAATAAACACGAGAAAGACTATTTACAGGGCAAACAAAAAGTGAGTGTTCAGAGCTGTGACCCGGATAAAATACAACAGTTAAAAGCAATGATTTTAAAAAACTTTTTTTTTTTTTTTAGCAATTTTCCAAAATATTTGACACATCACCATACTGCTCGTTAAATAACAGGCTACCAGCAAAAAAGATAAACATGTAGCAGAGCCATTTCCCTTGGATACAAAAATAGTGCTAAATATTACACAGTATCATCATTCACCAGACACTTATTTTGAATGAGCTGCAGGACAGACATTTTTATTTTATGTTTTTTTTTCTTTTCCAGGCAGCACTGCCACGTTTGACCGCTGTGTTCATGAAATTGGGCAAGACGAGCTTTCCTTCACATTTAATGGGTTCTCTGTTTAAAGCGTCGGTTCAACCAAATCACACAAATCACAATATTTTCTGACTTTCCCCTGGTGGTTTGGTTTCATTGGTTCAGGTTTTGTGCTAAAAAGGTACAATAGGGTTCTGGTGTTCAAAATATTGAATTACATATATGCACAAAACACCAGTATCCAGGTTATTAATCCACAGTTTTTATGGGAACCATTTTCTACCGAAGGTCAATTAAAATGTCTGCAGCAACCCATTCTCACTCCCAACTTGTCGGATACAGCAGCCTTTAGTTTCTGTAGGCATTGATCAACTGCTCTACCATGGCCCAGTGAGCTGACAAAGTATTAAGACCGCTAAAGTCCACACATGGAGCATAGACTGTATAAAAAATGGACGTGTAGTAGTGTAGAAGTGTATTTCCCCAAAACACCTTTTGTTTTACTACTTCACCTTTGTCTAACATGTAGGAAGCAAGCGAACACTAACCGCTAAAGCCCGCATATGGAGCATAGACTGTATAAAAAATGGACGTGGCATACCTGTCGAGGTCCATAGTCTCAACTTGATACAATTGTCCTCACCTACGGGAGTCTCCATCTTTTCAGACTTTGACTTCGCCTCATTTACTCTGACCAAAAAAGGGCATGTATGTGATTTTGGGGGGGAGGGAGATGCGTGCATCTGGCTGACGTATACCTCCAAGGAGAAGTGAGGGCCAGCGGCTAGCTGTTACTCAAGAGGCCACGCCCTTAATTATTCATAAACTTTCTTAAACTGCTCTATTATGAAATCTGCCCCTACTGGACACTCAGAGAACTGCAGTTTTTAGCACTTCCTTATTGGATCAACCAGGAAGTAGCTGTGGTGGGGGCTTCGTATGGAGGAGGTCAGGTTGAACTGAGGGATCAAATAAACACCCAGGAGACCTCTGTTCTTGTCCCGCATAACACCAAAAATCAGCATTATTATTTTGACTTGCGCTACAAACATCACCTACATAGATAACTTACACATGTGACATACTTCATCACATGCCTCAAATTACCATTAACCATAGTGTTAACAACCTGACATCAAAGGGTCCTTACCAATCGGCCGTATGTGAGTCGGGCGTGAGAATGTGTTGTCTGCAGCGGCACATGTATGTGTGGATTTCCCAGATTAATTAAGACATTGTTCCAGGAAAGAAACGCTGTTGATTTTATTTATATTCATATCTCAAAACCTGTGCAAATAAAACTACAATTATCTGCTTGATTAAACACCCAATAGCCTTTTTTCCCCAGAGTAATTTGGCTGAAACAACTCAGTAAACTAATAACACTGAATCACGTGATTCATATTTTACATCAATTCAGGACTTCTACTGATATTCAGTAAGTAGAAAGTTATTCCAATTACAAGAGGTCTGTCTGCGTTCATACTTTAAAAACAATCTCGGGAGGAGTTAAGGTCGGGCAACGGTCAGGCCAAGTTCAAGACAGAACATTGAAGTTACACAAGCAGCAGAGACGGAGAGGTGTTTCTTGGCTGCAGTGAATGCAAGGACACGGGCCGAGGTTAATGAGCTTAATAAAGTGTTTAATAAGAAGCTGTATCATTTACAGCTTTGATGAATGTTGACCACAAGCCTTTCTAGCTCCTGCGGATCTGTAGCTAATATATACCAGGTGTGCCAGCTGATTGGCTCAGCCTAATTGCTGGTACACCTGGTGCAGAGTAAATTTACTCTGTTTATATTGGAAGAAAATGGGATAAAATAAAGTGAATAATTAACAGTAGAACCTGCTGACATCCAGTCACTGGTGACAGGATTCACTTTGCAGCAATTTATTTATAATCAGCTGTATTTGGGATTTCTGCCCGTTAGCAGCTCCACATGGCTGCGATGTAACACTGGCAGAAAACATGTACTTTGTGTCAGTAAACTGCACCAAATGAGTGGACAAATCATCCAACGCTGGCCAGTTCAGCTTCATCTGACAACAGTTTGTACTCAAATATTAAAATCTATAGGTATTTTATTAAACCAGTAATGGAATACAGTTTTTTACCGTCAAACCAACTATTTATTAGTTATTTAAAGGCATCATTAGCCATTGTGCCATGTTAGACTATTCCATATTTATTCAGAAATGTCAAGGCATCTTAATATATAATTTAAAACCTTGCTTTGCTCTCTTAACTGCATGAGACAGAATCATGCAGAGGGAGATAGTGGAGGACAAGGAGAAAGGGCGTTGGCTCCTGAACAGCAGCAGTCCATGTTGGGATGCACAGGATGAGCAGGGAGGAGCGCATTGAGCCGTTAGGGCACTGCTCCCTGGCAGGAGGCCTGTGCCAGTGTTGGCTCTCTACCACAGGAAGCCCTTTCTGCTTCTGAAACTTGGCAGGAGTTGGAATAAATGATGGAACAGCCTAACAAGGCATTTGTGTGATAAATGGATAAAGCTGGATAAAGTTATGCTCGCAGCTATTGGCTTATGCATGAGTCAAATCCAACCAGGACGGCACCGATGTTTTATCATTTAGTGAACACCATGCTCCGGTCGCAAATTGTTCTGACTGTTCGTTATTCATTTGATTTTTGATGAACGGAAAATCCAGTGAAGATGTGTGAAAATACATTGCAAACACATTTCAGACAAGCTGTAATGGTTGATCAAAAATGTCACATTCCCTTCTTTTCCCTGTGTCTTAATTTATAAATCCAAATAAAAGCCAATATTTCATCCCTTTTTGTTTTTATTTTTTCAGGAACGGGATAAGCGCATGTTACCGTCAGCCTCTTGCAGTGAAAGACAGAATATCTATGAGGTGAACTCGGGCCGATGCATTAATATGAGTCTTGAATACATTTTCTTTACGTTTCGATTTGTGCTGCACAGTTGGGCATTTAAATGTAATTCAGCATCTCTTGAACACAACTTACAGTCCGGAATGAGAGTCTTGATCCCTCAGAGATCCTTTTCTATCTCTTAAAGGTGATGATGAATTCTAATACCACCGATCAAGGGGGATATCTGCTGCCTCATCCTGAAGTGATAAAAGGAGAAAACACATGATAAAAACACATTATAGGACTCCTCCTCAAACATGGTGGCTATTTATAATTTGTAAATCTGATGAGGATTTGGCTGAGTTATAAAGTTTGTCCATTTTGAATGGCCTCAGAAATATCTTGGGAAGTGCAGAAATATTTGCGGGTAGCTGAAACTGCCTCCTTAATCCATCTGGACATGACTTATTGAGGTTCTTCTCACTGTGATTTTCTATCCTTGGTAGGCCTGCAAGCAACACTTTCATATATTCTCCAGCTTCTCAGGTTTTTAAATGTATATCCTGTGAGGAGGTTTTATGAATCTGCCGCTGATGGAATTTTAAAAAACGCAGACAGGTGGAAAGGAAATGGAAAACTGAAGTGTAACATGGTTTCTTAAGAGCTGGATATAATTGGGACACCAGACTGATAGTATGCACATAAAATCACTTTAGAGTGGCTGGTAGTTCTTTGAAAGTAACAAGGAAGATTCACACATCTGACACACATCTGGGCTCTCTCACTCACGCACACGTGTACACACAAACACACACACCCAGCCCTTACGTTACCACACCAAATGGGCCTACACCAGACATAATGTATTTTTTGTCAGTAATGGTGAGTAATTACGCAACATTATTTATATACATATTTTTTCCCCGATTACTCGATTACAAAAACAGATAGCTGCAGCCCTAGTTGCATGTCTTTCCAATTACATCTAGATTTGTTTTGCTCTAGACCCTTAACACCCATGGAAATCAAAAATGAATAGAGAGGACTAAAATGTGTTTGCGATTAGTTTGGTGATGCCACGCTAGTTCAACCCACTCCCAAAAAAAACACTTAAAACTTTGCTGCAGGAACTGAACAAAAATAATTTAAATTTCAGAGTAATCTCGAAACCAAATGGCAACGGTGGTTGCGTGCAGGTAAACAGTTCATGTGGAGGGAAAAAAAGGCGGCATATATTGGCAGCAATGCAATCTCGGAACCCATTGGCTATGATCTGACAATGATTTAGATAATTATTATTTTTTATTATTTGCATTCATATCTAAATGTCAGCTCCATTTCTGCATCTCAATTTGCTAATTGGACTCGGCGCAAGGAAAAGAATCCTGATGTCCTAAATATTGGCCGTTGCCCCCAGAGGCTAAATCGTCGGCGTTGACAGATAGCCTTCATACTTAGTGAACAGACTTGGGAGTGGTATTGATCATCTAGTAGCTGTCAGCAGGAAAGCAAGTAAGTGTATTTCCAGAGATGTCAAACTTCAGGCTAAACCGTAACAGTACGTAGTATTTTAATGAACAAGCAAGTGAATCCAGCTGCTGAATAATCACGCTGTTCTGCTTTGGAGAGCACAGGTAGCTGCAATAATGCCAAGTGAGCAAGAAAGATAGTGAGCGACCAGCTACAGTCAAGCTGTAATTGCACAAATAAAAGCTTAAAAATGCTCGAATAAGACTTACATTTCACGAAAACTGGACTTTAACGTCTTTAGTTCTTGCTGGCTAAAAGTAGATTAAATCTAAGAATCAAATGACTATATGTGACTGGAACTAATAAAGATTTCTGTGAAAAGACTTAAATTCAATCAAACTTAAGTGCCCCTGGACGTCCTGCCCACCCAGAAGCAAAAGATCTCAGCTCAAGTAAGTCAACATTACATCAACAGTGTGCGAGTCACAAACACAGCCAAGCACCCCTGCCATGAAGAGCCAGCCGGCATAGAGCCGACTGGCCGCATCATTACCCACGCCCTGAGTGGCGAGAGGCAGGGAATTCTTTACCTTTAGGCCTCGCCATTTTCCCCGTTCCACACAATTCAATTAGATAAATGTTGTTTATGGGCAGTTCTGGCCCATTGCAATGTCATTATTGCTCCCTCTCTTGAATTTCTGCATTAGCTTCACTTCACTGGAGCTAGTCTTCTAAATGTCAGAGCTTATGACTTACGAGATGATTAACAAATGTTTAGAGAAGCTCAAGACACAGTTCAGGGGTTACGGCTTTTAATGAGGACCGGATGTAAGGCCTTTAATGAAGATGGGCTGCGAGAGCCTCCAGGACCTTTGGCAGTCTTACAAAACAAAACTCACAGATGTTGTGATGGAATAAACCTTACCTCATCTCAGTTGTCAATATCCGATACATGGTTCTCTATCTGAAAAGGAGAGGGAGTGTATAAAGTTATAGTCACAGATACGATGGGGTGTATTTCATCTTTTGCATGATATATACTAAGAGCCATGCCAAACTGTGAGAACAGTCTCGGTGGTGCATTATCGAAATCTGTGTTCAATGTGACCTTCAGGAAACAAATAGATTTCCTACACAGTGTCTCTGAGAAATAATGTCTTCCATTAGCGTGGGCACCAAGCTTTAATCAGTGAAAGCAGGATCATGCACACCTGCTTCAGGGCTAATAAATAAATTAGCATAATAGAGAAAACATGGTCAAAAGCATGGACACACTGCACTAGTGAACCCAGATGAAACAGAGGATCACAACATGTCGATGCTTAAACTGTGAAATAAAAGGTGGCTGTATGATTTGCTACTGAAAAAATATGTGAAATAACGCTTTAAAACTGTACTCTGTATTGTCTGTTACGTAACTATCTATCAAAGAGTGAGTTAAAACAATGTTGATTGGTCCTATGTCCCACTAATGAATTTTCTGCTTTGCTGAGAAATACCATCCGAGTGTCTGTGGAGACTTTCCCGTGCTTAAATCAAGTGACGCCCTTTACGTCGTTTTCTCTTCTCCCTTCAGACCTCCAATCAGTGTGGAGCATGTGAATGCATCACACAGCATCATGCAGGTGAGAGCTGCCAATCTGCGGACGTCACACAGTCGACACTGGTCGGTTTCCAAAGGAATTCTGGGAGATGAGGTCCCAGACTGCAATTACATTTTACCACCAGTGGCCCACAGAAACACCGTATCTCACTTCTTACTGATTACCACTTTGATTGCCATATATAATGGAGCGCCCAGCATGCAGACAACTCTTTTGAGTCAGAACATTATTTCATTATGTTAAAAAAAGTGTAAAGAAGACACTAATTTAGTGCTTCAGTGACATTATTTTTCTAATATTAAAGAGACAAAATGGAAGAAAATCGCATTTTTCCTTGAAAAACTATTTTCCATTTTTGTCCAGAACGCCTTCATCAAACACCGCTCTGTTTTCTAGTTCAACAGTCTTCCACCACATTTTCCCACTGAAAACAGACATTTTTTAGGTGTAGCGGAGTTAATTGTGAAGTTATTGGTAAACCTGTGTAATCTATGAGTGGCTCTCATTGAAAAGTACATTTTAACCAAATTTTGCAAATGTGACCCCCCCCCCCCTGATTTTATTAAAGTCATAAACAATGGGCAAAAAAATTCAAATCAGCAACATAAACAGTAAGAACTATTTTGTGTCGTCGCACCAAGCATTTTAACAGATAATGGATTAATAATAACAGATTACAGTGTTGTCAAAACATTATCACAAAAAATGTGATAATGCTGCTGCTGCTGCTGAAATGGTGTCTCTTTAAGATGGCTGGCCAGATAAAACAAGCAATTTGTAGACGTCACCTTGGGCTCTTTAGTTTCTTACATTTTATAATAAGATCATTACTTATTTATAATATAATCTTCGACAGATCAGCTCCACTTGGCTTTTCTATACTGGCGCCACCTCCTCAGTGACCTTGCTTAAAGGAATCTTATGACTGTTCTTCATCCATCACTTCATGTTCAGATTCACACCGGTCCACGCAGGTCTAGTTTTAAGCGCTCTTCTTTGTGTCTTGAGCCCTCAGCTTTAATTATAGTCTGTTAGTCGGTGGATATGTGTGAGACTATGTCTGTGTGTGGGCCGCCTGTGAAGAGCCTCGTTTCCACCGTTTGAGCTTGGGTCAACAGGGAGAAACTGTCAGTCCAGGCGCTCTCACCGTTCACTCATGTGAAGCTCCTCTTTCTCAGATCTGTGGCAATGAATAATTCTGGAAAATTTACTTTCAGAAGGCGAAAACTGTCTGCCCACTTGAGATCTCCCAAAGTGCCTTGCTCCCTCACTCCCTGTCAGGCCTGTCAGCCGTTTTCTCTTACCAGATGGTGGCTGCCCTCGTCGTCGTAGTCCTCGCCGCCATCGGTCATCTCTCCCGCCTCCACATCCAGTGCGCCCTCACCGCCCTCCTCCCCAGAGTTTTCTGCCGTCTCTGACACAGACTCCTCATGCAAGGAGTCACAGTGGTCCTCGTACTTCCTCTGAGCCTCTGAGGGAGAAAGAAGGGCGCAGACAGTTAGTTTTCTTTGGTTCACAGCAGTAGAAGCGATTACTTGGCTGTCTTTTTCTGTTCTTCAAATCTGTGTTTCACACAAGCTTTACAAGCATAACTGCAACTGCAACTCAGAGCATCTAATTTTTAGCTTTCTACTTAACTCACCGTAACTGAAGTGTAGACATGGGTGGAAGGCCGAAAGCAAATGTTGTGTCATACGCTAGCTAGCAACTGATACCGCGTTTCTGTGTTTGTTTTTGCTTTGTATTTGATTCTGGCTGGCCATGTATGAATTCCATTGACTTTGTATGCAATTGCCTCAAAACTTTGCTGAACACACAGTTGTAATGACCCATAAGTTTGTTGTTTTTTAATGGAAATAAATCAAGGACATAATGACTTAATAGTTAACCATGGATATCGCGTGGTTAAGGAGGAATTCTTGGGTCTCTGCAAATCATAAATAAGTATTATTAAGTATTACACTATAAATGAAACTGAACTGAGTCTGATAAAACGCATGTAAAGAGAAAACTCTTGCTGTGGGCAACATATATCAAATACTGTTGACAAATGCATACCATATTTTCCTAAGATATCAAAGAAACCAAATCTTTATCCAAGCCCAAGCTTAGATAAACACATTTAATCTACTAAGACAAAGTGCAGTGACCCTGAAGAAATTGAACTGAAGACTGAGAATCTGAAGACTCTGAAGAAATAAAAAAAAGTTTATTTTCTGTCCCAACAAATTAACACTTGGCACGTCTATGATGATTGATTCCTATGACATAATTCTTATCCAAACAAATCATAACCTCCATCCTAACTCCAAAACTGTTCATTTGAAGGCAGTAGGGTTCAATCTTTTTTTCAATCCTGTTAACAGCAAATTCAAAACTGACTGAACCAAAGAAAAAAAGACCCAAATGATCCCAAACCTGGCATCCCTGCAATGGTTGTTTTTCTAACTGATTACAAAATCTTAGTCAGGGACATAGCCCCAAGTGATATTCAAATACAGGCCAGTTGACGTGTCTGCATGCCTCAAGCTACTAAATACAAACCACCATCTCAACCAGAAAACCTTGGATTTGTCACTTTTGCTCCATCTAGCTTTCTTTCTCACTTCAAAGAAATCTCAGTTTGCCTGGAGGACGACCAAGACTTGGTGTGATGTATTTGGTGTTGTTCATCTTTTATGGAGTAAAAAGAGAAAACACGCACAACATGGCATCAAGTCTAAATGACCTTCACAGTGAGCTGCATTCTCACTGTCCTGTAGTGTAGGGCATCTATAAAGACCTCCCATATAAACTGAGTCAGCTTGGCGTTGACACCTGTCTGCTGTTATGATTAAGAGCTCTACTGCTCTTATCTCCCACAATGTCATGAAGACTTATGGCCGGTGTGTGCTCTTAATTTCCATTTCCCAGTACAGGCTGTCCTTTTCCTTTTTCTATTCTGGTTATAGCTCTGATTCTTGCGTCTGCTTCTTACCGGACTCGGCTCTCTGCTGCTTCTCGATCTTCTCCAGGCGTCCCAGCAATGAGTCGATCTTCATTTTGATCTGAGTGAGCTCCCGTTTAATAGTCTGAAGCTGGTCCGTCTTCACCGCTGAGGGACAGAAACAGATTCATAGCTACTTTAAATTCAGTTTGTCCTAATTTAATCTATGCACTCATTTTAATGATGCTGCTTCTTGTGATTTAAGCCCAGACTGCATGCTGTCATCTGTTAAGGCTCTTAGTTTTTTAGTTTTGGATATCATGTCATCTGTGAGTCACACTTCTTCCTCCGGGAAGAACAACTCAATCTGGCCAACTGCAAAGTTACCCTGCTGAAAATGTAGACCTGCTGCTTTCAATTTGAAGATTATTACACATCTTACGCCCACCATGCTGTGCACTGCTGCTCATGTTTTGCTCAATAATGCCAATATCTGAACAAACTGTACGCTATCTTTGATTCAGCATTAGGGGATTATATAAAGCATGGAGCTTGTTTACACTTTAGGGTATTATCTGCTTGGTTAGTGCGTATGTCATGCATCAATGCTTATATCCTTAAGTTATAATCCTTAAGATTGTCATGAAAGTTATGTTACCATTCAATGTATTTACAGTCTTTGAATTTTCTCTGTATAGTAGTTTTCATTGTCAGTAGCAGAGTCCATTCCCGTACTGGATGTAAATTGCCTTCACATGCTCAAGGGATTCACAGGCAATGATGCCGTGTGTAGTTCAGTGTTACTGTTCTTAGTTTTATCTCATTGATATCAGAATCAGAAAACCTTTAATGTCACGCAGACGGGGACATTTGTTTGTCACAGCAGCAACAGAATATTACAAAGCAGAAACATATTACAAAATAAGATACAAAATAGCAAACATATCAGCCTCACTAGTTACTCTTCACTCTCCTACAGTCAGATATGAGTTGTATTAAGTTACTGTTGACACAAATCCACAAGAAGGAAGGTTCTGTTAACTCCAAAACTGGTCCTAGGAAGATTTCGTCATTTGTAACTCACTGAATGATAAATGGAGACTGAGTTTAATTGGAACAATTAAAATCTATTTTATAGGTAGCATAACATGGAGTCTTCTATTTAGTGCACAGCTGAATATACGAAAAAGTTCAAACCTTTTTACAGGCAAACATAAATAAAAAAAACACATCAAATATGGATTTACAAACAAAAATGTAAACAATATTGACTTCAGTAAAAAAATATATTTCTGATTGCAGTACTTTGAAGGAAAGCTTTGTAAATTGACATAAACCCAACACCTACAAACGGTCTCTGTTGTAGCAAATGACAGAGCTCTTTCCAATTAATTTCTAAAAGAATATGGGACCCATTAAATAAACCAAACTGACTCAACATGATAAATGTAACACATGGAGTACAGTGAAATGATCTGAAACTCTAGGATTCATACATGAAATGTTCAAACAATTGAATTGCAGAGGCAAAGCGGCATTTCTTAGTTTCTAAGTTAGTAAAAATATGAATAACCAGCATGCATTGTAATATATGACACAACAGTGCTGTTGTTTTGTTAATTTCAGGGTGTTTTCTAATCTAATTTTAATGCTAGACACATGTGTTTAGGACACTAAGCTGGAATTAAATTTTTTTTATATAAATGTGTTTTAACAGCATTTTTGATTTCATACACTCGCTGCAACTATGCCTGATTATTGCCTCACTAACAGTACCGCATGAGAAAAAGGGGGCAAAATTTGCCCTCCCACAGCTTCTGTTTACTGCCTTATGAATAATTGCTCTCCTCTTCCTGCTTTGCTTTGGGTTTTACATCCAGTGCTCTACAATACACATCTGAGCTTTGGGGAAAATGAAGCATAACTGTATTAAGCCAAAGTTATTATGCAAATAACGTCCACTGAAAATAAAAAAATGTAGGTTATCTGAAGGACGTCACCATTAATTTAATGTGGCCCGTCTCACGGTTGCTTAAATGAGGGTGTACTGTACTCAGCAGTTAAACTGAGCAGATTAAAGAATTTAAACCATAAAAGTAATACGATAATCTTATTCCTTTACCCTCGGCAGCTGAAATGTGTCATGAGAGGAAGAGGAATTTGAGAAGAAAACATTAAATTCTCTTTGACACCTATCAGATTCTGTCAAGGCTGGAAAAGAGGATGGATGAGCGCTCGGTAAACAAACCCACAAGTTCCTGTAAAGCTGCAGCCGGAAAATTGCAGGCAGGAGACATGCATGGAATGGAAACATTACTTGTCTGGTATCATGTATGCATGTAAGTTAGTTTCTTTGATGTATATTTACACCCACAGCGCATCACAATGCAGATCCCCTGCTTTGTCTGCGAACTATTATAAATGTATGAGCTCAACCAATGCATAAAACATAAATATCTACGGCTGGAGAAGATGTCAGCGCATGATAAAAAAAAAGAAAATTTGACATTTTAGCTCGCCGTAAACTAGCGTCTCTAAAAAAAGGACATTTTAATCTTTCACATTAATTCATGCTGAAAAACAAACCCAGCCCAGGTAAGATCCAATTCATCCTGTGAAGTATTTTGCTAATACGGTACTTCAGGATGATTAATAAGCGCGTGAGAATGAGGGAGAAAGGGGGTAAATAATGCAACACTGAAGGCAAAAGACAGGTAATGTGTGTGTGTGGAATTCACAAGAATGAGAACACTGTTATGTACAGCAAACATCCAAAAGCAAAACATCAAACTTCCTGGGGGGCAAAAAGAAGAAAATAGTGGATATACAATGATATCTTGACGGTAGGACACACTGAATTGTGTCCTACCAGTCTCTATCTCCTTCTCACTATCACTTGTTTTTACCTTCATCCATGAACGCACACAGGTACACAGACTTCCTTATTCCAACATTATCTGAGCTCGCTCTGGGAAGCTTACTTCAATGATAAGAGTGCATGTAACAGTTTTTTACTTATCAGCACCTGCAGGCCTTTTTTATCAGTCACATAAGCTGCAGAGAGACAACACGCACATCCTAATCCCACATCGTTTCATCAACACAGCATCTTTAAAAAGCTTGTGTTAAAGGAAAAAAGGGGGGAGAAATGTCATTATTATTTAATAATCTTTATTCGATAAGATTTGGGGGGATGAGTAATGGATCTAATTTAGGACCTCATGATGAACTACAAAAATATCACCCCTGGGATAGTGTGGATCTCTTGAATCACTGTGCTATGATGATTAAACTGGACTTAGAGTTTTGGGGCTGGCTTTTTAAAATAGTTGTTGAAAAGTAACTAGCTTCAAGAAGGGAACATAATGAGAATTTTGTGAGCCAGATTTTTTAGACACAATGGGAGGAAATGGGGTTTTTAAGCTATCTTCATGACATTTTAATATGCCGACTAAACAAAATGCTAAATATATCTGTACATTATTTGTACACGTCTCTCAGTGTAAACCCCTTTAAGATCCTCATATCACTGGGGCAACAAATCAAAAGCTGAGAAGAAACCATTCATTTTCACGCCTCTCTAAATATGTTTAACCTGGTCTATAAAATGTCAGGAAATTGCCACCAATGTCCATTATATTTTACTGGTGCCCATGGCGATGCTATAAAATGTCTTGAATATTCCAATCAAATGTCCAAAACCCACTCATATTCAATTTAATATCCTAAAAGAGTGATTTAGCCTGAAATATTTGAGCAGCTGAAACCAATGATTTTTATTAATTGATTACTTAAATTAAACCATTATTACCCATTTTCACCAGTTTTGTTATTGAACTCCTTTGAGAAGGGAACATAATCATAACTTAATTTAAAAAAGGGCCAGGGACTTATTAAAAGGTTAATTATTTGACTTTTGTGCATTTGATATTTTGACACTTGAGGGAAGGAAAGAAAGAAAGAAAGAAAGAAAGAAAGGGAACATTAGGAGAGAAGGACGACACTTAAATGTGAGTCTTATTCAGAATACGACAACTGCTGCATTCAACATGAAGGTCTTAAGGAATCCTGTAGTCAACACAGGCTTTAAAATGTATCCATTCACTCACAGCCTTTCCTTAATTGACAATATAAAAGCCCAAAAGCCAAATCCCGTTTTCATAAACTGTCAAACATTGTATGTCAGACGGGGTTTAATGAGAACACAAATCTATCCGTCCTCACGATCCCTGCATCTGACGGCTGTTTCTCTCTTTCCTCCCTCAAGTGAATTATTACTTTTTTAAAACTGCCCCCACTAACCCGCCCTGCTGATTGGACACGCTAAACTTATTTTGCTGTCCAATCTATCTAGGCCAAAGTCAAGACAAACAGTGTTTTTTTCCCACAGAACTGGCAGGGGCAAATGAGTCTCCCAAACATCCGGCAGCACTGCTTAGACAGGGGAGAGGATTCATCGACTGTCCAAAATGAGGATGGGAGATGGGCTTTTTTTCCTCCTTTCTCTATAATACCAAATGCAACTGGGTCCTCCTCACAGACCTTACCAAGCTGCTCGCGCTGATAACACCAGCCTAGACAGGCAACAATGGAATAAACACTGTAGCCAATTACACAGGCTGCGGATAGAGAATAACGTTTAGGAAAACACAGCTGACCACAGTTCCACAGAGACGGCCCCAATCTCACATTAATTACATTTAGGACGTTATAATGCTTCACCAGTTAATCAGAGGAGCGAAATGAGATCCAGATGGATCCTGGTTGACAGGAATAGCACTGTTTGCTGAATGGGCGCTGCGCTTAAAGCTCGGATTATATTTGTGTTTGCGATTTAGTGTTTTGCTATACATTGCAGTGTGGCTTGTTCTGAGCTGCTGGACTGAATTAAATAGCTTTTTATAGTGGCAAGGCGTAAGTAGCACAGCTGAATGCCACCGCTTTCTCTCTCAGACTCTCAGTTTTGAGATTTGCATTAAGCCTTTCGTTTTTTATGAAAAGGACAGAATGCCATTAGCGTAATTAGGTACTTTTGTAACATAAAATAAATGAAAAAATAGCCAAGTATAAAGACATAATAAGTAAAAAAGCACCTTATTGTACATACGTTTGAGCCCAGAGGAGGATGATGTGGGAGGTCTGGAGGATGAAGAGGAGGAAGAGGAGGATGTTTTGATGGGGAAGGTGGTCTTCCCGCGGCGGGAGGAGGGAGCGAGCACCCTGGAGCGTTTGACAGGGATCACGGCTCTTGGAGGGGGGGCCACTCTGCCATGGTAGTCAAAAAGCCTCAAGAAAAAAACGGACTAAAATATTACACTTCATACACTTTTTCTACAAGTCACCGTCTTTTAAAAGAGGCCCTAAAAACATTCAGTAAGTGTCCATTAACTAGAGAAGTTTTTCCCTATATTTCACCATCACCTCTTTCTAAAGCCGATTATCTGTTCCCAGTATTGTATTTCAAGGTAGATTTTCTATGGCTTTCTCTTGGGCTCAGACGGCACACATAAAACAAAAGACAGACGTCACAGTTGAAATCTAACACTATCCCTATTTCTGTACGACTACCCAGGCAATTAAATGCATGCAAATAATCCCTCCACGTATCATTTGAAAGTGAAGAGGATGAAAAGAAGAGGGTTCTTAATGTCAAATGAAGGTGTCAGCTTTGACTGTTCTACGGTGACAGTAGACGTCTATCACGGCTCTCAACAAGTTTGACATTTAAAAAATGTCTCAGTAGATAAGCAGTCAGATCACTGGCTGGATAGATGACAGAGGGAACAAGTGTTCTTTCATCAGCGTGTTCGAGTTGCATGCTTGATCTGCTCAGCCATTTTGACAAGTTGACTATTTAAAGGTTGGAAGTAGGAAGGTTTCTAGATTAACTCTGAAAAGGGAAACTTTTAATGATAATGAAGGGAAGACCTGCTGATCGTCAGCTAAACCTCTCCCCCGAACAGTGATTTATGTTTTGTGTGTTTTTTTTCAGCTTAATTATTAGCATATCTGGTTAACCAGCGCACTAACTGAGACTTCCATGGCCACTGAGCATATCATTCAGCTAACTTCATTAGTTTGTGGGGTTACAAGCTAAAACAAACGGTTAAATTGGTGCTTAATGTGTTCCATGGACGCTATCCTAGGTTAGCATAAAATTAGCAGCTATGTCCTCCTTTTAAAAGGATTTACTCTTCAGCAACTCCAACTAAGGTGGCCCAAGATATAACTTTACGTTAGCATTATGTTTGCCAAAATAGGCTACATCAGTTAGTCCTCATCCTGACTCCCTTTCGTCTTGTCACATCAAAATTGGAAACATACAGGGTTTTAAAACAAAGTATGTAGGCTGAGCAGCCAAATATAAATATCCAGCCCCCCGCTACCCCGATGGGACAAACGGTTGAAGATGTATGAATGAATAATTATTTATTCATTCAGTAATTAATGAATAAATAAATATTCATTCAGTAATTTATTCATTCATAATTATTTATTCATTCAGTATTAACACTGGGACAAACTAGTTATTCACTGTAAAACAATAGCAATTCTGTTTATTTACTTTTGTCTTAAACATGAAACACCAACTGGTGAGAATGCTAACTTTCGGTCTCCTGAGCTTTGGCTTCAATGCTTTAGCACAAACATATTTACAGTGGGCCAATGTAACCATTAAGTGAATATTAAGACCTTTCTTTAAAAAAATTCTCATTTCAATCAAGCGAGTTGTACATTTTCAAAAGCCAGCCAGAAATGCTGTTCTAAACCAACTCTGCTAATGTTAGCTTAATTTGCTAGCTAATGTTAGCTATAGCTTATAAAATTTGCTAGCGTAAGTTAGCTACCGGTTCGATAGGGTTAGGGGTTTGGGTTTTGCTTTCGTCAACCTTTGTCTGAAATGAAGAATCTACAGATTCTAAAGATACTAGGAATTCAAATTAAATTAAAGTTAAATCCGCCACCATTAACATTGTAAACTATATGCAAAGCTGATAGCAGAAATCTTGAGGCATAGCAACAGTTACTAAGGGGGATGGGGTTTAGCTAAAAATCTAAAATATGAAAACATAATGTGAAGGATACATACCTGCTGTAGAAATCATCCCTGTAGTACTCGTAATCAAATTCATAACCACTATGAGAGAGGACAGAGGTGGAAGAGGGCGCAGAGAGACAGGGAGTAACAGATTAATAAATACGTAGATTGGCTGTAATAAGACCAGCCATTTTGGATCTGTCAAAAGTAGGCTAAGCATATCAAACTTGAGCTGTTTTGCCTTGAACAGACACGCTGTAGTTAATGCCTCAAGCTCACTGCACAGTGACATGCGAAGACCACAGATCAAGAAAGCAAAAAAAACATTTCAGAAAGGGAAATATAGTTGGTGTAGGTGCAACCGGCGCCCAAAGATGATTGTTCATTTTCTGGATTAACTCGAACTGTCAGTTTGATTAAACGTAGAACCCACAGCCTACTGGGACAAAGACCTCAAAATGCCTTCACCCCCACAACAGGTCACACCCAGGTGTGAATCCTCCAAGGCACCCAAACTGTTCATTGGCTGAATTGACCCCTAGGTGATGACATCATCCGGTCCTATATAAAGTGAAGCACACAATCTCTCGCTCTCTTTCTACTGACTCTTTTCTACTGACTCTTTCTACTGGATCTTGCTCCCGGAACTCCAGGAGACCAGCTTCCAGCTGTCCCCTCGGCCCTGGACCTGGCCTATGGCGTGGGATCACCACGAAGGTTAACCAACCGGTTATCCTCTACTGAGCACAGCACAGACGATCCGAATCCTCTTTTGCCTAAGAGCCACAAATAAGACAAGAACCTCTTCACCACGAAGCTTCCTTTCTTCACCCAGCCGCTGGCATCAAGCAATGCGCAACATCTCCCATCTCATGGACCGGTAACTAATCACCAACTGGGCATTACTACATGTTATAGGACATTATGGACGATTAGATACCATTTCAACTTTGTCATAAGAACTGAGAGATCAGGCTTCCGGCCTTGTGTAACAAAGAGAATGTTCACACCTTCTCTGAGCCCCAACTTCTTCTCTTTGTCTCTCTCTCTCTCACACACACACACACACGCACACACACACACATACACACAAACATACGTTTGTTGTTAGCTTTAGTTAGTTTATTGTGTTTTGTTTGTTGCATTTATTAATTTGTTAATAAATGTTTGTGTTTACCATATGTCTGATTATTTAATATTACACAAAGATGAATGAGCCAGCTTCTACTAAGAAAAGAACTTCTTAAATCCTTCAACTAATTAAACTATTATATTTATCGGTGTTTAACCCTTAATTAGTAGTTTAATATATTTTTATGAGACTTTAATATTAGTTATCACTCCGTCTATGACGGTGGTGCCCCGAGGAACTCTGGTTTGACTAGAGTCATTTTTATTATTATCTTTGATAATTATTGGTGATAACTAATATTTCCTTGATTAACGGTAAGTTTATTGAGAATACTCAATCTCATAATCTGAACGTGAGTCAAGGCACTATATTTGATTGGTTCTCCGTGTGACGTTTTTAATAAATTGAAGTTATTAATTTTTAGTAACTTTTCTTTATTAATTTTCCTTATCAAATATTTCATTTGATAGTCACTATTGATCCAATTAAACCCAAAGTACCTACATTGGTGCCCCGTGTGAGGCTTAGTTATGTTGGCTTGGCAATAATTCATAATTGTGTGATATTAATATTCGTCATATTTTTGGACATTTTACAATTTTTGGATTTTTCATCCAAAATTTTCCAAAAGTCGTTCCATTTAACCCCACTTGTCTTCCACAGGAGTAGACATCCAGCTGTACTTACAAACAAGTACAAAGTGGTGTTATTTGATTAATTCCAAATTTAGCTAAAGTGATTTGAGAATATTGATAACCTCTGTAAGCCTGATAGTTACCCTTAAGATTTTGCTATTGCTGCTAGCTATTGAAGTTTGGTTTTGCATT
Organism: Echiichthys vipera; assembly: GCF_963691815.1. Taxonomy (NCBI): domain Eukaryota; kingdom Metazoa; phylum Chordata; class Actinopteri; order Perciformes; family Trachinidae; genus Echiichthys; species Echiichthys vipera. The sequence goes on from NC_139846.1 coordinate 8,264,615, forward strand.
TGAATATCACATATTCAATGCAATCTAATGAGTCTTGTCATAAGTTGTTGCTAAATTAAGTGCTCCTTCCCCTTAACTCATAGCGTGCCCCCGGCCCTATGAACCCGAGAGTTTGAACTGTTGGAACTGCCTTGCATTTCAACCTGAGTGGAGATAGATAGAGCCACAGTGTGCTACCAGCCCCTGTGAAATAAAGTTACATGCCCAGCTGTTTCTTCCACGTGTCTCAGCTTGAGTAGTACTTTATAGATATTATTCCCTGACTGACTGCCCCGCATCTCAGTTAGTGTAAATTCTGGTCCCAGAACCACATGGTGCTGTAGTTGCCCCTCCCCGTGCAGGAAGCAAGCTACCCACAAAGTGTAGATCAGAGGAACTGTTGTTTTAGGCTAGTGTACTACCCAATTTACATCACAAGGTGTCTGCCAAGCAACACCAGAGCCAAAACAATTGCATTGTTGTACTAGACAACAAGTTTTTATCTCACCTTCCATTTTAACACAATGGAGAACCCAAGTGTAGAGAATTTCATTTCTTCCCTAGCACAGGGCCTTAAACCTGGCTACCCTGAGTTCATTAACACATTGAATTTAAGTGAGTGCAGTAAAGAAATAGACTCCCTTCTCAGCGACACATCTAAAGGGTCAGTGTTGAGATGTTTGCTCCTGAACTTTCACCGGCAAATTAACATTGTCTGTCAGAGCAAAACAGCATTAGAAAAGGAGATAGAATCCCTTAAAGCTCAAAATGCTAATCTCATTAGTGAAGTTCAGATAGCAAATCACAAAGTCCTGCGTTATTTAGAAGATTTGCACTCAGCAGAGTCACAGCTCTTCTCCCACAAAAAGGAATTGTTAGGGCTTAGATGTGAAGCTCTTGCCCCACCAAAGTCGTTCAGCCTTGCTGATTCTGGCTTTTCAAATTCAAATTCCTCCCTCAATGAGAGATTAACGCCCTCTCCAGAGCTGACCCGGGAAGTTCAGTCCTGCTCTCCCTCCTCACTGCATCACTTTGAAAGTGATGACAGAGCTAGCATAGTCTTGCCCTCACAAACGGTGACCTCACAACGTCCCCGCCTTGAAGAGCTTGAGCTTCTAGTTAAAGATATGGACGTGTTTGATCCAGACAACTGCGATCATAACATTGAGGACCATTTTAGGGAATTAGATCAAAATCTAATTGACCTGCCCAATGCAACACAGAGAGAGAAAGTTAAACTTGTGTGGAAAACCAGCTCAAAAGCTGTCCGCAAAGTTATACAGTCTCAACCTGCCAGAGTCAGAAATGACTACAATGAGCTCCGTCATGCACTGACAGAAGAATTTGCTTCTACTGCAGACGAAATCTCTTCTTTGGTTGCAGCTAGTCAAATAAAACATTCCCGTCAAGAGAGTCCCAGAGACTATTACAGACGTTTGAGACACGTATACTTCCAAGGAAGGAATGCACCAGGCTTAGAAGAGAACCCAACCTTTAAGTCCCTGTACTTGCAGAATCTTCATCCTTGTATACGTACACACGTTATTCTTGAGACAAGAAAAGATAACCTCTCTCTTAACGAGGTTAGGAAAATAGCACAGGTGGCTTGGGAAACTGTTGTCAATTGCAAAGCAAGGGAAACAACATCTGCTTCCAGCAGCTCAAACACCGTGAGGTCACACAGACCTTCTGTCTCAGAACCCCATCCTCAGAACAGATCGAAAGGGGGGGACAAAACACAGCATAGGGACGCAGAGCGTAAACGCCATGTCCGCCAGCTGCCACGGGATAGTCATGCCCAGAGCAGGAGCTGTAGAAGGCCATACTCTGAGATCCTGGCCCAGCATAATGACCTGCCAAACCACTGCTCAGATGATGACCACAGCATCTCTGACCGCAGTTCAGAACCCGACAGTGACAGCGCCTCTGAGTGTCTTTCTGTACACGGCTACAGGCAGCGTTACAGCCCTGAGCCACGAGTTAAGAAGAACTTCAAACAACAGAGCTCCAGAGTCCGCTCCTCTCGGTTTTGTAGGTAACAGTCCTTCTGCACTGATAGTAAGATTAATGCAATCTCAGCAGCCTTACTTTTCTCACAGTTAAATTGGTAAACTTTGATTTGTTAGCAGCCGCAGCAAATTCAATAAGACCCAAATTGTAATTGGACTTAACACCTTGTACAAACTTTGCAAATACTTTTGGATCAACTCCTTGTATTTTGTAATAAGCTCACTGGTAAACACTAGTTTAGGACACATCTTGGATTGACACACCAATCATACAACTGTCCTCATGCAACTGACAGCTGCATCTCATCTGTATCTCACCCCAAGTCATTTACATAACTAACACTTCTGTTCTCACTAACCTGAAGAGTAGCTGAGAAACAATGTTTATTATGTATTTCGTATAGTGCCATTGTCATGTTTAGATTTAGTTTTGTAGCTTTTGTTCTTGCCTAGTCGAGATAATAGTAGTGTTTAGCCAATTCCCAGTTGGTGAAATAACTGCCCAAAACGTTGCAACCACTAAATGAACTGACAAATGAACTCTGTACATCTATGGACTGTGAAAGATGCCCTTAAAACCGCACATCGGGTGCAGTCTCAAGGACATCGGGGGGATATGTAGGTGCAACCGGCGCCCAAAGATGATTGTTCATTTTCTGGATTAACTCGAACTGTCAGTTTGATTAAACGTAGAACCCACAGCCTACTGGGACAAAGACCTCAAAATGCCTTCACCCCCACAACAGGTCACACCCAGGTGTGAATCCTCCAAGGCACCCAAACTGTTCATTGGCTGAATTGACCCCTAGGTGATGACATCATCCGGTCCTATATAAAGTGAAGCACACAATCTCTCGCTCTCTTTCTACTGACTCTTTTCTACTGACTCTTTCTACTGGATCTTGCTCCCGGAACTCCAGGAGACCAGCTTCCAGCTGTCCCCTCGGCCCTGGACCTGGCCTATGGCGTGGGATCACCACGAAGGTTAACCAACCGGTTATCCTCTACTGAGCACAGCACAGACGATCCGAATCCTCTTTTGCCTAAGAGCCACAAATAAGACAAGAACCTCTTCACCACGAAGCTTCCTTTCTTCACCCAGCCGCTGGCATCAAGCAATGCGCAACATCTCCCATCTCATGGACCGGTAACTAATCACCAACTGGGCATTACTACATGTTATAGGACATTATGGACGATTAGATACCATTTCAACTTTGTCATAAGAACTGAGAGATCAGGCTTCCGGCCTTGTGTAACAAAGAGAATGTTCACACCTTCTCTGAGCCCCAACTTCTTCTCTTTGTCTCTCTCTCTCTCACACACACACACACACGCACACACACACACATACACACAAACATACGTTTGTTGTTAGCTTTAGTTAGTTTATTGTGTTTTGTTTGTTGCATTTATTAATTTGTTAATAAATGTTTGTGTTTACCATATGTCTGATTATTTAATATTACACAAAGATGAATGAGCCAGCTTCTACTAAGAAAAGAACTTCTTAAATCCTTCAACTAATTAAACTATTATATTTATCGGTGTTTAACCCTTAATTAGTAGTTTAATATATTTTTATGAGACTTTAATATTAGTTATCACTCCGTCTATGACGGTGGTGCCCCGAGGAACTCTGGTTTGACTAGAGTCATTTTTATTATTATCTTTGATAATTATTGGTGATAACTAATATTTCCTTGATTAACGGTAAGTTTATTGAGAATACTCAATCTCATAATCTGAACGTGAGTCAAGGCACTATATTTGATTGGTTCTCCGTGTGACGTTTTTAATAAATTGAAGTTATTAATTTTTAGTAACTTTTCTTTATTAATTTTCCTTATCAAATATTTCATTTGATAGTCACTATTGATCCAATTAAACCCAAAGTACCTACATTGGCGAATGGAAGAAAATTGTTTTCTTAGACCCCTGGAGATGAAAATCAATGTTAAGTGCACGCTTAGGATGGCAACTAATTTATAATTCAAGGAGAGAAACTACTGTAAATATATAGAGAGTGGAAAAAGGAGCTGTTTTGAAATGCTGCTTTTCCCAGATGAATTTTAATTAAGATTAATGCATTACTATTTCAATTTAGAGTGGTTTAGTGTTGGTTTTTGCCTCTCCTCTTCCTGTTCCATAATTACCATATTACATCCTGGCTGTTTTCAGCAGCAGTTACGAATGCAAATGAGGGTTTATAATAACAATGCACAAACTAATAAATTAGTAAAATAAGATGTGCAATGCAACAAATTAACAAATCAGAAAGGAGTAAATGGGTGGCGATACAAACTTTGCCAATCGATGTAGATCGAAGTACACAAAAGAAGTATCTGCGCTCTGTCACATTAGACTGCAGTAAACAAGCACAGCTTTGATCAGTTGCGGCCAGGAGATGTGTACGGGGCAGAAAATCAGGGTCATGCTTAATGAAGCTTATACAGCATCTCCTTTGAGCTTTACAGGCCTGTACCGAACAAACTCCAGTCAAGGCTGAGAAATATGGAGAGCATTAAAAACTCAATTAGAAATTCAAAGTAGAAAAACAAACAAACAAAAAAGAACATAATAGAATCCTTGCATTCAAAATGCAACTCCACACTCAGCGGGAGCAGCAAGCATGTGAAAGATGGTTAATATTTATGGACGCACCTTTGCGTGTGAAGGTGTATGTTGTCAGGAGGGCGAAGCTTACCTATAAACTGCCGACAGCGGCCGTTTGGAGCCCGCTTTGGGCCTGTAGGGCTTTGGTTCTCCAGCCATGTTTATGTCTGCAAAAACACAAAGACAAATCTGTCAGTCCTGCTTTACAGTGATCTTTATATGAACAAAGATCTACTGCTTACACTTAATTTAGCATTTACAAGCAGTAATACATGGGTTATAATAAGAACTATATGTATCGTACTTGTAAGAGCATAGACATCTTTAAGTGTTTGTTAATGAATTTGTAAAGACTATAATGTGAAGCCTGGCAATATTATGGAAGCAAAGAAAACACAAAATCATTAGACTTTTATCAAGTTTGAATAACTTGATCTCATTGACTTGAATTTTGTTTTTTTTATTCAAAAAAGACTAATTGAATTCTTCACTACAGATTTTTAAATATTGAACACTATTGTAATCTGTATTCATGAACCAAAGTTAAAACATAAAATTCAGATGATTTTCAAGGTAAAATATATTTTAGTGCTATAAAGGCAGCAATGGTTAAATTTCCAAATTAGGTATTCAGTGGCTAATACAATTCAAATCCTTACAGTTTTTATCTGCTAAGATACAATATAATATTACACATATTAAGTGGTCTCAAATGTGAATTATTTCTGCATTAAAAAAATGTATAGCACCTTTAAAAACAGACATGTACAAAGTGCTTTGACAGGCAAAGCAAAGAGAAAAGCACATAGAAATCCACACATACAGTATATTCACATCAACAGGGCGAGATAAAGAGTAGGACGCTTCAATTTACAGTTAAAACGACAGATGAACAAAAACAAAAGACAGTAACAGATGACAAGGTAAGAGGACAGCAAAAAGACTATAAAATAAAAACTAAATAAGCACGAATAAAATAAAATAATAAAGTATTTTGGAGGTCCAGAATGAACCTTCATGTTAAATTTGTCTTTAAGAGTAATTAGCAGTTTGTAAATGTTTTATAAACATGCTGGAAGGATTTGTTAATGTCTATAATAACATATCACTGAATACAATTTCAGCTCTGGTGTAAAGAATATGATGAATTATAACAGTTGGTTCATAGGAAAAGGGTTGTCATACACTTAGATCAACGGTTAAAATGTCTTTATCTGCTTACAACACACGTCTAGTGTTAAGCTATTCTCTAAATGTGTATATTGCTTATTGATGCAGAATAAGTGACTTAAAGTAAAGTGTTACTATGTGATTCTATGAACTACTACCCTGCAGTATGAAGGGTACTATGGGGCTTTAGTCGATGCATATCAACACAACCTACGCTGCAGTGTAACCTAATCTAAAAGCAGAGACCTGAGTCAATGGAACTGACAGAACTTCCTTTCTTCAAGCAGAGTGACGGCTAATGATGGTAGTGATGCTCCTCCGTGATCACATGGGAGCATTAAAGTACCACTTCAAATTAAAAGAGAGTAAAATATGAATTCAAGCTCCGTGGAAGCTCAGTTCTATTTCTCCTGCAAAAAAAATGAGCTTTTTATGAGACATTTAAATATGCCACACACAAAAGCTGCAGTACTGTAGGACACACATTAAATGTAGAGGTTTACTGTAGGAGTCAATTTCCTGAGGTAAGACCGGAGACCTTGCTACCGTGCACTGGAAAGATTACAAAATGAAATTCCTGTTGCGAGGCAGGAGAGAATCCTTGAACACAAAAACAATGACAAAAAAACCACACATACAAAGAAACTCCAACAAAAGCCGGATGTTCTGGGAGCTTTGATTTATAGCCTGCTGTTAGTTCTTTGTGCATAAAAAAAAAATTCTACCATCAGGTGTAGAGTTTTGTGACCGAGCCAGTCAAGTGATATGGAATTTTTTCAAATCGCTATCTGTGCATTGCCAAGGGTGTTGCAAGGTCCTTGTGCTTTGTGAACAGTCTGAGTGGCTTTCGGGAGAGAAGCCAGTGGGTCAAAACTAGCACCCGATCCAAAGCCAAACACTCAAAAAGATGAGGGAAAGTTTATGGATGATGCTATATTCATGAACTTAAGTCGATAATGGTGCAGAAGCATGACACGTTAAGCTTTAGTAGCATTCAAACCCTTATCCAAGGTCAGCTCTTGGTTATGCAAACATCCTAAAAAAATATGAATGAACGGTACGGGGGATATGAAGAATATGGATCACTTGAAGTGTTAAATATTCTTGACCAAAGGCAGCAGAATCCCATCATCTGCTTTGTTATGAGTGTTTTTGATATCACACGACCTTTCGCAAGCATCTGCATGCAGAGAGATGCTCAGAAGGGCCATTTCACAGACAGGGAGAACAGTATACCTAAAAGGTGCCCTTGAGAGAAGAAACACAAACCTAGCTTCAGCTCAGTGTCTCATGGGTCCTTACACAGATCACTTAAAAGGAACTTTCAGACAAATTGCTGTATTTTGCATGCAGCCATATCCTCATGATCACTTTGTTCCTTCCAGCACTAAAGATTTGCTTAAATAATTTATGCATCCGCCCCTCCGCCGTACCCTCCAAATACCAAACAAGTGGCAATGCCCCAATCCACAGGAGTGGAACTGCACTGAAAATAAGCTTTGGGCAAACTTGTGCCTCCTTCTCGCAGTGGCTGCTCTCATGAGAAATAGGATTAAACGCTGGTCTGTTTGTACACTACCTACTTAGACATGCTAAAACACAGACTGAGCTGCATGACCAAATGAGTGTATAAGTGTGTTTGGGTGTTTGTGTGTGCATGTTGGGATACAGCAAGATGCTGCTGATTTGGAGATAATTATGATTTTGCTCATTAACCTGAAGGTTCACTTAGAGAGGAAGATCAACCTATTAATTAGCCCACATCAATCCAGCTAAATATGAGGGACATTCTAATAAAACATGACCCCACATCTTCTTTTCTGGTCACAGACAATGGTGTTAAGGTACAAACAGTTCTCTGCTGAGCCAAATCCTTGCTATTTTGTCTAGCTTCAGGCGTGTGCCTATGATATCGTAACATGCGCGAGAAGAGAGGGGGAATCTGTGGGGTGGGAATGAACTGTGCCTTAGAGTCAACTCTGTGCTGAGTGGACAAAATTATATGGGCTTAAAGGCACATTTTTTTTTTTTTTTTTCTAAAAACAAATTATTTATGTTGTTCTATCGAAGCATAGTTTTGGTTTCAGTGAATATGATTAAACAAATGTTGCAGACTGAACGCTGAATTGGAATTGGAATTTCTGCTTGTGTTCATTTTTCAGCACTAATTTACTTTACTCACTAATAGTACTTTCAATTTGTAAAAAACCCCAAACCATTGTTGAACATAATAATGAATAGCAGAAGCTTTAGTACTAAGGCACCTTTTTCCAGAGACCCTTTCAAAAATGGTTTCACACCACTTTAGATTGGATTCAATGAGCAGGGGTGACATGTTTCCGTATTATCATCCTTACAGTTGTGTGAAAAGGGTAGGAATTGCAGACATGCTGTTAAAGGTTTATCTTTGATGCAGCTTTAAGCAGAACACTTTGCACCTAAGGACTGAGTTAGGTATGAAATTAGATGCTCCCAGGGTCAGGGTCCAAACTGTCTGCTTTATTCAGCTATTCTCCTCTTTCTCATTGGTTGGTACCATTGGTTTGTCTGCTTGCTCAATCTGTAGCTCGGTCAGACAGGGTTGGGGCGGAGCTGTCTGTGGTGCTGAACGACAGGGCTTTTTAAGGTCTGCTGCTCTGCCTGGGCAGCCACTAAAACAAAAAGGTCTCGACCTTGCAGCTGTGTGAACACACGATGCAATCTGAAATTTGGAGCCGTGAAATTATTCATAGACATGTTTGAGCATGACTCCCAGCTTGACTTTTCTATCTCTCAGAGAGAGGGACGGTGTCTGTGTATCTATAGATACTGAAACAAACATAACCCAGAATAAATATTTAAGGTAACACTGTTATTGGCTGAGGAATAGGGGGAGAAAAGGTACTGGAGGTAAATTGCAGTGGAAAGACAAAGGCACAGAGCGTGAGTAATCACTCAGGACAGACCTGTGTTCCTCTGTCAAGAAAACTAGGATCCGTGACTCCCCTCAGCAATCTGCCCATGTGTTTTATCAGCCTCATTTGTTGCCTTACATCTCTGTCTCCCTCAGACTACTCTTGCTCATGCTTCCTCTTCTGCCCTCGGCCTTATCCGATCCCTCAGCATCTCTTTCTCTATCTTCATTCCCCTCACTTTCCTCACCTTCTTTTCCCCTTGCATAAGACTGCGTCTAACCCCATCTCACTATCTGTCACTCTCTCATGTCCCATACTTCTTCCTGTGTCCCTGTGCGCACAGAGGAAGCTCATTATGAGACGTTTCAGTGCCGAGCATCACCTGTGGGGCCTTTTCTATTCGACACCTGTGCCGACAACGAAAGCTTTGCAAGTCTTATTCCTGCCCTCCTTTCATTAGCAAGGGATGAATAGCAGCCGAGCAATGGAACTCGATGCTTTGAATAAATCAAGGCTGTAAACTCAGCCATATGGCAAACATATTGCAGGGGAATCACTCGGATGAGAAAATACTCCTGTGAAAATCAACAGGGCGCCAAAAACATAAGGAGAGGGCCTTGTGAGAACGCAGGGCACAGGAAGAAGCCTATATTCCTGGAAGAATATGAATAAAGTACTGGAGCAACCACCAAACCATCTCCTCCTGCTAGAGCTCTCTCGGTCAGTTTCTACAGTCAACATTTTATCTAACTTTCACAAACATAGGAGGGAAAACCAGCTATTAACCTGAGGCTTCAGGCTTCAGTAAACCAATAGATTGTATCACATCAGCCAAATAACCTCTTTGTATTAGTTTGGGCATAGGTTGGAAATGGGGCAGAATTCTGAAAAGCTATTTTGTAAGACATTGATGTTAGCTATAACTCTATGCTATTGGAATAATACCAAACATTTAAATCTTCTTTCAATAGCTTGTTTTGCACAAGCTTTTCTTTCAAATGTGGCAAGCCACGACCATCAATGTAGTCATTCATAATCAAGATAAAACATTACAATACCGTTTACATCTAGAGTAGACATTTAGTGTGAGTTCTTTAGACCAAAATTACACTAAATGGCACGAACTATACAGCTGAAAACACACCAAAAGCAGTAATTTACAAGTCCAAGTCCATTACAGCTACAGAAAACGCAGAAACTGCTGCTACAAATGACCTGTTTGGACACCTGCTGTGGTGCAGCACAGAATATATAATTGAAAAAAAATAAACAATTTTGATGCGCGACCATAAATATGTCTGGGGCCTCATACAGAGACTGTAAATAAATATGTTGGGATTAAGGCTTTTCCTTAAGCTGATTATCTGTTATAGTAAAGTTGGTTTGGTTTTTTTGACAAGATATGTTTGAGAACATACTTTGATAATATATATCTTTTTTAGATACTTCTGTATCAATATGGAATAAATACATGAGTAAATGGGCTTTCAAGATATTTTGGGGCTCCAGGATTCCAAATGTTAATGTTCTGCATGTATTTTGCTCATAATCCAAAGTATTAAACAAATTAAAAATCTGACCTGCTGACAGCGTTTAATGAGAAGTTAGGGTATCACCAAGGTCATTAGGGTACGTCATCTGGAAACCATGAATGTCTGCACTATATTTATTTCCAGTCAATCCAGTAGATGTTGAGATATTTTAGTTTAGTGCCTAGAAGGGCTACAAACTCTAAAAACAATTTATAGTTTAAATCAACTTAATCCAGATCAATCGGATTTATTTGGCAAAAATCACATTTGTTTTTGGTTCCAAGTTCTGCATTGAAGTTTTCCGAATTCACTCGCACTTTTGACTGGCTACTTTTCCATAGTAGCGGCAAAGACAGCAGTGGCTAAGGCTCATGGATATTGTAGTATTTCGATGTGAGGAACTGATGGAAAAATCATGCATTATAAGACACTAATTTGAAACAATTACGATGTATAAAAGTGATGGTCATGGCGTAACTCAATCGTCGTCATAGTGAAGCAGCCATGTCAAAGGCATGAAACCTGTTATATTTAATTTATAAAGGTAGTCTTGCAAACTTAAAACATCCTGTTGCCATCAAAGTACAAGTTTCCCTCCTGAATACGAAAAAGCTTGGGTGTCAAATTTTAAGTCATGCATGGCAATCAGGTGATTGACTGTGATAAACTCTCTTTCAGACGCATCAGCGAGGGCCTTCATTTAACGAGGGACGTGTTTTCTTTTCCAAAAAACAGGTGGAAATTCCCCTAAGACCAGAACTGATAGCTCTACAACACATTCGTCTTTTTTTCACTTTGCCTGTTCTTTCATTACATTATTCTCTCCTCTCGAACGCAGTCTGTCTATTTGATGAGATAAACATTAAAGGCTGAGAGAAAGAGAAAGCGGGACTCAGAGGGAGCTGTCGATCACCACGTGGAACGAGAACGTCGGGCGACAATCTCCCCAATGTGTTAATTAATAGAACAAAGTATCTAATCATGCAAATTGCTCCTCAGCAGGCAAGACGTAAGTAGAGAGAGACAAGAAGGAAGTGAAGGAGCTGAATCAAGCATGTGATGGACGTGCAGAAGGGACAGGTAGGGGTGTGGGAAAATCGTCTCGGCTCTAGGTTCAGGTTGGTCAGCTTTGACACAAACTCCTCGCTAAATTGTGAAGCTGGATCGGTTTTGAGGAAGGCAGGTGGTCTGAGACGAAGGACTTGCCCAACACTGCACATCACAATACATCACAGGTTCATTAACAGATTTCCCCAAAATCTCAGTGAATTACAATCAGATATGCCATTCACAGTGGATCTTTCTGCTCCGTGCTGAATCAGACTTCCCATTTCATCCACTTCAGCCTCAGACATTAGCCTTGTTCTTACTTTTATGTGCCCGCAGAGCCCTCAATCAAAGTCACAAGACACCGAGGTCCCTTCGAGCTGAAAAAGCCATTTACCTTTTCCCTCTCAACACCAGTGCAAAAACAGCTTGTTTACTGCCACCTCTCAATAACAGGCCAACACTGTGGGCAGCTTTTGTATAATTACACGGAAAAAGAAAGTGGTGAGGAGACAGAGAGGCGCTCTGCATATCAAAGCTGCTCCTTCTTGGAACCTTTGAAGACCAGAAATCAAAAGGGGGCTTCGGGAGAACCAGGAATCAAAGTTCAAGGGGAAGCAAGGTCAGGTTCGCTACATCTTTCTGTTTGAATTCAGAATTTTTGTATACAAATCAAAGTCTTATGCATTAAAGTTAAGGCACAATTCAGAAATTCACTACATGAGCCAAGAGTATTGATATTGGTATCAGTATTGATAAAATGGGACCAATACCAGTCCCCAGTAAGCATTGTTACAGGCAATTAACAATTACAACAATTAACTGCTCTCTGGTAATTGATTAAGTAATTGGTCAGGTGTTTAATTTGCTGGACATTCTTGTCTGATTATTTAATCTGTTAAGAATTATAATGTCACTTTCATGATTTCAATTATAATTGAATTCAATTTAAATTAGAGCTGGAATAATCAGTGGATTTATCAATTGGTCACCAACAGAAAATGAACCTGCAATTATTTTAATAATCAATTCATCACTTCAATTATTTTTCTGAGCAAGAAAAAATGACATATTTTGCTTGTTGCAACTTTGCATATATGATGATTTAATGCTCTTCTTTGCCATGCATGATAATATACTGATTATATTAAGGTTGTGGGCTGTTGGTCAGATAAAACAATCCATTTAAATATGTCACATTGACACTCTTGGACATTAAAATGAGCATTCTTCCATTATTTTCTGACATTTTATAGCCAAAATGATTTATGGATTAATCAAGAGAATAGTCAACAGATTAATCAATGATGACAACAATTGTTAGTTGCAGCCCTATATATCATATACTGTTCTGTGAGTATTTTACCCATATCATCCACCCCTACTCTAATGTGTCATTAGAGGCACAGTGACTATATTACTTATATAACATATATTAGTTCATTTTTTGCATCATGAGTTACATATCGTGTGTTGCATGAATAAGTAAACAATTAAGACTCCAAGCCATTCATCCGAGCGCCATATAAAACAACAAAACACAAGCTTCACACACGACGAGCTCCCAACATCCCTTTTTCTCCCCCTAAGAAAACAAGGCTGTCTAAGTACCTAGCTTTTATTATTAGCACCATGTGAATCTGCAATGGATGATAATTCATATTTCTCAGCTTTACTACATGCTGAGAATTCAGAGTTGGCTTCACTGCTCATAACCACACACCAGCAGTAAACTCCACACCTTGAGTCTTATTTTCCTTTTTTTTAGTTTTTTTTTTTTTAGATTATTCAGTTATTATTCAGTAATTTTAATGCTGAATCTATAAAAGACAAATGCTAAGTTCCACAAGGTTTCTTCTTCAAAACAGTGAGTGCAGTCCATGAATTTGGTTCATTTTACATTAATATAGAACAGAGAGCAGCAGCAAATCCTCCTATTTGGAAAGTCAGAACAAGCAAATATTTTGGTATATTTGCGCATTCTTGCATTTCATTCTTCTCTCCTCGCAAACACCAACTGTCTATTTGATGAGATAAACATTAAAGGAATGGAAAGAACAAGAGAGAGCGGGACGCAGAGGGAGCTGTCGATCATCTCCTCATGGAACGGGAAGTCTTGCCACAATCTCCCCATTGTCTTAATTAATTGACCAAACTATCTAATCGTGCAAATTGCTCCTCAGCAGGAGATATTTATTTATCTAACCTTTATTTAACTATGATGTCCCATTGAGATTAAAACTCTCTTTTACAAGTGAGACCTAGATGTAAAGAGACTAATGAGGGAGTGCAGAAGAGACAGGACTTTGTCTTCGTCTTTGCTTTAGCTTCAGGTTGGTCGTCTTTTGAAGCTGGACTGTTCTGTGAGGAAGGCAGGTGGTTTGAGATGCAAGAGTTACCACATCTATTACCAAACGCTGCACATCATGATTTGGCTAGTATAGGCATCATAAAACTCATATGCATACGCATATGCCTTTCATCTTTTCTTCTCCTATTTATTTTATTGACTGACAAATACGACACAGCAGGTAAAGACTGACAACTTAATTGACAGATTTTCTCCCAAACCAAAGAGTGAATTATAACCAAATATGCCATTCAGCGTTACAGACCTTCACAAAAGCCTTCCTGCTCCTGAATAAGACCTCATACACTACAATTAATGAAAATGATTAATCTATTAAATACTGCGAGAAAGAGAAGGAGCGTGCACACATGCCAATCACAAGTTCATAAAGCCCAAGGTGAAGTATTCAAAAGTAGTTTATTTTGTCCGACCATCTGCCCAAAACCCTGAAATGAGGTTTAATTGCAAAATAATACATAACAGATAAGAGCCTCATGTTTGGGAACTCCAAATAAGATTTTTTTTGCCAAACCAAACACTCAAGCTCTCGTCCTCAAATTGCTTGTTTTGTCCAACCAGTAGTCAAAAAACCCAAGGATATGTGGTTTCATATGTGAAATAGAGATGCACTGATCCATTTTATTTCCAATCTAATCCGCTACCAATACCTGGGCTGAGCGCGTAGGACGATACCTGATCCTGCTGTTGAATGAATGAACCGTATACCTTGCCATGTGAGTGAAGGCAACATTATTTAACAAATAACAAAGTGTACATTAGGAGCAAAAATAAATAAATAACACTTCCATGTAAAGTGCACCGCAAACAGATATTCTAAAATGTGATATAAAATAGCAAACAAACCCAAACAAACAATGGCTTCATTAACTTACTGTGCATGATATTAATAAAAAAAGAAATGACTGGATCGGCCTCATTCATCTGATATCCGATCCAGATAATTAGTCATTAATATATACAATATATATATATATATTTTTTTTTTTACAATAATCACAATACTTGCAGATAAATGCCATGTCATTTCTACTTCTATGTTGTAAGACAACCACTAGTGCCTCCAAAATCCCCTCCACCTTTTATCATTACACTCTACGATACAGCCCAGAATTCACTAAACATCGGCTTTAATTAGGACTGGGACTTTACCGAAAAAAAAAAAAAATAACGCAATTAATCACAATTTATTTTTGCTCTTTCGCTCATTGCACGAGTTCCGCCCGTCCCGTAATACTGACCCACAGAAGGCAACGCGATAGAAATTAAACCGATGAGAAGCAAGATGATGAGCTGTTGCTGCGTTCGGTGGCAACATTTGAGTTCTAAAGTTCAGTTCAGACCAAAGATTCGCAACGAGTTAAAACTTGCCACAACTTGTAGCGTGCAGGTCTGCAACGTTCTGAAACCTGCCCTTTCAGACCAATGCGACGAGACGAGACATCTCCATAGCAACGCCTCTCTGTACTTCTGTTCTGACCTCCGACTTCTCAGCTTTTTTAGCTGGCTAGCTGGCAATAATTTGTAGCATAATAAAATATAAATGAGGACACAGACAGTGAGATACTTGCTACAGCTGCATTTCTATAGAGATGAAACAGAGAAAATACCGTTTTATTTCCCTATTTTACAGCTTTGTTCTGGATTACTGCACTCGCTGTCCCTATTCATTGTATTGCTTGCTCGACCCTCCCACCCCTCTCTCACGCTTGTTGAGCTTCCGTTCATAACGGCCTTTTCAACCAGTTGACAGTCTCTAAATGACTTGACCAGCGGCCTTTGCTCAGACTTGATTGGCTGTTGAAACAGATGACGTGTGTGTTATGTTCTAAAACCAGCTGCTGGAGATTTGACAAGTTGAATCGCTGACGACATCAGCCGTTAGATTCACAACGAGACGGGTCAGTTCACGCCGCTGCAACTTTCACCTGTGACATTCGAAAACAGTTGCGTAGCGAATCTTTGTTATGAACTGGGCTTTAGAAATGACCAAGTGGAAACATGGACAAGAGCACAGCTGTGTAAAAATTCACCTCCCACCGGAGCTCTTCAGCCTACGCTCCACCTGAACATGCTGCAGCTAACGTTAGCACTGACAACGCTGAACATGCTGCAGCTAACGTTAGCACAGACAACGCTGAACATTCTGCAGCTAACGTTAGCGCAGACAACACTGAACATGCTGCAGCTAACGTTAGCACAGACAACGCTGAACATGCTGCAGCTAACGTTAGCACAGACAACGCTGAACATGCTGCAGCTAACGTTAGCACAGACAACACTGAACATGCTGCAGCTAATGTTAGCATAGACAACGCTGAACATGCTGCAGCTAACGTTAGAACAGACAGCGCTACTAGGAGGGATTGTTATTAGATGGATCATTTTTGTTTCTGTTTTTTTGAAAACATGGAGAAAAAGCACTCTTAAACTTAAACTGTTAATTTTATGCCAAGGATATTATTCTAAATATTTTTGCAATGTTAGATTTCCATTTGTCTTTCTTTCTTTCCATTTTTTCCCACTGTTTTATTTTTTATAATATATTCATATATAAAAAGATGTTGCTACGTGTCAAATATTAATATGCCATTAATCGTGATTAATTAATTACAAAGCATCTAATTAATTAGATTAAATTGTGTCCCACCACTCATTTTAATACATACGACTCCAACATCTCAGTGCAAATCCCATTAAAAAACTGGAGCATCTCTGCCTCTGAAAATACTCCAGTGTGCCTCTGTCGCCCTGCCTTTGTGCCTCTCTGAGGCTCCGTGGACCAAAGTCCGACAGGGGGATCAGCTCATAATCCCTGTCCCCCTTCAGGGACCGGCAGAACAGATAAAGGCATGGCATCAGTTTGAGATCACAACCCTCTGCGTGACCTGTAAAACCCAGCGAGCTGTTTCACACGAGGCCACAAAGATGCACTTTACAGAGAGCGGACGATTCAAGCGTCTGAACATGGCACAGCGGGGAAGCTTAGAGGCGGGTGGCGAGGCATGAAAACAAACACCTCGCTGTCACATACATATTTAGAGCAAGTGTTTCCTCTGAGAAACTATCACGATGATAATCAGGTTATCACCATCGACTTTCTTCACCGCTAAAAATAGGCCCTTTTTGCCTCTTTAGCGTTGAACCTACAGCAGAAATCTTTTGAGCTGTTCAGACATCATGCTGCTTAAGACATATATATTTCATTTAAAACAGGAAATAAAGGGAATTACTGACTAAGAGACATTGACAGACATATTTTAGCCCAATATGTGTGAAAATGTGATGTTTTTTTGGATACATACATCCCTGCATTGGGAGAAAGACAGAGTGAGATGTTTATTATTTTAGTGTTCTCACCATGACACTTTACAGACCTTCATTTCTCAATCGTCGATACACTGCTGCTGTCGTATCTTTCGACTGCACATTAGATTCAATATTAATACACGCCATTCACCAAAGCCTGTTGCTCTAGATATTCTGCTTCTTCACGATAAGACAAGAAAAAATCTGCCATTTTGCAATGTTTTCCCCCCAAAAAGCTTATTGCACATGGAAAATGGATAATCAGGTGTCAGTGTTGGTGTTTTTTCCATGCATCAGCGGTCGTACATATGCAGATGTCAGTGCGCGTGTGTCACTGAATGCCTGTCTTTATGCCACACTGATTGGTGCTTCTGCTGGCAACAGTCCCAAACAGCCTTTGCTCCACTAAACACGAGTGGAGCTGCTGGTGGGAGAGATGAGGACTCTGGAGGGCATGACATCTTAGTGACAACTCTGTCACTTTATTTCATCATCGACCATCGACCGAGGGGTGTCATTATGTCCTCTCTGACAGATAAAATCACATTTCAAGGACAGTGTGGGGTGTGATGTGGTTGCATGTCCAGGTAAAAGAAAACCCCAAAAAGGCACAGCTGGTGTATTTTTTGAAGCAACTGCATCCTTTGCGGCAACTGAAGTATCTGGAACCGATTATATTCTGTAATTGCTTGTGATTTGGAGAAGCAGAGTAGCAGACTCCACCAGCTCCTCAAGGATTTTGTTGCGCATGATCTGTATTCCTACTTATGGACATGCAAACTGAAATCTTTGGGCAAAATGGGGAGCTCAAAAGAAGGCCTGGAAGGATGAAAAAAAAGTCACTTACACCACACACATACGACCATGACTGCCCTTGACACATGGCTTAAGATACATAGAGGACATCTGACGGAAGATGTAACAGCTTGTCTCTTATGCCCCACCCCCCACCCTTCCTCCTTCCAAATACAGTGACAAATGAACATCTGCAGCCCAGAAAGACACATTCATTTGTCATGCCCCGCTGCCCTCAATCGCAACAGATATCGCAACTGAAACAAGAAGAAGGCCAAGACGTAAAATAAAAAAACGCAAAGAAAAGTCGAAAGTTCCTTTGAACAATCAGTTTTCATACACCATACACAGTTTGATGTACAGCACACACATGCACACAGAATAAGTCCCCATGGTGCAGGGGCCTGGAACCCCATTTGATCTCCAAAGATTTATGAGCTGCATAATCTTAAATATTTATGGACTTCAACTCAAATACTCGAGCTTACAAGAAAAGAGGTTTTCTTCGTTCTAATTAAATTAATCACAATAGGCAACACCATATACCTACTCACAGAGTTCACCTTTTGATCATCAAACATCAAAGATCATTGCGTTTCTTATCTATACTGCTGGGCATTTCAAAATAAGAGCTGGTGCAGAGGAAGAAACGAAAGATAGCTTATAGTCTAACTCATCACAAAAGTTACACCTACACAAACCTCTTTACAGTTATGTCACTCACACTGGCTGAATCGGCAATATATGCTGCTGAAAAATCCCACAATAACTGCGGGCATCTAACGTCACAACACCAGTCTATAGTTTTCTCTTTTTAGAATCATAACAGTATTCAATAAGGAGTCTTCACAAGGTTTACTGTGCCACACAAAAGTGTCGCATCAAGCGCCAGTGAGTTTCTCATACAGCAGGGGCAGCTTGGACCTGCAGTAATAGCCACTTGCAGGGTTTCTGGTCTGATAGCTGACAGATAAAGTTCAACATCTTCACCGATTTGAACCCATATGCACATTAATTGGCTTTTTCTTTATCCGTCTCCCAGCTCTTTGGCTTATAGGAGCTCCTGGATTTCTTCGCCCACTCTTTATTTAAAATTCTGTGCTTCACCGTCCAAAATCGGGTGTTCCTCCCACCATGTCTATATAACAAGCTGTGCATCCGCAAAGTTATGCAGTGCAGCCTATTTGTAGCCTGTGCAATGCAAGGTTTAGTTTCACATTTCCTTTTGCTGAGGAGTAGAACATCTAATTGCCTGCTCCAAAAACACCTAGACCATAAAGCAGCTCTCCAAAACCTGCATCACACTCCACAGTCAGACAGAGGGTGCAGAACCACAATATCCATACGCTTTAAATATTACAGCAGCATGCATTGACCCACACTGGCTTGCATTATATATGATTCTCCATGCTGCATGGTGCCATCCCTATTATACAGTTATGGGGCTGCATCTAACTTTCATTATCAATTAGCTCATCTGCTGATTATTTTTCTCAATCCATTGAATTATCATGAACATGAAGAAAAATCCCATTTTTTAAGTTACAGTTGCCTTGAGTCACAGTCCAAAACCTGAAGATAATCAGTTTACAAACACAGGAAGCAAATCATCCCAGCTGAGAAGCTTCAGCAGGGGGATGATTGACATTTTTGTCTGAAAAACAACTAGTTGTGCTAATTATTCTTTCATCCACTCATAAAGCCACTGAGAGATTCATTCTTACTCCACCCGTGGTGCTTTCAGGACCATCCTTGCTCCATTGGTTTTAGACTGTATATCACCACACGAGTGATCATTAATGGAGAACAAACTGTGTTCACTGCAGAAGAATATGTGTAGCGCTCCAGCAGGACGAGTTTTGCATGAAACAGCAATTATTCATGTTTGTATGCACAAGGGTGAGTGAAGTGAACCTAAAATGACTGATTTCATTATTAGTATTGACCTCATAACCTTGATGAGTCGACACAGCTCATGGTAATATATGCTTACTTGAGCAGATGAATATACAACAGACAACAGAGCAGCTGCAGGGATGGCTTTCCAAAATAATAGCTGGATGGACTTCCTGGGTAAGTTAACCATTGAAATACTAAAAAAAACAAAACTACAATAATAATAATAACAATAATAATAATAATAATAATAATAATAATAATAAAATCACAGGCAAACACAAAAAACATTCACACAGCCAGATAACGGTGTTTTTTCCCTTTAACTTTGAAACTGTGCTGCATTTCATGCCAATTATAACAACTTAAAAAGGGCCTGCACCGTGTTTAAAGCGGACCAGATGCATCTTGAAATACACCAGTCACGGCTCAATGTTTGCAACTTAAAGCCCATCGAGCGACACCAGCATACAGAAAATGTCTTCGTCCGGATCATGCTGTGCAAACTTACAGCGACGGTTGCGACGCTTCCTCTTATACATGGTCATGGTGTAGTACGGGTCCAGCTTTGCGCTCTTTCAGGTCCTCGTTCAGGTGCGACAGAGACTCAGCGCGTCGGGACTTCTGCGAGCTGCGAGACTTTGTGAACCAGAAATGAATTAGCCTCTCAGACTGGGGGGGTTGGAGATGCTGCTTGAGCGAGGATCATACCATCAGAGACTGGAGATGAGGGGGGCCGGACTACAGTGCATCTCACCCACACACGCGCACGCGCACACACCACACGCGCGCACACACACACACACACACACAGACACACACACACACTCACTGGAGTGGCAGTCATATGTCAACAAATAGGAAGCAGAAAAAGGTGAGAATGTGGGGAAATAAAGCCATGCCTTTGCAAAACATCTGCAGAGTATTCTGTCAGGATCGATCACATCTATCTAAATGGGACGGATTAGCTCAATAGTTCACCCCAATCCTTCACTTTGTGATAAAAGCATGAAATTTGGTGGATGTTTTTGGTGGATATGTTTCAAACACATCTGGATATTGGGCCACCTCAACAGTGCCCCCAAGTGGCAGTGGCAGCCATTTGTTATTCGAAATGATTGATGAATAAAAACTGCCCTTTTTTAAAAATACCAACTGGTGATGTATTGTTTATTGTTGTAAAGCCTGATTAGTCACCTTTACAAAGAGGTGCAGCTTGTAAGGATCGTGCATTCATGGAATGAGCAACGGGGCTAAACGTGTGGATAGCCCCCCCCCCCCCGAGCATCCCCTGTGGGGCGGATCAGCTCAACAAATCACAAGAATTCTTTATTTTGTGATAAAAGCACACTATTTGGTGGATGTGTTGGTGGATATGTTTCAAATAAATCTGTATATCAGGCAATTGCAAATTTGCCCCCTATTGGCTATAGCAGTCATTTTCTTTGTTACAATTCCTAGAAATATTTGAATTATTTCTCAAAATATTTAAAAAATGTAAACCAAATACACAAATGTAAATGAAAATGTAAATACACATATTACATTAATACAAATCCAGTTAGACACTCTTTTAGTTATTTTTCAGTTATCGAAGGCTGCTCTTCGGTGCACAGGCCTCTGCTTCTGTGAGGGAGAATGTGAGGGCTAACCACATCTCTCATTGACTCAAGGTTAAAGGTCAGTGTTATTTTGTGCATTCAGTATGCTGCAAATAATGAATCTAGCAATATAATCTGGCTGATTATTTTTTCTTTTTAAGGAGCATCAGAAGAATAGAAGCCAAAGAGGAGGCCAAAGCCTGTGAATAGGAATATCAAAGCCTAATAAAATGTTGTAAAAAGTTTATGTACTTTTCTATTACACTAACAAAACTTTTGTCACTTTAACATGTCTCTAAATGATATTTAAATATGGCAACCACAGCCATCAGAAATAAAAATTGCCATGGCCCAATATCCAGATTCATTAAACATGTATTTAGCAACAACTGTACCAAATTTGATGCTTTTATCACAAAATGAACGATTGTGCAGCTAATCCGCCCCACTATCTGTCATTATTTACTTTAGAAAAACGTGTTTGCAGTCAGGAGTTTTTCCCTCTAAAGATTCATTGATTTGTTATTTCGACCACATTTTACAGCCTAATTATAAATCAACATTAACCGGCCACAATGTTCTCCTGAATCAACAATTTCTGAGATGATTATCAAACAAAATGTTCCATAGCTAAATGTGCCAATAGGGTTTTCATTTATATGTTTTTTTCATACACAGATATATTGTTGTTTATTTATCGTATGCATATTTCTGTTATGTAACCTTTGTTTGAAGGATTCTTTCATTTTGAAAAACAGATATCTCCATTTTATCCATCTTCCTAATTCATGATTTTTTGTGCTCGCCAGGGAACATCAGTCAAACTGTTGGTGGGTTGTTGTGATAAGATATGTACTTTTTTTTCATAAATCATGTTTTTTTTTTTTATTGTGCAGTGAAATGAATATCAATCGAACTGGTGATGGTTTATTCCTTTTAAGAATGGCTTATATCTTTTTTTTCAAATAAACACGTAGGGGATTAAAAATAATATAAATCATCCCTTCATACAAAAGAGCTCATCTCATGATAATTTTAAGTATACTATATAGGTAAACAGCAATCTATGATCTTTATATAATACTGTACATTATTGCATAATAGGCAATTATGCAGAGTTGCAAATTAGTAGCCTATAATCCTTAATGCAGTAGAAATATTAATGTGATTTAATAAAATACATACTATTTCATAGGCTTATTACTTTATATTCACAGTATTTTACAAGAGGCGTCAAGCTAGCAACTCTGTGAGGCTGTAGCTACTAAGCACGGTTAGCTTTGAGCTCAATGCATGTATGTATGACCAAGTATGACATGGTCACAATGACAATGGTATATGACATGATGTTCAGCAGGTATATTGGTTACGCTGTTCACCGTCTTAGCTTAGCATATTAGTGTGCTTACATTTGCAAATTAGCACTAAACACAAACTAAAGCTGAGGCTGATGGGAAGCGATTAGTTTTGCAGGTCTTTGGTCGTGGGCTTTCATGCCATTCATATCGCTAGCATGTGTAAAAAGGGCTAATGAGCCATCATCCTAGTTTATTTTTTGTTCTACAAAAGTGCTTCAAATGTATCCAGACTTTATGCTGTTAATAATTCAGACTGATTCAGATTCACTCACTGTACAAATACTTTACACTTCTGCCAATCCAACCTTTGAAAAAG
This sequence comes from Echiichthys vipera, assembly GCF_963691815.1. Taxonomy (NCBI): domain Eukaryota; kingdom Metazoa; phylum Chordata; class Actinopteri; order Perciformes; family Trachinidae; genus Echiichthys; species Echiichthys vipera. Next base: position 8,287,505 of record NC_139846.1, read on the forward strand.
GACCAAAGTCTGAAATCGATAGCGTCTGTGACCTTGAAGGTTTTCTGCCCGGTTCATTCTATAAAGCAGAGATAGATCCTTTTTAAGATAAGAAGGAGGTGACATCCGAGAGCTCACCACTCCACTGGGTCTGATTATTACCTTACTTCGTATGTTCACACACTGACATGGGCATAAAAAATAATGTAACACAACCTCTGGGCACACTTGAGAAAAGGTGCAGCTCATCTTACTTGCAAAAGGGATGTGTTGCTACGGAGACAAGGTTAAGGAAGGGGGATGGATGTTGATTTTGTGTGATCCATTTCACTGTATTACATTATTGCTGTGTGGGTTGAATAACAACCCAAGATGAATTGTGCAGTAGAAACAAACAACTCTGAAAGCCAACTGCATGAAAGTACCAGGAATTCAATATTGCTCTCCTCTGAAACTGCTGCTCCAGAATGACAAATGGTCTTCTTTGTGAAATCTATCTAAGTCAATTTTGTGAAAATCAAAAAACAATCAACAGAGTGGATATAATGACTGGACCATGCACTGGAATATACTGTAGGTCCAAGTTATTCGTAGTAAGAAATGACTTTGAAGCACAGTTTTCACTATTGAGACTGTTTCTTGGGATGATGAAAACAACAAAGGAAGGTATAAACATGTCACAATCATTAGCAACCAGAAATGAGAAAAATATTCACTATAAAGTGAAGCAGTGACATCTGGTGTCTGTGATGGATTAATACAATAACCAGCCTCAAGAATAAGATCAGTTCAGGGAACCTTCTGTCAGTATATGACACAAATACTCATCAGATATATGCATTTGTACTGTATATAAATATATGTTATTGTCTTTCTCTCTACCATCATCATTTTTGCATCTTCTTTAAATTGAATTCCCTAATTCATTTGCATTTTCTATAGAATAATATTCTGTCCACTTCATCTATTTTTCCTCCTTTTTTGTTTGTTTTTCTCGTAAGGGAAGCTACACTGTATAAGTCTGGGGGCTTCTTGACCTCCTACACTTGTTCTATTTTTTCATTACCAATTTTACAGTTCCCCAGTTGTACAGATGGTTTTCTGACCCACAACTTTACTATATAAAGGTTAAAAGTGCTGCTACAGTGCCGTTACAGTCATTTCCAGGTGCAACGACGGTGCATAGACACAGAGAAAGCACATGTGGCAGATACGAAAATGCTGACCAATCGGAGCAGTCTGGCCTTAAACAGACAAGAGCTAATTCAGACAGACAGTATGAGAAAAATAATGTGTTTTGTGATGAACCTGAAAATGAGCAGAATGTCAGCTTGTGAGCTTTAATGTTGTGGGTCACCCTCACTGTGAGTTATTTTTCAGTTGCTGTAGGAAGCTGTTTTCAATGAAAATGTTCTTAAACCAAGCCCAGCACCACAGCGTTAGCAGTGAAACTTAGGGGAGCATTTAGCAGCTAAAGAGTGAGATATTTCCTCCAGAAATTGGGGGAAAGCAAAAACAGAGTTCTAAAGGAGAGTGACTTGGATGAGAAAAGCGTTTGGCTTGTGATGATATGTCAGTGTTCACAGCTTGTTTCCCTTGCCTCTGCCCCCAGGTGGCCAAAATAATAAATAAATACCTGTTACTGCAGGTTTATACCCTTACTTTTGTATGCATTACATTATCTAAATCCAACATATTGATGTGGGAGAAAGGATAAACATTTTATCATGCATGTCTCCCTAAAGGACCACAGTGCTGTCATTTTTCTACAGTGACTATACATCCCTGCTTGTGATGTATTAACCCCTCTCTTGTAGCCATTGGTATTTCCCTGCACCACAGGGCTACTTAAATCCAGTTAAACTGATTTAGATTACTAACTCAGGTGATTCATTGTGATGTATTGAGGGCAGATTAAAGAGAATGTGATAACTTCCTGAAGAAGAATGTACTGTTTCTAAGAACCTCATGAAGTCTTCAAAGCATTAAGCACATCATTACCCCTTTTTAAGACACAAAGAGCTTCCTGGAAGAAGAACATGCATCACACTGATCTAAAGTGCTCTGCATTCGCAAACAATATCTGCTGGCATTTGAAACACACTCCCCGTTAACAAATGGCCCTCATTTAAAGCCGCGATGGAGGGATGCTGCAGATGCCCGCAGGGAAGATTTTCTACATGATGGATATAAATCTGCTCAAGCCATCACATCTCATTGGCCTATGACTTACAGCCTCTCTTAGTTCATTAGACAGACACTGCTTTTGGCACTGAGTAATTGCTAACGTATCTAGTGTGTCAACCGCCGCAACTGCTTAGCAGTCTGTGACAGCAAATTGCCTCTCTTTTGCTAATACTAAGCTTACAAAGCCTGAACAGCTCATTTGTTTCGACAAAACTATACAGACGGCTCAAACAAACTCTCTCCTAGGCTTTTTTCCCCCCATGCATTCTTTGAATTCACAATGAAAACTGCCCACATAATCTCTGATTCCCCCGCTCTATAAAGCAATTCAGCATTATTGCCTTGTTACCAGTGTTTTCCCATACATTTCATGACTCTTTCACATTACTTCTCCAAGTTTATGCATGCAGAGTTCCCTTAACTACGCAAAGGGGCAGTGCACTCAAAGGCAGCCTTATACTGGGAGGAAGAGCAACAATCTTGTGGTAGAGTTATTCAGAAATAGCACTACTAAGGAGAAAACAAGCATCCTATATTACACACAAATGTTGCTACGAGTTACTGAGTTCCTCCTCTGAAAGCAAAAAACTGCATGAAACCTCTCAACAGTTTTCAACAAGAGCATCCCTGTGGTTCGAGTGTTGATTGTTACCAAACCAGGGGAGGGAAATTGCACACTCTAGTGGAGACCAAACAGCAGGACAGCAATGGTCTCATGGTTCCATCTGAGAGATTTAAAAGGGAGCATCTATGCTAGACATTGATTTCATGTCATTTCTATATTGCACAGCTTCGTTTGTAGATATTTTTTATTCAGCTGAACATCAGAGAGACCGATGCAGTGATGAAAGCTCTGGTGATTTTATATGCATGGGTGCATTTTCCCATTCTGCTGATTAAACCGTACATTTAATCTCCGTCGGATAGCGCTTCCCTAAGGAGTCAGAACCAATTTAAGAAATCTGTCACCTCGTGTTTTGCTCTAATTTGCGCTTTAAAATTGTGCTTTAATTTTATGTGTTTTTACATTATGACTTTGAAATCGCAGGAACATTCATTCATTCACTCATCTTCAACCGCTTGTCCCTGTCGGGGGCACCGGAGGGCTGGAGCCGATCCCAGCTGACATCGGGCGTGAGGCGGGGTCCACCCTGGACAGGACACCAGTCTATCACAGGACACATAGAGACGAACAGAGACAGACAACCATTCACACCTACGGGCAATTTTAGAGTCATCAATTAAGCTAACATGTGCATGTCTTTTGGATTGTTTGAGGAAACCGGAGTACCCGGAGAAAACCCACGCAGACACGGGGAGAACATGCAAACTCCACACAGAAAGGCCCTAGCCAGGATGCAAACCTGGAACCTTTTCGCTGTGAGGTGACAGTGCTAACCACCACACCATTACAGGAACAGATACATGTAAATTCTGTTGTGTGGTGGATTGAGCTTTATTCCAAAATTGCCTGGCTTTCTTTGCAGAAATGTATAAATGCATGATTATTCATGCATTTATTTCCTGTTCTATTCAGGGTCATATGGGGGCTGACGTCGATCCCAGGATGCCTTGGGCCAGAGGCAGAGAACCACCTGGCTGTCAGTTTGTCAACACTTTCACACCCATAAGTGAGTTGTAAGTCTGAGTTAAACTGGAGTAACTGGCAGAAGATCAACAACAACAACAACAACAACAACAACAACAGCAACAACAGCAACAGCAACAACAACAACCTGTCTTGTGAGGTGACAGTGGTCAATACCAATAAATATTGATCAATACCTCAAAAATACAGCACAATATTTCCAATAAATTCATCTTTTCTTTTTTTTTTACCAACTGTCTATATGGTTGATAACATCTGTAGTGAAGTCGATTTTAATGACAGCTACACATTTTTGTCCAGGTTTTATTGGATATAGTAACTCTTGCTTCCTCAACTAGCAAACACAGAATATACACGTAAAGACTTTATTTTATTTTCACTAAATTAAGGGATTGGTTTCTAAAGACACATTTTCCACCCATCCAGACTGCATCCTCTCAAGTAAGACCTCATTTATTTAGGCTGTAATCTGTATTATTCCTCCCTCCTGCTTACTTCCTTCCCCTTATTTCCCCTCCCTCCATCCTCTCACTCACTCTGTTTCATCTCTTTCTGCTTCCTGCTTGCTCTCTCTGTCTCTGTCTCTCTCTCTCTCTTTCTGTCTCTCTCTCTCTCTCTCTCTCTTTCTCTCTCCATCTGTCAGGGTCAGCAGAGTGCAAAGAATCACATTAAGAAGTATTCAAATGTTGAACTAGTCACAATTGCTATTCATACAGGCAATCCAGGCTGCCAAATCTAATTCAGCTGAGACGCTATCAGTGCCAGGGACGTTCACCCAGTCAGCAGAGATAATACAATCCACATAGGGAGGCGGCAGTTGGAAGAAACCTGATACAGTACATAAACAATGTCTCCTGGATGTCTGAGCCACTGCCTATACTGTAAAAGAAAAGAGGCAGCAAAGGAGATGGATTTTTACTCCATTTGTTTCTACCTACTGCATGTGAGATTTACAAGGCTGTGACTTCTTTGCCATGAGTCGAGAAGAATGGGGTGATTAATGCAACAAAGATGACAGATTGCAGCTTGGGTTTGTGAAAACCATTATGAGACAAAATACACTTCAGACGCACTGTCACACAAAACCTCTGTAGTCACTTATTTTTATTCCAAAATGTCTACTTTCTATTGAGAACACAGACCCGTTTTACATAATCACACACTCATAAACACTTTCCCTTACTTCTTGGCAGCAAAGAGTTTCAACGAGAAGACAAACAACACAGACTTTTTGAACTTGTTGCCACCCCAAACTTGACATTTCACTGATCTTGATACATACTTAGGAAAAGAAACCGTGTGCGAGTGTGGAAAACAGAAAAATCTGCATAACACCAGCACAGCTGGAAATAAAGTTCATTTTCATTTCCACAGGCGCAAAAGCATATCAATCGACTCTTCGTTCAAGTTCGCTTTTGCAGGCAACATCATATGGTACATATTTCTCTGTCATGAGCTGCACAAGACCAACAAACACACAAGTCATATGCAGCATACACCAATTACATTTACAAAGTAACAGAAACAAGAATTCAATACTGTAATATAACATAATGAAACTTAAAGGTGGTGTTAATGTAAGACAGTCTACATTATGAACTTGTTAAGCCACTGCAGCATCAGTCACTGCATGTCTGTCCATTCCTTCAGTTATCTACGGCTGATATGTACAAAAAACTCTTTTGTACAAAAGCAGGCCAAAGATGGCCCCTCCATAGACTCTAATGAGACTACAATAACTTCAACACCTGCGTACATGTAGGTCTCCAGTAAGATTGAAATCAGCTATTGGTCCTCTATCTATCAGTTTTGAAATAGATTATGCAAGCGTATAAATGTAGAAATGACTTGAAAAACACTTATTTGATTGAGCCTGAAACATGATCATGTATTTTTGTCAAAAAAATGAAAAAATAATTTACAAGTTGTTTCTGACTGTGATGAGCTTTGAAAATGTGTATTCCCAGATGTATATATGAGGACCCACACTGACATAATGCATTCATTGACCCCTAACTCTAATCTTAAACTCAGCTGTAACTGTCAATAAATATGTGCTATGCTATGACCAATTATTCAACCATTTAACAAGATTTGTATGTGAAATGATGTGTTTTTTTCTGGCATAGTGTCACGTTAACTTATGTCTAATCCTAACCTTAAACATAAACAATGTTAAGTCTTAAAGAGCCTTTTAAGGAAGTGCTGCAAATTTTTTTTATTTTAATTATTTCTTAAATGTCATATCTCTCAATAAAACTGGTCCTCACAAATTTAAATATTATTCTGTAATAAATCTGAAATACATTTTACTGTAATTTTTGTAATGAATATTGATTATTATTATTATTATTATTATTATTATTATTATTATATTGTTATTAGTATTATTTCTTGTAATTCATTTAGACACATGCATAAAATATGTCTAAAACATACTGTACTTGCACATTTTTAGGTGGTGTAGAACAACCTGTATATGCACTATATTCAACTTTTGCAAATGGTGTCTTTAAGTAATATCATGTTTAGCTTAATGTTATGTTATGCCCTTCTGCTTCCAGACTTTCAGTACAATGCGTGTCAAATCCAATTGCACCAAAATCCAGACTTGTCTCTGTTTTTTGGAAGGTCACACATTACAGTAAGACATGACCATATACTCTCAACTGCAAAAAAAAAAAAAGATGCCAAGAAACTGAAACCAATTAGGAAGGAATTAAAAAAAAAAAGTATTTTAGGCAGAAAGAGTTCCAGTGTTCATAGATCTGTGAGGCGTGACTGTAACTCAATGCACACAGTAATGGTTATGACAGTCACAAGAGGTAATGACAGCTGTGAACCACAGTGTGGTGCTCAGTGACCATACTGTGAAAAGTGCCATTTTCCACTCTCGCACTTCTGACTCCATGATTTTCAGTTACTCCATGTATGAGGAGACGAGACTGACACTGTCGTGACCCATCATCTCAAACCAAATGAACGCTTGATGAATTTCCCCTTTTGTTATAACAAGCGCTCGTCTTGGCCGGACCTCAAATTTCACTTGACAGGACGGCTCCCACAACTCAAAGTAATGAAGGCAGCCCATCTTCCCCTGTTAGATGAGGTGCATAAATACAGACACAGCTCGTTAATAATTCTGTCACACAGGTAGGCTACGGAAAAAAAAAGGTGACACACTTTAAAGCTCAAGCACTCTGAGTCCCAGAAGCTGCAAAGCTCCACTTAGGGATATTCACACAGCACTCTCACACCTGAAAACTAAGATGCTGAAGACCTTGGTACTGATTTTACATCACAAACTATTAGCATACAAGAATCCTGCTTTGAGGTATGCGTCTTTCAAGTATCACATTTAAATTTGGGTCATCTTGTGTGAATATTCTGTATGGATCTGTCTTGTATTTAAAAAACTAGTGCAGTGCCCGTTCGGAGCGCATGCTTCTGCAGAATGGGCCACTTGCTTGGCTTCCAGCATTGCTGCATGCAGTGTTTATCAACGTCTCTGGCATTTGTAAAGGACAGTTATACATGCATACATACACTACACATATCCACCAAATGTGATTGCAGCAGCACAAAGCGTTCAGGAGTAATTTAAGTTTGTCCCTCAAACTTTGAGGGACAGCTGTTAAAAACTGCATGGAATGTCAAACATCTGAAAAAGTAACTTTTCCCAGCTTGGTCCAGAGATGTTCTGTACTAAATTGGGTAATTATTGCTCCAAATTTGTAGGAGGAGTAGCAGAGAAAATAAACAATTTAAAAGGCGGGAAATCTAGACACGTGGGTATGGCTAATCTGGATAGAAATGACTCGACCTATAGAATCCAGCAAAGAAAAAATCAGACTTACGGTTCAAAAGTTACAGGAGAAAACGTGTGTTATAGCACCGCCATCTGGTCAAACTGCACCAAATTAGACACAAAGCATATTCTATGAACTCAGAATAATATTTCTGGAGGTAAACGAATGACACACACACACACACACACACACACACACACACACACACACACACACACACACACACACACACACACACACACACACACACACACACACACACAGAATCCATGCTTGTTTACCACTACTTACATCCCCACCAAGGCTACAGGCTAACAGGGATGCAAGAACAAGCCACAAGGAGTTGTCAAGGTCAGCCATGCACTTGAAGCCAGCTGCTATCTATTGAAGACCACCCCTCCCTGTGCGTATAAAGCTTACGTTTGTCAATTATTCCTCAGAGACACGGAGCAGGCAGCTGTGTGTGTTGTGCTCCCCCCCAACAGCTGCAATAGACGTTTGGTCATGCAGCGCACACCTTTCCATTGAGCATTTCTTCGACTATAGCAGCTTATCCAGCAACTTCCACCAAGTGAGCAGGCAGTTCAGTCGGTGTTTTAATCAAATCTTCACAGAATATGTAAAAAGATTCAAGACGCCTTTTTCTTTTTACTAAGAGGTCAGTTCAGGTAGAAGTCATTATGCCTTAGTGATTTCCCTAATTAAATCTATAGCAGTCACACAGGCGGAGACAGAGATAAAAAGAGAAGGAGCTGAGTTTGAGAAAAGAGTTTTAAAGCTTTTAGATTATTTAGATTGTTCAAAAAGGGCTGCAAAAACATCAGGATAATGTATCAGATTTTTTTTGTTTAATCACTGTGTATTTAGACATATGTTTGTATGTAGAATTTTTTTGTCAGGGACAAATCTGTGCCCTCTCTATGGCAGAAAATCCTTCTAGCTGCTCCTCTGTTCCCTGAAATAGCCCAGGCTTCAGGTCTAAGAAGGCCAAGTGGCCAGTTTTGTCATGCACCAGTGGTCTAAATTGTGCTCCGAGTACCTTGGGATGGTTATGGCTTGACTGTAAACTGTGTCTGTATGGTGTCAGGGAGGTTACTCCTGGCTGCAGTAAATGCAAAGTGTTGACTGCAACAAACTCGAGGTAGTTAACCGCCATAATACTCAGCACGACCTTTACCCGACAGTGGAGCCCAAGGCTGGGTCCCGTCCTCCAGCTGTGAGTCAGTATTCTACACAAGCAACTGGATGCAATGATTCACAAGCCCTCAGATTTGGAGCGTAATTAGCAAGGAGGCCTTGTGAGTAAGAGGATGAAGGAACAGGGAGGCAAAGTAGCGTGAGAGAATGAGGAGATGTAGGGAGAATAAATGTAGAGTCAAATAAGGAAATGTGAGAGGGAAAAGTAAACACTTCAGAGAGCAAGAGATTGCTCGGGGCGAGGTTATGGGCTGTTTTTAATGTCATTTTGTTTATACTGTCCATTTTCATTCATGGGGGAGAACTCCCGTGAGTCTGTCACAGTGACTCTTAATCCGTACACTAAGCAGGGCGAGTCAGAGGGGTTTCGAGGGGGTCTGCAGAAACCCTCCAGGATTGCAGTAATTATCGCTGCATGTGTAATCACAAGTCACAAACCATTACTCACACAATACGTCACCTTTTTATCACCCGGATTTCTTTTTGTCATCCAGCCTGAGGTGCATATTGACAATTAAGGTATGAATTAAGACACAGACATGACTGTCTGGATCAATGATTATGGAGTGTTAAAGGGCAGAATTTCCATTCTGGGGGTCTGTGTTGTTACGGTTACGTCTGTCTGTTTAGCTGATGCTCCGTGTAAAGGTCGCACTGCAGTGGTCTCTGTCATAGCAAGACTGCACACCTGGCACAAACGCACAGCATTCTTACTGAAGTATTATCTCTCAGCGTGAACGAGCAGAGCATCTGTAAGAACACTAATCCTACACAAAAGGCTCATTACTCTTGATACACATCGCTGAGACGTGTGAAGATGAGCCTCTTTATTCAATGTGCTTATTTCAGATTTGTTGTCTTACTTATAAACATGCATATAGTGTACATTTTTGAATTATAAGCAAAACAATTATCCATTCATTCAAATCAAGCAACAACTTCCAAAACCCTCAATCTCTTCAGTGCCTTAAACTGCTTTCTTTATAACGTCCAGCAGGTGGCGACCACACTGGTTGCAAAAAGAAGTCAGATTGTAAAGAAGTCTATGAGAAAATAACTGACTACCAGGGCTGGGTATTGCCTGCAATCTCATGATACAGAGGCCATGATATGAAACATCATCATCACAATACACGATTTGTGTTGTGTAATTGATTATTTGATTCTAATTCACAAGGTCCTGATTCCACTTCTGATCAATTTTGCCATGATATGAAAGAGCTTTTTTGAGAATTAATGCTATAAATTGTAAAAGCAACCCTCTGATGTGGTGCATTATTAATAAATATTAATGTTTACATTGAGAATTGACCCCAAACAAATACATTAATGTACTTTTTATTCAACATGAACACACTGCCAGTGACCATTGAGTGACATTTTCATTCACTCTGGTCAAGGGACCACTTTGACCCTTCACTTAAATGTAACCTAGCTTTGGAGCATTATTTAGCCCCCTTCTGACAAGCTAGCATGACATGTTTTGTACCAACGGATTGTCTTTGTTTCATATAGTCTCACTTTATGAATCCATATCGGATCATTCAAAGGAAAATCGATTTTTTAAACCCAGCCCTAGTGAGTGCTTCCACTTCTTTTATACAGTCTGTATTTGTTCAACATGCCCTAAATGTGAACCTTAGCTCTCGGTTGTGAACAGGCATCCCTGATTATGCACGGGGAACAATTATCCAACCCCGTTCTCCTTCAGTGGTCCAAAGCCACTTCCCTTGTTGCCTCTTTTTCTGCAGATTGATGTAATATTAATGAACACATCTCAGCCAGGATGCTTGTTAGGCTTCGAGCTAATCCTATTTCTCACTGTCCCCACTGTTCACCTCAGACTGGGCTCTTCCATCCGTTTATTTACTAACTGCTAAAAGCTACAAGAAGGGAAAGGAGCTTCGGGGATGCT
>NC_139846.1:8300700-8400700 GCF_963691815.1 Echiichthys vipera
CGCAGGAGGATTGGTTTGGATAGACATTAAAGAAAAAATCCCCCTCGGGTATTCACTTATAATGTTAAGCCTGTGATATTCAGAGCACTTAAGGAGTTGCATGTATTTTGCAAGGAAGTGTTGCAATTTATTTTACAGCTTCATCTTTGTCTATTTGAGTTACATATTTCCTTCTTTTTCCCAGAATGTCTTTGAAAATGAATACAAAACGGTGAGTCCAGCCAGAAGCATTTGCACTTTTAATTCAGATTCAAAGCAATAGAGAAATGTGGTTCATTACTTTATTGCAGAGAGCCAGAAGAGAAGATCGATACCACCCACCATAAAACCCCAACTTGTTGTTTGTTATGCTTTGTTGGTTTTTTTGTATGTATCAAACAAACAAGATAAGATGTTACAGATAATGTGTTAATTAGTGAACTGAGATGGTTTAAAAATCAGACAGTAGTCATTTCCTGCATCTGTGTCACATGGGTTTCACAAGCATGAGACTGGCAGCAGGTCCTGAGTTTTTATTCTAACGGAAGAAGTGAGCATAAGCACAAAATATTGGAGCCATTTTGCCCTAGCAAAATTATTCTAATTTTAAAGCGAAATATGGCTGTTAATGTATGTGTAAATACCTAGTAAAAAAATGTTTCCACTTCCACTTTCGAGAAAGGAAGTGTATATGATTTCATACCACTGGCACAGCCTGAAGTGCTATCTTTTATTGCCTTCAGACAGAACAATGTTTTCCGTTTTCCCGTTTGCTCTCTTCGTGCTCAGCTAAGCTAACTAGGTGAAGACTTATTGTTGGCGACAACAACGATCTTAGGTCCATTTTATGTCACGCTGTGTGAAATGGTTTCTAATAAAGTCTTGGTCACAATCCATGTCAGACTGTATTCATTTTTGGTAGATTTGTACTGAAGCAAGGATTATGTGGTGAATCGTAGCAATACAATGTATTAAAAACGGGGGAAAAATTAGAAAACAAACCAGAGAGAGAGGGATGGAGAAGATTGTGAATCTGATCGTGCTGAGGAAAAGTAGGGCAACATGAAATGATGACCTTAAGTCTCTTTTTTTCCTATCAGCAGTGCTGTCGATTGCTACTGTATTCTGCGTGTCATACTCTGAAGGATTGGTTTGATTACCAGTAGAAAGTCGCACATACACAATAAAAACAAACCAAAAACAAAGTCCACATGTTTGCAGTCCACAGATGGCAGACAAGCAGCATACATTGCATCATACCACACAAGCAGAGGGAAAAAAATACAGCGATAAACCATTGATCTAAGACCATGGTTTCCAAAGTTTTCACCACATATTCCACATGGGACAGCAAGTAAATTCCAAAATGACATTGCAACAATTGCATTTGGTAACTAATAAATAATATATGAAATCAGGATACAAAATAGATCCACAAACACATAACTTGCTCCAGTCGGTGCATTTTCACATAGCCAAGATATTACACAGTACACACTTAAAGCAGTTCTCCCTACTTACTCTCCCTCTACCTGTCCCAGCTCAATCTTTGCCTTCTTCCCGGTATGCTTCAGTTTCTGTGTCCTGTGCTCCTTGCTATGCATCATGTTGGCTCAAAATGACGATTGATTGCAGTGCCACTGCCTTTGTAATCCGCTTAGGATGGATTTTGCATCTAAATCACTTTATTATTTATGTGCCTAACTCTTGCCAATGCCATTTGGAGGCAGTATGATTGGTGATCCATCACACATTATCCTTCACTGTGGTCATTAATATTGTAATGTGATGGAGCTTCACCATGAAACTTCCAGGTGGAAGGTAATGCAGATCTCTTCTGGGAGGGCCAGGCTTCTAAAAACAGGAGTCAACATTATCAGATGTGCTTGCTACCACACTGACTCTCCAGAGAGGTTGTTAGTTCACCCTCGCTCTGCTATTAACCTCTGTCTCTTCTCTCCCATGCTCACAGGTTGCACAGCAGCTTGTATCTTTATACGTGGCCTCTCTTAAAAATATGTGGAATGTTATTCTTTCATTGTCCTTTTCCATCAGAGCTACAATCAGAACCTGCCAATCACACGCATCTCCTGCCTACAGGCAGACACACGCGCACACTGTGCCACATAAGGACATATTTGAAACAACCACCTCTGTAGATAACAAAAACAAGAAAAGGGAGATTTTATTCTTACTACATAAAGGGCAATAGTGATATGCATCTCAAAGACTTTGATCTAAATACATGAAATTAGTTTTTACACTCATAACTCTTCGTAGAATCTCAGAAAACTTTCTCTTTAAGAAAACACCTTAGTGCCTTACTGCTACAGCACTCTATGTTCAGACAACATGTGGTTGTATACTGTCACTGCAATGGTTACTTGTAGATTTGGAGACTCAGCAGTAACATGGTCAGACTTTATGCATGCTGGGACAGCTGAGGGCAAAACAATCTGTCACTCTATAGCAGCCCACTGGGTCCATTGAAGAGCAAAGCCACAGAGATCCAGCAGGCAGTTCTCAGTGGGCAAAGAGGGAAAACTGCTCAGATGCATTTGAGGTTCATGGATGCCAGCAATCATCATGTCACTGTGTCACGAGGAATTTCCCCTGTCAGCTTTTAGCCAGAGGGAAGGGAACACACAACAACAAGTGAAAGGTAGAGATATTTGTACTTAACGTGTGTTATGCCACAACAGAGCAGCTGATGTCTGTGATACTTATGTGACTGTAAGTTACTTTATTGGGTGTGCCACCCACCAGAGCAGGAGTCTACTAACAGCCAGAATAACTGAAAACACCTATGTGGGTGTGCAGAGAATTTAAAACTAATGGGCAAACAAAGTTAAAGTATTACATCTAGGCAAAAACTGGAACACAGCCTGGATTTGAATGTTTCAGCACCATGGAGAGAGGCAACACAGTTAAAAGAAAGTTAATATGCATGCTAGATTTGATTTGCGCTTGGTTTTTGGTGTTGATTAATACTCTTATTCTACAATTCAATGTACATAAGGGAAGAGCTCCTTACAGTTAGAAAGCCTTAAACCTATTTTTGAAAAGTAGACATGCTTGCTTTATTCATGGAGAGAGACATAAAGCGACAAAAACAAGTACTCAGAGATGACATGTACCTGCTAAATCCATGTTGTATTTATTTTTTGATAAAAGGTTCTCAGTGTAATATTCTGGAAAACTGTTGTTGTTGTTGTTGACTTACACTAGCTTGCAGCAGATTCATGTTGCCTAGCCAAACCACAGCCAGCTTAGCATAGGTTTTGGCTAGCTAACGTCAGCAACCATGCTAGTATTAGCCAGCTAGCTATAACTAAACTACGCTGCTGCATCTGGCATTTATTGCTTCATAATATTAGCTGATATAGTAATTGGCAAACGGCAAGAACACCAGTCTTAATAAATTGGCATTAGCAAGCGTGCTAACATTAGCTAACATTAGCCATCTAAAACCACAATATAACTCACAGTGTCAGTGTTCTCTAGGATTTTTAATAGCACCAGGGTAGGGTTTTATTATACCACCACACCACAAAACATAGTCCACAAGTGCTGTTTCACAAACTCTACGGCGGCAGACAGGCTAAACTGTCGTTACAGGACAGCTGCTAACCTTCGGCCAATCTCTGGATTGTATAGCGTCACATTCTTTGGCTTTTCCTGGAAAATGTGTCCTGAGTCGTTTATATAGAAGTCAGTACACATCCCATTATAAGCCTCATTTCTTAAATGTCTTTGTTGTTACGTTAAAGTCCATTCCCCCATTGACAATGATAAAAAAAAAAAAAAAAAAAAGTAAAATAATGTAACACACAGAACCTTTAATGTTCAATTCCACAATGCCACAAAACATTCACATTGAAAATAAAAGAGCAATCAAATCGTTATCCAACTATTCTGAGTATTAAATCTTTGGACAAACATGCTTTCTCTTTTGCTTTTGTTTTACATCTAAAATCGTTTGAATGATGCATGCAATTATTTTATTGTTTCTTGTATAATATCTGCCAAAACAGTACACTATGCAGATGTGTATACTTTACATTATTAATTAGGACCCTGTCTGGGTTTTCAGCACTGTGGATAAAGAGACAACAGGAAACATTCCTCATGTCTGCTCTACATGACTCAAAATTCAACATCTGTGTTCATGTGGAGTGCTTTTAGAGAAATGTCTTCACGCTTGTAACTCTAGCGACACTGCACTTAAGCCATTCAGAATAGCATTGCATGCACTACTATTTAGTAATGACTGCTGTGCTCACAATCATAGAAGTGATCTTGTGAACTCCTATTCATATTTGATAGGGTAATGGAGCATCCAGTTTTTTCACTGAGCGGCTGGGGGAAGGTAGGCACTGCCAGCTGTGCTATTATAGAATTTTTGCATTTGTTCATCAGCCTTTTTTCATCCATACACACACACACACAGAGTGTGACAGTCTTATCTTCTGTGGTGGCGGCAGGCTATGACCTTTGACACTTGTGTATCATTGAGTGCACAGATTAGTCATCACCAGTGTGTCTGAGTAGCTGAAGTGGATCTGTGCTGTCGCAGTATGATGTGATTATTCCTCTGACCTCTTTTCCAGTGACCACAGAGTGCCAGCAGAAAACCCTGCTATTCAAAATGTACCTCTGCCTCCACAACAACATGCTCTGCTTCTTTTTTCATGTTGGCTGTGGATGAACACAGTAGCCGTTGAAACGCAAACATATCTGAATGCAGTTCCTCCAGTAACACAGCTAAATTTTGCCCACCTACAGATGTCGTCTCTAAAATGGAGGTGCAATCAAACTCGCAGGTAATAACACTTTAATGAAACAGTTTCCAACGGGAAGACAGATCCTTTGCGGAGGTCATTCCTCGACTCCAAAATCATTAAGTGGCTGATTCATTCCTCCGCCATGTTAATATAAAAAGCATCAGCTTGGGCGGATGAGACTGAGGTTGTCCTTAATTGTCAATTAAGGATGTATCTCCCAGTCATACTCCTGCCACATGATGGTAGATTGAGTGATAACAAAGAGGGCAGGGTTGCCTTACTGCAAGGTCAGTTTTTGAATTGAACTCTGGAGTAATTAACATTCTTAATTATGTCTGCTCTCTGAACCAAAAACAAGCAATCACACATGAAGAAAGTCAAATGACTTGCAAGATAAGTAACAAATAAATCATTACCACCATTATTATGGATACGGTAGAGTGCTCAGTGATGGTTTTGGCTCTGACTGGCGACAGTCTTGGATGCGAACAGGTGCAGAGATGTGTTTTTTCTGCTTATTTGCTAATTACAACATTCATAATGCCAAATATGAAAGTAATGAAAGAGCAAAAACACATTATCTAACAGTAACCAGGAGCTCATCATTATTCTTTATTATCATGGAACAATACATTGAGATGCACATGGTTTTATTAACCCTTGTGATATCATAAAATCCATCTTTAGAGTGAACATCTGATATTATAAGTGTGGGAAAGTAACAACCTATCCAAACAGACAGGCCTTCACAGCCATCATCTTAACAATAGGAAAATAATGAAACCACTTAGGTCTCTCAGCAGCCAGATGGGTTTTTAGAAGAGGCTAAGACAGTCAAGTCACATTACTGGTTTGCTGCTTAGGTTAATAAATGCAGTTTAGAAAGAAAAGAGGGACTTTAAATGAGCTTTACGTGATTTAAATATTGCATTTAACTCTGCACATTAGTTACAGCTAATGTTCATTAATATAGGAGTTAACAGTCTGGGGAATACTGCTTTCACCGTTGAATTGGGATTGTTTACCTCAGCTGTGTTCATTATCTTATATAAAACTCTTTCACTACCAACCCTACTCCAAACATTCACCCTTTGGATACTGTATATGTATACTGGAGTGACAGGAGTATTAGCAGTCATCATCCTCAATCTAGAATACAAGAGTTGACAATTGCATCCTGTTGAAATCTCCACAAAGACACTGTCTTCATACCAAAACTGCAGCTGAACCAGCACTTTAGCTTCCCTTAGCTCTTACAAACAACATAAATTAATTGACCCATTGAAACAAAGCAAAGCCTGCAAGCTAGATATAGTTCTGCCAACGCAAATCCAGTGCACCTGCACCTCCACCTGCACCTCCACCTCCACCTCAACCCTGCTGTCCACCTGTAGGTAGTGAAGTTACTATCATGACCCCCTGATCCCGTAGAGGTTGGTGTTTCCATGTGGGGAGGTT
Source organism: Echiichthys vipera (assembly GCF_963691815.1). Lineage (NCBI taxonomy): Eukaryota > Metazoa > Chordata > Actinopteri > Perciformes > Trachinidae > Echiichthys > Echiichthys vipera. The sequence continues at coordinate 8,306,922 of NC_139846.1, forward strand.
GGAGCCTAGATGCCAAATATCAACGTGTACATTCTACATTCACATAAGAATCCACTCCACTTCCTAACTAAACTCATACAATGACTGCTCTCTACTATAAACATATTTTGAAGTGTGTAGTTTTCTGACGGCACGTTATATTTGCACTCTTTACTCCCTGACACCCATGTTTCAAACATGTTGCACTCTGCGACCCCAGGATCCCCTTGTATGTTCCAAATCGATGTTCCTTTTTGCCGCTGTTTCCACTTCATGGTACAGTTCAACTCGAGTCTACTCAACTCGCTCTTTTTTGGTTCTCGTTCAAGGTTCCAAGTGGGTTAAAACACTGCAGCTCATTTACTGATCCGAGAGGATTGTCCTAGTGTGACACAGGACATGAAAACACAATTTTCAAAAAGCCAAGTTACCGTGAATTTTTTATTCACTTGACCCAGATTTTTAAAAAAGTCCCATACCATGCAGTGGAAACAAAATCCTAGGGGGAAAGTTACTCACTCCTCAATCTCTGCTGGCTGAGCTTGTTGTATCACTGCAGGAAGTGAAAAAGTCAGAGCTTAAGTGCCAATTATTAACTCATATGTACATATTCCACATTCACATAATACTCCATTCCAGTTCTGCACTTAAATTCCAACACGCACTGCTCCCTTTGATCATCTCATGCTGATATTTTTAACTCTGTAATATACTGACAGCCTGTGATATTTGCACTCTTTACACTCTGCACCCCAGGTTCCAGAGTTGAAACACCTAACACGTTTCAAAGACTTTAATCAAAAGGTCTGATGCCGGCATGCAGGTTTTTATCCATTCATTATTATTATTTTATAAAAAAAACATGTTTTAAAGCAGTTCTATCGAGGAACGAGCTCTGTTGCATCTTTGCAATTCATCCCCAGGCTTCAACAAGATGTTTTAACAAGATAAGGCTCAAGACGATGCTCCACACAGACAGAACTAATTCTGATTGAGCAAAAAAAAAAAAGTGAATAAAAAATATTTCATAGTCATCATCCACAGAAACAAACCACCATAAAGTGCATGCACAGTAGAAAATTGATGCTTGCACAGCATATTGTAGCTGCATCCCATGCCAGTAACACATTTTGCTCCAAGTAGTGTGTCTCAAGAACTTTGACATACTTTTTGCAAGTTACTGCCTGGAAAATGTTAATATAAAACTGTGCTTACATTCACTAGTGGATCAGTTAACGGATTCAGCAGGGATTTTCTCCAAAACAACGTGACAACAAACACAGACACTTCAGCATTTAGGAGCCTAGGGAGGTTTTAAAATAAAATTCTTAGAGTTGCCTCAGGAATTTTGTGTTCCCGAGAGAGACAATCCATTCCTCTAGCAGAGAACAGACTTTAACGAAACATTCTGTATTTCAAGGGGAAAGTTTTTGTGAAGTGACGTGTAGACTATCTTTCTGGCCCATCATGAGGTCCTGGTAGCAGTTGGAATGCAAACAATATAGAAATATATCACCAAAGAGAGAAAAAAAAAAAGCTAGGAGGACTCACCAAGAGGCTGTCCAGCGATGATCCTAGCATTTTCTCCCGCCACAGCTGCTCGTGCGTTCCTCTCCATCAAATACTGTACGAAGGCGTAACCTTTGTGCACAGAGCAACCCACTATCTTTCCGTATTTGCCAAAGATGACCTCTATGTCAGTCTTCTTGACGATGGCTGTGTTGAGGTTGCCGATAAAGACTCTGGAGTTTAGCGAGCGCGGGTCATTCTTGTTGGTCACGTTGCTGGTCTGGAGTTTACCAGTCATTCTCCTCCAGTTGCCCTCCTGGGACACAGACAGAGAGGGGAGGGGAGGACATAGCTTTAGAGGTTTGGGGCAGGCTAATTCCAGCCAAAACTGCTAAATGCTATGGAACCCCAAAGTCTACCATATTAAATCAACAAATAAGTAATAATAATAAATAATTATATAGTGAAATATATAACTGATAAACTGTCAAATTATTTAATGTAGTGTCATTTCATAATTCTCATTATCAGAAATGCAGCCAGCCCCCGCTAGCTTACTACAGTAGCTAACTCCTGTTAGTTAGAGAAACCACAGAGGAAGACTGTCTGTTTTTGATCTTCAGAGTTATGTGCCTTTGATAAACATCTTTAAAAATCACAACACTGCCAATGAGACTTTGAATTAACCAGTTAACTTCGGCAATTATTGGCTCTTCACTTGAATTTAAGCTTGTTAGCATGGGAGCTAGGTAGCAAATGCAGAAAGCAATGACTGTCACTGTATGACATTCAGCTACTGTTGGCTAAAGCAACCACTATATAATTCTGACTCACTGCTGCTGTAAATAAATTACAACTAACTTGTTTTTCTAATTGATTTTAGAATGCTAAACATGCTCTGCCTAGCTAACTAACTAGCTAACCTAGTTTGTGACCTTGGGTTAACTGAAGAGTAAAGATGCACAGTCTTTCTCTGTGGTGTCTCAGAAAACAGGAGTTAGCTAGTTAACTGGTTAAGGTAAGGGGGTTAAAGTTGGTTATTGACCTTAAATGGATAATAGATAATTAAGGTCAGGCATAGAAGTTACTACAGGTCATCGGGAGACGAGTTTTCACCTGTTTCACCTGTTCACCAATCAAGGCTTACCATCTAGAAACAACCCCGTTTCTGAGCGTGCGGAGAGGCTGGGGGCATGTGATTGGTTGGAAAAAGAGGGAGTGGCCTCTTTACTATCATGAAAAATTAAAATAAAAAAAAATGTAATATGAAATACACATCTCACTAGGAAGAATATCATAATTCAATAACAAGGGCATTGTGAAATATAATTATATTTAATTTTATGATAAAAATATGAATAACAATTAGTGAAGTTTTGACACTTTTAAATTAAATAAGCATATTTATAGGCCACCTTTCATATTATTGTTATTATTATTATTATTGTCACATTTATTTATTTATTTAATACTTAACACGTTAGGGCTCCATAAAACAAGGGTTATTCCTGAATGTGTGATTTGAATCAAAATCAATTTATTTTCAACAGATACCTTTTTGTTGATGAAGCTTTACTTCATCTCATTTACCTACAAGGTCATTGGCCAGTCAACTGCTTACCTAAGCCATATTTTCTCATGGTTGCGATGCTACCACTGGAAGGCTGAGTGTGAGAATTAGAAGGAGCAACAATATATGTGAACGCCACAGCAGTTCTCTCTGCTTTGTGAGAAACCAAATACAGTAGCTGTCAGCGGGAAAGCTTTGCTATCTCAATACCCATATTGTTGCATCCCTAATGCTTTGTGTGCCGTTCCACTGATCACGGAATGCGGAGGCTGTAATTCATGTTACAGTTTTATTCAGACTTCTTTGTGCTGTCAAATTATCGGTGCACATTACCCTCAGCCTTTGTAGGTCTCCCCTGCAATTATTTCTAAGTGACCTTTACATCACCTGAATACTTTTTTATGAAAGATGATTGGCTTCAGGATCAGGGGAATTATAGGCTATCTCCCAAGGAAAGGATGCACTGTTGAACAATTCTATATTTAATCACAGTTAGAATAAAGTATAGATGTCGATATTTCCCACCTTTCTATTTACTTTGTCCATTGATTTCCTTTGCACACAGATTATTTTGTTTTTATAACTGTAGAAATCCAGGTTTTCATGACAGTTTATATTCCAAAACGGATTACACTTGTGTATTAAATACTGTGAAATATTGTGAAAAAGAAACACTGAATATTCAATATTTGCCTCTGAGTCTTTGTCCCTGTCACACGGTGATAACAACTATTCAGCTTTGGGAGGAAGAACCTGAATAATGGATCCAATCCTCAGTAAATAGGATTAGTAACCAAGGTAACACTGATGTTGTTGGACACACACACAAACACACATAAGCACAGACACATTTAGTCACGGGCAGCCTTTTTTTTCTTCCTTTATCCAACTTAATTTTCCATCACAAGGGGTTGCAGATCCTTTCAGCTGAGCCTCTCTGACTTGACACTGTGTGGCCTCAGTATCTTCACAATTACATGATGTAGTTTTATTGTGAAGTGCTACACTATAATGGGTTTATTCAGCTAATTATAGCAGGGCGTAAGATTATGTTGAAAATACAGCAAGATTGTGTAATTCACAAGTGAGTGATGGTTAAATTCCATCGTGAGGTCGCTCGTTTTATACCTGCAGTGGATGATGATGAGGACGCTGTCCAGTCATCCGGGAAATGTGAGAGCAGCCATGTGATTTACAGATAGAGCTTCTCTGTCAGGCATCCATTACACCTGAGACTAAGATCATGCTAGACATTCAGCTGTTCATTCATGGATAAACATGTATTATTTCACTTGGCAGCACATGTTCTTAGCATTACATCACAGAACAGTACGTTGCTATTTGTTTGTTCTATTCAACATCCACTAGGGCTGTGTGACCGTTCGCTGTTTACAGTGCTGCATTGGTGTGTGTTGTTTCTGCTTGTGGGTGAGTGTGTGTGAGAATAAATTGCTGCTCGCCATCTCTCAAGTGGCCTTGACATTTATCAGCAGCAGACACTGGAAATTAATGTGGCGCCGGGACCCACATACATGTGCTAACTCGTATGAGCCCCACAATGGCCACCTAACGGTAGTTTAAGCCCACAATCTGACACCAAACCCATATTGATGTCTGTGGACAGGTCACAGGGAACATGACAAATCAGTGGAGAAGCGTTAGATTGCCTCTCTCGTCAGATAAATCAGGAGTGGGTAACGGTCAGTGAGCCCTTTTACCGCTCCTTACTGTTATATTTCATGTTGTCTTCTCTGTTGTTTTCTTTAGAGTAGGACACTTTTTTATTCCATCAGTGTTTTTCCTGCTGACCTTGCTGCTTAGTTTATTTATAACCTCCATTAAGATTCTCATCCCATGAGGTGATAGCGTCATGAAGAGAAACATGGGTAAACAATGCAGGAAGTGATAGACACCAGGAGTGTAATTGGCAAAAAAAAATTGTTCAGAAGACCTTTGTTATAAAATTAAAGAAAAAACAAAAAGACACCTTTACCCGATAAATGCAGTCTGCAAAATGCTTTCAGAGGAAAAAAGACGACCTGGTCTTCAAAGCCGGCTCTTTAAAAATGACTACAGTTTGTACAGGACTGCCTTTTTGACAGTAAAGAGCAGGAGACGGATAAGTCTTCATTTTCGCTTTCATGCCAGCATAGTCATGTCAGAATAGATGTCACATATTTCAAAAGGTGGATGTCTCCCTTTCGAATGAAACACTTTGCTCCTGTGGCATAATAGAAAATCCAGGCATGCCTTGCCTCTAATACGGTATGAAAACACATTTCGATCTCATGCCGATGATAAAGAAATATGGATAAGGTTAGCAGCAGAAGCACCAAGGTCGTGTTGTTGACAGCGCTGCTGTGATGGGAAAGGGGTTGAGTGACAAAAAAAGAGGAAAAGAAAGGATTCAGTAGAATGGTAGCCATATTACTGAGTTGTACCCTTCTCTGTAATGCATTGTGCCTTGGTAGACAGGCTCTTAAAAGGTTGTTGTTTGGCTCTTGCCACTGGCGTGATTTATAGGCATTTTTTTTCATGGAGGGAGGGAACTCATTGAATTGATTCCTTTTGTAATTTCCTACCACTCCACCACTGTACATTTCTCTTCGCCATGCATCAGCCACTCTGCTCTGATAGTTGCCAAGGCAGCTTGACGTGCTGTGGAAAGGCTGGAGAAGCTGCTCAGTGAGACAGAACCGACAAAGGTAGCCTGATATACCTTTTCCAGTGGTGTTGCTGCCATGTAATGCAGTAGTAGAATAATTGCTTCATGGATTCCTTCCATTTATATCTTGTCTTAAAATGTGCGTCTCTGGTGATGAAAGCAACGGCAGCTAACATGAAATAAATTTCCTCTATTTGTAAATCAATGCCGCTACTTGCATTTAGGCTGCAGAGCATTTATGTGGTGCAACCAGCCATAAATGTGTTGCACTTTTGTGAGGCGTTGGTCAGAGGGTGAAGCTGTTCCTTCCCACAAAGACAAACTGCAGTCACAACATTTTTCTTTGATTTGAAGGGATAATAAATGTAATTTAATATGAACAGGACAGTGGCCATAAAGCAATTAAATGCCATATCCAGGATTCTACCTGCCCCTTGGAAAAATGTATTTAGTCTTCAAGATAGCGTGAGAGAAAACCTAATTTTCCCGACATTATCAATCAGTTGCTGCCCTTTGGCTTTATGAGTCAGTGTTGGGCTGGAATTCAACTCAGTAAGTAGACAGCTACAGCTAAGAAGGGTCTATAAAAGGAAGCAAAACAACTCTAATTTTGCCTGCCAAGGGTGCTTCGAGCGCTATAAAAGCATAAATGAATTACAGTGAATGGGACATTTACACAACATCACTATTTATGGCCATAACAAGTCATAACTGTGGGATTTTTTTTCTTAGAAACACTTGTATGAAGAAAGACAGTGAAATGAATTATATGTTTTTAAAGAAGACATAATGATGTGAGGTGATATCATGCGTTATTTCTGTATACAACCCTCGACATTATGCATTATCCATGCTTGTTTTAGAAGAATACACCGCAGACACAACACAGTCAGATGATGATGAACCACTCTTCTCTGGCTTCAGTCCTCTTCTTTATTGTTTTGACTTTGTTTCTTTTTGTATTATAAACTTTAAACTGCATTTAATAAAGCCATTTCAAGCTTTTATATATACAATCTCAGAGAAACACACTGTTGGCCCAGCACCAAACATATAGATGCTACATCCTAGACACTAAACAGTCACTGAACCAATTGGTCACACAATGCAAGCGTCATCACTTAAGTTAGCAGCTAGCTAACATTAGCTATGAAGAGTTAAGGTTACGGCATACTGACAAAGTTAGCGACTAGTTAACTAACTTATTGGAGCATTTAGTGAGGGAGACTACAGACAGACAGATATTTTCTCATGAGAGGGTGGAGACCAAATCTGAGCTAAAAAGTGAGTGGACTTACATTAGCCAGGTGGTTGAAAACAGAACTATATGAATGCTAACAGTTTTTGCTAAACATGTAAATAGGCGATTGTTTGTTTGCTAACACATTTGTCATATACATTTTATAAAGAGATAATGTTAGTGTTAATTACATAGCTCGTCAATTAATACAACTACACAAATTATATCAAAATATATAAGGTTGTGAGCTTGCAGCATCAATGCTAACTAGCGCTTACTTTTGTTCATATTATAACACTGCTTGTCCAGTAGGCCTCAGTACGTATCATTGACCAATCTTTAACTAGTAACCCATAATATTTTTGTAAACTGGTATATGATATTGCAGAAGGGTTAAAATATTGATGTTTGAAGTCTTCATGTTCCCAAGAATCACATCTTATATCACTCACATTTTCCCTAGCTTGTATTAACTGCCACTGGACGGTGCTAATTGAGGGAATACGGGTTGGGGGTTTCTCTTTTTTCTTGGGCAGTAATGCTTTGGACACCTTTATTACCATACTATATCAAAACTAAAGAATTGATTTATATCTACTAAATACTATTTTTTGTGGTTCAGTGTATATTTATGGTCTTGATCTAACTTCAATACCACAGTCTCTCTCAACTTCCTCTTACCTGCAGCAAACCTCATTTCACTACATATGCTTTGCAGCTCCAACCTCCCATTTCCTCCTTCCAAACTCTGTTCTGAGAAAATAAATTAACTGATCAGAGAGCCCGGAGCAATGCTACAATTAGCTAAGATGCAAATGGGGCTATTTCTCAGTTGGTCCTCGTTCACCTGCAGTGGAGATAAAGGGTAAACTGAGGTGGGAGAAACGCCTGTGCCCCGCAGACACGGGATGATATCCAAGTGGAATCTTGTTATTGTCCAGGGGGAGTCGGCTGTTTGTGATGGACAGGGGAACACTTCAACTGCAATGACAAGATTTCATTTTATTTCCATGGCAGTATACAGCTGCACAGAGCTGAAACTAATCTGGTCAAACACAGTGAGCTGTCAAGCGCAGAATAGATCAATCTCTCTGCTCTTAATCCAATTTGATTGGTAAGGATAGCACCAGGGTGTTTTGTGACATAAAACCCACTTTGCATGATTGTTTTGAAAGCTTCCTCTTCACTATGAAACATAGCTTCACAGGATATTTAAACGCTTTCTCTCCACAGTACAGGGAAATATCAACATATTCTCAAAATGAGCAATCACACCAATAGCATCAGTTTCTGAGTTATGAAACAATCAGGGTGTTTATGAGCACATTAGGCTGTACACACATACATACACACATACATACAAACATACATACACACATACATGCATCTCTTTTAAAGAAAATCCGCATGAATACACCAAGGAAGTGGTGAAAGGCTGTTGCAATCCAAGTAGCAAAACAACAAATGAAACATACTCAAGGTCAGGAGGCCCAAGTACTCCATATACTATTGGTTGCTATAGAAATGCATCTTGTTTAATGCTCTTCAAATGTTCAGAAATGGAAATGGAAAATTACCAGCAGGAAGTTCACTGAAGTAGGTCTACACTCTACTGGGAATAAAGTGTAAATAAATGAAACTTTTCAGCTATGCATTTACTCCATACTAACTGCATTCACTCAATTTTGTTTAACTGTCATGCCTATTAGATTTGTTTTAACACTCAGTGTATTAGCTATGTATACTGCAGTACTAACAACCTACTGTATCATCCTACCAAATAATATCGTCACTGTCAGGTGGAAATCTTGTGTGTCCATATTTTTTGCATAGTGCTTTTGGTCACCCTTTATGTCTTTTTGTTTTTACAAATATTTAATCAGTGAAAAGCATTAAAAAGAGCTTCTTTCTGGATCTTGGTTCACCACTGGATCCTCGGAATGTCAGCAAAACCTCGTAGCACTCCTCTGTCTTGAATGCAGTGCTGCACACAGCAGAGCTGAAGGTAAACAGTGACAAGGCGATTTCATGTGACAGGTAAATAGGTAAATAGTTAATAGCTCAATAAAATGTTCTCAAATTTGCTGTTTTTTTTCCCATTTCCTGAAAACGAATGGATTGCAGATACAGATTGATACCAGCTGTATCATTATGACTATAAGAGTAACTAAAAATATGACTGCAATAAATGTAACGGCTGTAAAACTGACTAACATACTTGCATACTTTACATGTCGGTTTGACACAATCTCAAACTACATATGGCAGCAGCTCGAATGGTCTGTTTGTCCATTGCAAGCCAGCAATAGCTCACTTGTTTTTTATTTTTAAACAAGCTCTAAACATAGAGTAACACTGACATTATTAATAACACTAACACCAACTGTGTCTGTCTGCTGTCAAAACCACAACAGTATTTTAGGTTCAGAGAGCCAAACCAGTTACCTTAAAGACTTTAGAGTCGGGGGATGACTCTCTGTGGCTTTGTTACAACGGTAAAACCTCTTCCACAATAGTAGTGTGATCTGTTGTTACATAAAATCATGATTATAGTTGCTTTAAATGAAATAATATTGAAATGATAGTAAACACAATAGATCTTTTGATTCCTCCTTTGATCCTTGATACTGTGGAAACACCACCACAAGCATTTTAATAAATGTTACACTTCTTTTCTGATTGTTGTCACTAGCTATTCTGCAAATGAATATCCTATCTGGTGCAATGAAATTATCCATCCATCCATCTTCAACCGCTTGTCCCTATCGGGGTTGCAGGGCCGCTGGAGCCGATCACGGCTGACATTCGGCATAAGACGGGAAACACCCTGTACAAGACGCCAGTTTAATCGCAGGGCACATAGAGACACAGTGACAGACAACCATTCACACTCACACCTTAGAGCACTTTAGTAATCGATTAACCTAACACCTGCATGTCTTTGGACTGTGGGAGGATGCCGGAGAACCCGGAGAAAACCCACGCAGACACGGGGAGAACATGCAAACTCCACAGAGAAGGGCCCCAACCCGGATTCAAACCGGCAACCCTCTTGCTGTGAGGGGACAGTACTAACCACCACACCAATAATTTTCAGCGAAATCCATTTGGAGAAATGAATGAAAAATTAAAAATGACATAACAAAGTGTTTAAATATGCTAAAATATTGTAGAGGTATGCTTTTATTTGGTGGGTCTAATGTATTTGGCCGTTGACCGTTCTGCTCTCCTCATTAAATCTGGATGTGTCATCATTAGCGCTCCAAGTTGCAGCTGCAGCTGGAACAAATTTTTAATGGGGGCAAATTAGCATTTATTAACATCTACTCTGCAGGAGAGGTAAAACCAAGTCCCAACTCTTTATTAACCTACACTTTAAAAAGTGTTTGACTGTACTGAAAACATAAACTGCCGCCCTGGCTTCTGTATCTAAAACAAGTCATGGAGCTAAACAGCTGTGTGTTTTGTTAGAGCAGGGGACATTGCATTTAATCTTGTCCTCGGCTCACACAATTAACAGTTTGCAAGAGGATATTTCTTATTTATGAGCGTCCCTGTGAGCCGCACTGTGCGCAATAGCCTGTATTGTAAGAGGATGACAGGCAATTTCTTGGCTTCAAAGGTTTGGCAACAGCTCAGTGGAATTTAAATGACCTTAAAATTCACAGGTTTCGTTTATGGAGTTATTATGCAGAAGAGCAGGAATATTATCCATATAGTTTCATCAAAATAAGCACATTTTTCAAAGTTTATTGCTCGTATTGCGGACTATGCATATCATGGTTTGTTTTTAAATCTATTTTCAGAGGTTATAGAGATGACATATTTGGCATTGCCTCTTCTCTGGTTGTGTTGCACAGAGGAGCTGGTCAGCCATCTGTAGCCTTGCCATGACCTATGTGTTAGCAGAGGCCTCGCCCAGCAGCGGCTGCCCTTGCCTGTAGCACAGCCTGCCACTGCAACTGTTTTTACTAGAAGAGACTTGCCCATCACCCTCCTCAGGTTTATGTACACATTTCTGCTAGTAGTGTTGCTGTGAAGTCCAGCTGCCCTGACCATGCGCTCACACCTCAAGCAACACAATCAATCAAGTCACCACACATTCATTAATTATAATTGAGGTAAACAGCCAGTGAAAGTCAGCCTACACATGTGGAGTTGGCCAAGACAAGTTGGCCATGGCTCTCTTTTATGTGGGCATCAGGCTTCAATGAGCAGGTTTTCTCTGCTTTGCTGTTTCCAATGTCAATTTCATTTTTATTCATAACCATTTTGCTTGCCAAGTGCAAAATAAAGAAGTTTATTCTAGTCATGCATCTCTCCCCACATGACAGGAATAAACATCTCAGAACTATTGGTACTCAGGGTCATTTCATTCAATCTCTCCTCAAACCACTGGTTGGTCAAACAGGGCAACTTAAAACTACAATATGTGAACATGTGCAGTAGGTGATTTATGGAGGAATTTCGGGGTTGTGCCATCCCCCTTGTTAGCAATATGACCAAAATGTATGCCCCTTGTTAACCACCCATCGCACCTCTCCATCCCCTAGTAGCAGAGAGAGTGTTGAGGTAGAGGGGTTATTTAGCTGAATATGTTAGCCTTGTCTGCCTGACTCATTGATCCTTTATCTGACTGAAGTTTGTGACAGTTAGAATCTACGACCCCGACCTCGAGACTGTGCTGTGTATTGATAATTCCATGGCACTGTCCGCGGTGCTGAAGTAGCAGACAGATTTGTAATTGTGACTTTTTCTCTGGATCCTGCCTCTCTGTTAGTTTTGCTTGGATCTATAATACCCCCCCCCCCACCTCCTGTTACAAAAATGAACAAATTGCCTACTGAACAAGTGCAAATATAATATGGGAAAGTCTTTCCTGTGAACTCTTGAAGAGGATGATGCGAATCACAGAAAAAAAGCATTGACAATTCTACATGACGGGACCCGTAGGTTATGTATGCCAGCGACATCAGTTTGAAACCCCTCCTCAGATGGACTTTGAAGATACAAATCTCCATCATGTTATGTTTATGCCTGTGACTGCTACCTCCTATTATTGCCAGGCTAAATGTTCAAAGGTAGCAGAAACTTTGCGTCACGCATTGACAAGAAAAAAAAAACAACCTTTAATCGCAAGCTTCAAAGAATCCCCAACACTTCAAAAGCTTCTACAAGGTTCGGTGACTAATCTTCAAAGTCATGCCAAGGATTGAACTGATAGTGCCGCTGTGTATAACAGGTACAAACATCCTTGTCAGCGCCACTGAGGTGTGAGGTGTAGAAAGTGATAGGAGAGAAAACCGAAAGCTAATTGAGACAAAGTCTGTCCCTCGCCTGGATGAAATTCTAAGCCCCTGGCTAAAGATTTGGTAATTACAGCTGCCAGAGAACCAGTCAGTCAAATGAATACGTCATTAGAGGTTGTAGCCACACATTAAGGTAAATAGCGGATTTATTGGTGATCCTGGAGGTTTATCCGTGGAGGTTACAGTAGATCCCTTTTACCTCTTTTCTGCCTTGTCCATCACAGTAATCTCAAGTAATTATCTGGAGAAAATGTTACGCCTTAAGTGTAATACTTGTTACAGACTTTCTCTTTCTGCACCTGTGTAATCGTTATTCCCCTAAATGACATTGGATGCATCCTTTGATGAAATAACTAACCCAATTACTTTAGTTGTTATCAGGACTTTTAATAACTGTGTGTTTTGTCCCTGCAGTAGTAGAGTGGCATAGCAAATAACATCTGCCTGTGTTAATAATGAGTGGAAACTAAATGGGTGAGTTTATGGTTGATGCAAAGACTGTAAAATGTATTTTTTTTCCACTTTGGAAAAAGACAACATGACTCTACATGACTCATACAAAAGGCCTAGACCACAATTCAGTTCCGACCTGAGAGAAAATTCTAAAATATGCAAAAAATTCTTTTAAATCATTAAATCACAAGTTGTTGGTAGGGTAAATCTTTTCAACCTATTCTCATCCAATCCCATCACAAATGGACGCTTGGTCAGGCACCCGCTTTGGAAGTTATCATTCCAATAAATCACCGTAATCAGTGTTTATCAGCCTCATATAGGTCAGAAGATGCCCCCTCGAACCCCTTGTAGTCATTTGTTGAAGCTCTGGGAGTCCTGTTGTGAACTCTTTTCCAGAGTTGTTGGTCTTTTAATACTCCCTACCATCATACTACATTATCGTACAGGTCAAGCTGCAGAAAGCGATGCTGATGGGCAATCCATTTGACCATTACAATAAATGATAACAGCAACTGATAATGCCCATCATCTGGAAGTGGGTAGCCCTGTGCAACAGGGGAACAGAGGAACAACCCAAACAAGCAGAGAGTCGGCAAAGCCTTAAGTCCCGGGCGAAGAACTTCAGACACAGTACTAGGGCCTTGCAGAAAGACAAGCTCAAAAAACAGGAGGTGAAATGGAAGCCAAAGGCAGTAAGTGACGCTACACAGACAAGAGGGACGGGGGCAAAAAGCCAAATCTAAAGGACGCTGAAGAAAGATGTGTCAAAAAAAGGAAACTCCAAGTACAAGGCCAAAGAAAGACATCAAACCGGAACCAGAAAGAAGACAGCCAAAAAGGATGTAAAACCAGAGGACAAGGAACCCGCAAAACCAACTGTTAAAGAAGTGAAGAAAGCAACAAGTGCCTCAAGTACAGAAGGAAAGAAAGCTTTGGGCAAGAAGGAGGCAGATCGCTTCAAGGTGTACACAATCAACATGACGGCTGATTTTGAAAGACTTCGATCGGAAGATGACAATGGGAACAGCGGTCAGAACCCGAAGATCACAGCAATTGTGGATTCTGACAGAGCAAAAATAAATCAGAACCAGACCAACAGGAACAAGACCAATCATCCCGAAACCTGCATGGCAGAGACTGAGGCGAGCAAGAGCCTGAAGAATTCAGCTGCCAGGACCAAGGAACCGACAGATACGACTCAGAAGGCTAAGTCCGCGGGTACCACAGCCCAGAACAGGAAGTCCAAGGCCGGCAGTTTCTCTGGGTCACTGAATATGACCTCCAGCCTCGGCAGGAAGCTGCCATCACAAAACTTACTCAGAGGCTCCAGAGTTTGAAGTGCGAAAGTTTCCTCCTCAGGTAGGTCCTGACACCTCCAAACAGGGATATACTCATACGACTCTTAGTGACTTAGTCTCTTTGTACTCGTCTTCAGAATCTTGAAGCACACACAGGGCTCCAGACTGAGACCTGATGTATCTCCATATAAATATGTAAGTGGCTAAATAGATAGAACAGATAAGACAGGAGCAATATGTAAGCAGTGTAAGGAGATAGTGCCACAAACACATAATATGTGAGCCCCGCAGCTTCTTTAACATCAGGCTACAAGTTATAATAAGTGCCCACACCTGGCAGACCCAAAGACTCCTTATATGACCTGCTTGGACAGACTGCATCCCCCAGTGTCCCTGTGACGCTGTCACATTTTTTACTCTGAGGTGTCTGCAGGTCTGGATCTAAACCGTTGAGGTGATTTAGTTTCTTTGTGTTTTAATCTCTGCAGGTTCTGAGGGTCCAGCGTTCTATGTGGACCTGACCTACCCGTCGTCAGGCCGTGCCTCCTCCGACAATGAAGCTGGACCTGCTCAGACGCCTACGCTCATTCTATTACATCATCAGCGGCGAGGACCCTGTGAAGGAGGCGGCGATGGGGAGCATCCTGGATGCTCTGCTGGAGGGGAAGAGCGGCTGGCCCGACGTTCAGGTCTGTGAGCGCCTTCTTAAGATCTGTTCTCTGATTGTTTTTTGTTCCTGCCCTGTCCTCTGGTGACTCTGATCCGGACGTTTGATTCGCCAGCGTTGCACAAGTGCTTCATGGAGACCCGCATACGGCAGAAGGAGCTTTCCATCACCATGCTGAGCAGCAACCGCAACGAGACCTTCCTTGCCTGCAAGGTGGAGTTCTGAAGCCCCGCCCGCCTCTGACCTCTGCACAGGCAGACACAGAGAGTAGACTTCTGTGGTTGCCATGGTTACTTCTTGACCAGGTGTCCTTAGTAATCAGCTGAACCCCAAAGCCCTACTGTTCAGTTACTTCCCTCAGCGCACTTATTCTGAAGGTCCATGAGACAGGAAGTCGGTCTCTTAAATATGAAACGGTCTCCTGTCGCTCACTTCCTGTCGCTCACTTCTTGTCGCTCACTTCCTGTCACTCACTTCCTTTCAGTTCCTCTGCTAGATCAGGACTTGAACAGACATTAGATTATTATAAGATTAGATTTGATATAAACACACTTTTGATTCAGATTTAATAAATTAATTTAAAAAGAACCTTTTTGGTTAGACATGTCTTTTGATGGTACTGATTGATTTTGAAGTCAATCGGGTTAAATATGTAGGAGGAGTTTGTCAAAGTATGATGTGCAAATCTCAAAAATGTCGAAAAACGACCACTAAATTTAAAATGGCTGACTTCCTATTGAGTTTACGAAATACCTCCAAGAGGAATTCTATATGCCTACCGATTTTGGTTACTGTACCTTAATCGTGGCATCCTGGCTGATTTTAGGGGGTGCTAGAGGGCCAATCAGCCCATTTTTGAAAACAATGAAATACGTACATTTTTACTGAGCTTGAATTTTGTATGAAGTTTGGTGGGTTTTTGAAGATGATAAAACCTCCAAAAAAGACAAACAAAAAACCAGAAAAATAATTAAAGCCGCAATCGGCAAAGAACGGGCGCTAGGACCCGCCGCGCAGTACCCCGGACTTCAAATTGCACCTGGCTGAAGAGCTTTTCGATAACCCAGAGCTTGTCAGACCCACATACATGCCAGAAAGGGTGGATTATCAAGCATCCAGAAAGATGGACTGCAAAAGCAAGACGTACATGAGGTGTACCAAATGCAAGATGTTTCTCTGCATTACCAAAAAGAGAAAATGTTTACAGGGTTATCACTAAAAATGAAACATAAAGAATGTGATTGGTTTAGGTTTAACAAATAACAGATAAATATATCTCTTCGACTTTAGTTCTACTGTTTACTGTTCAAATTAACACACTCAAAGGACTCAAGGAGACCCATCAAACAGTATGGGCATTGTTAAGCATATTTAATAATATGAGTAGCAAAGCCATGTTTAACAGCCTACGCAGTGATGTCATACAGGTCAAGTGTTCCTGCGTGCCCTTGTATACTATTGTGAGCATGCGCAAAAATAAAACGGTCAGTGAGTTCCCAGACCAGCATGACGATGGAGATCTGTCTCTTTTTCTCCCATGAATATTAGCCCCTAGGAGGTGCTGGCTAACCACTTTAGTGACTGAGATAACTTCAGACTGCTGCAGAAATGTCTAGCGCTACAGGCATATAAATATTTTTTATAGAAAATACTGTATATTAACATCCTTGCAGCCATCTTGCAAATAAAACCATCTAAAATTGTGATTTATTATTTTTTTTTAACAAAGTTGAATGTATTCTCTATAATATCACTCTACAGCCATAATTTTTCATCTTCTAAGTCTAGCTTTCTTTTCCCACTAAATTGTCCTGTGGTCCACTACAGTGGACATGTAAAATTTAATATTTAACTAAGTTTTAAAAAGTCTAAATTGTAAGTTGTTTCTTTAACCCTAAATAGATAGGAAATCACAAAAAAAGACATTGGAAGACCCTGTTTTCCCCCGTATCCCAGGAGGATCTATCGCAACTCTTGCAGCACTTCCCGCATCCCCTGTGTGGCCCTAGAAAGCGTGTTCCGAACATGCTATGTGTTGCTCTTTATCAAGGGTAAAACACACATTGAAAATTCACTGTAAATTCTACTTCTGTAGCACACACGCTGAGCATCTAATATAGGCGTGATTGTGTTTACTGTTAAAATCCCGGCATATCTCATACAGGTGCCAGAGTGCAGAGAGGTGTTGCAAAGCGTCCGTACTTGATGCCCTGGAAATGAAAACAGTCTGGTCGTTTGTTCTTTTGTATGACGTGTATTGTTTCCTGTGAATCCATGTGAGTGGGTACATACTATGAATGCCATGATGAAATGGCGGACTTCCTTAGTTACAGTGAAAACTACTGTATCAAAAAAGGTCATTACTCAATTCAAAAACCTTTAATGGTTATACATAGTGGTCGTGAACAGCAACAAAAATAGGTTTTGTGTAAAGAAAATCCCAAGGGTGATGCATCTAATGGAATCGCAGTGTACTGTGCAGAGAGCTCTGGCGAAATGGGTCTACATAAGAGCAATATGCACCCAGAAACAGAGACACATTTAATTTCATTATCAGCCTCCCTCATATATCCCTCCAAAAAAGAAGATTAGGAACTTATGATAATAAGTTCAGGAGGTCAAAGACAGCATGTGCATGTTTTTATATTTGTTGTTAGCGCACATGCTTTACTACCACGTTAGTTTTAAAAACATCTGAGAAATAAAGGTATGTAATAAATAAAGGTGAATTCAGATGTTTTCTTCCAAGCATGAATTAATTCAGCAGGTGTTCAATTCAATTGATTTCTCACCATTGAAAATGTGCATATCAAAGCTTCTTGCAGTGAACGGCATAGTTCCCAAAAATCAAAGCCGACTCAGTAGGTCCTGCATTTAAGGGCTGAATCTCAATAACCCAAAAGTCCCAGGAGAGCCACAACACTTGTTACCACTGAGAATATGACATATCTCATATTCTCACCAATGCATGATTTAAATCCAAAGAAAATATTAGAACACAGAAGAACATAAAGACAGAGAGACATAAATAACATGCCTTGGAGCGGGGAATCGAATGTTCAACGGCTTTATTTAATTGGCTAGCTGCATGTGGTAGTTCTATTAAAAATGGCTCCCGCCCTCTCTATCTGTATATAGACATTTCATCACACCCACTCATTTCATTTCCCTTTAATTGCACAGCGTTTGTAGTTGAACAGTAAAGTATAATTAAAACAATATCAATATTTGATGACAGCCAAACTCTTTTAAGATTTTACTTGCGGTCTAAATAATTCAAGATTAAGAAGAACTGCACAGTCAAATAAGATAGGTTTGGTAAAGGGGGCCTGATACATCACTTTATTTTTTGTGTCTCTTATGTGCAAACACAATTACAGCAGGTTATAATTGTTCCTAATCCTACCGATCCAAACCACAAGTCACTTACTCCAAGCAGTAATTGCAAAGCAGCTTTTTTTTTTTTTTTAAAGCATTTGGTAGTTGGAGCCCCAGGGAACCCTTAAGGGCCTCCCTGGGCAATGAAGCAGTCATCCTGCCTCATGAGGTGTAGCAGTATTTTTTTCTTCTTCTTGCCCTGGCATATTTCCACTTATCAGGTCTACTGACGTGTAGAATAAGAGCTGCAGACTCAAGTAAAATGGATCAGAGCGTTATGTTTGTCAAAAAAGAAGCAGACAAACATGCGTACAGGCTCAAATGTGGACACACTGGTGAAGTACACAAACAACTGCGACATGTGCAAACGCAGATGTTTAAACACACTCGCACAGATCACACGCACTGTACACAAACACTGCAGAAAAAAAACCTGATGGAGAACCTCCCATGGCGGAACGATCACAATCCTCAAAGTAGAACTTTTGACAGTTTGACAGCACACGCTGTCTTTTGTGTTGCAGAAGAGGCTTATAGAGTCTGTCTGCTGCCCTCGACACTTCTTCGCCTCTTAGAGTAATAAAACACGTGCACCAAATGGCTTTACGCATAACACCATACAAGCTCGAGATACTACACTTGCATGAGACAAAACAAACACAATATAAAAATAGACATTAGAAAAATACCAGCTCAGTGGCACAGTTCAGAACGCAGCATTATCATATGCATTTGAAGGGTTTCTTTTTAAAATAAGACATCGATCATTTGGACAAAAAACGATTGCTGTCGCAAAAAAAAGCAAAGGCTCAGAGGTTACTAAAAAAGCTTTCAAGCATATCTGGGATATTATTAGTATCTGAGTGGAGAGTCATGTCTGTTTTAGAGGAAATAACTTAATAGATTCAAGCTCTAGAAATGACTGAAACCCTTTATTTCCTTTTAGCATCAGAATGGATGACAATTAAAACCTTAATGCAGCGTATTCTTATCAAGGCGCTTGTGTGATATCTTCCGGAAAATTATGCACAACAATTCATATGATATCTTCTGGAATATGGAAGTTTGGGCACCAAAAACTACAGTTACATGACGTCAAATACCACTGTTCTGTCACCATCATCTGCGTTTGCCACTGAACGCACCAGATTTTCAACTGTAAATCCATATTTGGTGATATTAGACACTCAGGGCAAGTGCCCCAGGATTCAGAGCGACAAACTCTGCATGTGGAGGCAGGTCGAGGTGGTGGTTAAACACTGGACTTTCACCCAGGAGGCTGCAGTTTGTGTTCCGTTCATGTCCAACGCATCACTGTATTTCAAGCACACTTATTTTAACCCCACCCACAAACTTTTTCTAACCCTAACCAAGTGGTTTGTTTCCTAAACCTAACCACATAGTTTTCTGTAAGTTCACAATGTAAACAACATGTTCCCCATATTTAAAACAGCAACCAGCAGCATCTTACGTATGACGTGCATGGTTAGCCACAAAGGGTCCAGACAAAATGGCAGTATGTGATGAGTTGGGACAAGAAGTTTAATCAACGAAAGTCGAAGATTATGTCTGGGCCCAAAAACATTAAAACAAGGATTAAAAAAAGGTTATGGTTTGGCTTCTGGGACGGGAACACCAGTCCCCCGGGTTGAAAGTCTTGTGTTGTGGGATCTGTCCACCACCCCAACCCTCCTCCCTTCATGGATTTTTTCTTATACTGCGTCACCTTCTTTGTTCCAGACGTAATTTCTACATTGATAAATACCGATTATGTATATGGTATTTAGTTGTATATACGAGCGTTGGATGAGGGCAGCCTGCATGGTGACATATCAGCACATCAAAACGAGGGAAATTTTGCTCTGAGGGTGACGGGCCACATTTAAAATGGAAAAACCATTGAAGCTGTTTTTCAGACAACTGTCATCCATTGGCGTGACAACTATTTTTCATTCCAAAAATGAAATCCATCTTTGTCACATGAATAACGATTACTTAAAATGACTTTTCCCCAAAATATCTGTGGATAATAAAAAAAAAAAAACAATCTGGTGAAAAACGGTGACACATGAAATCTTATCCACAAGGATCAAGGGCCCTATATCTGTCAAATACTAAAATAACTAAAGGTGAAGTGAACTGCGAAACCTTTGATCCTCCTCTCAAGCCTTATCACATCATCCATTTCCTCACTTGTTTGTTGCTGTTAGTGACTCCTCATACTCAGCCTTATACTATATCTGTCAGATTGCATTATTAATGCTGATAGAGTGCCGGAATGAATCGTCATGTGAATAAACCGCCGCGGGGGAGGAGGGTGGAGGAGGGGTGCATAGAGGTCAGAAAATGATCAAAGAATTGTGAGGGAATAGATGACAGATGGGGCGTTTTTTGTGCCTCGCCACACCAACCCCAGGGAGTTTTCAATGAGTAGATAAACAGCTTTTCCATGGAAGAGTGAATCCTGTTAATTTGTCGTGCTGGTGAAGTAACAGCAAGTATTACACAACAATAAGCCTCCCTTGTGGATTCTCTTTTTTTCCCACAATCCTGTAATCACCACAAAATGAATAACCTAAAATTCCCACTTTACGTGCTGTTATTGGCCTGGTTGCAAAGTTATTGATTTACTTAAATAAAAACTAGAAACAATTGTCCTGTGATAATCACTGATTCCCTGCTTTGCCTTGCAGAGTTGGAGAGGATTAGGCCTGGGCTCCCTTCATAGCTCACCCAATATAATATGTATGACAGAGCTGCAGGAGTGTTTACTGCCTCACATCTCTCTGAGGAGCTCGGACCGCATACAGTACACATGCCTGATGTTTTCCTCTCCATCACCTCTGCTTCTTCTCACACTAAGTCACTACTGATACCCACTGCAATGCACCCCTCCTTCAGCCTCTACATTATAGCTACACCAACAGCTCCATCTGACTGCAGCTATTTGCCTCATATAGAGTGTAATCAGCATAGTAAGTGGTGTCCAGTGAAGAATACTGCTATTAAAAGAATGTGTTTAATGGCAAAGATGTCTCTTTAAAATCTCATTGTTGATTATTATTAATACTATTGGTGATGCTTATAACTTTATAATTCACCGAAAATGAGGTATCAGAGACCTAAAAACATGATTATATATGGCATATTCTCACATTCTCTGTAATTGGTGCAGCACTGGTGGGGCAAACCTTTTGTTTCTATGAAATCTTGGAACCCATCTGCTAACTGTCTGATAACAATTTAGCCTCTTTGGGCACCAGCTGATATTTCGTGATTTTCTGTGATTCCTCTTTTGTTCTCCACACTGACTATTCACCTGCATTCAACCTAAGCCTGCTCAAACCAGATTGGTAAATACTACTCTGACTACAAGCGGAAACCAGACCACTTCCACATTCTTGTCCCATTGCCGAAACATATTTGCATTCCTATGCAGATTACTTTATGGATTACAAATGTATCATTTAAGACAAAACAGACAGAAGGGCAGAATAGTTTCTTAGTTTAGAAGGAATATCTTGACTTGTCAGCTTAATTATATTAAAAAGTTGATGGATGATGTTTATGTTATGTATTCCATCCATAGGGCCAAAGAATAGAATATAAATACATTATTGATCCCAAGCTGGGAAAATGCAGTTTATCAGGGGAGAGCGTGAATGCAGTCCCCCACTACCAGAAATTATGCAGTCGAGATTCACGCATTTGGGGAATTTTCAGGGGTCAGCACAACCGGATACAATGGCTTAGCCCCACCCTAGGTGAACCACCTTCTTCTCCCCTGCCAGGTAAATATGAGAAGTAACAATACAAACCACCCAGGAGAGGACAGAGAAAAACTATGTAAGTATTAAATAATAGTATAGAACTGCAGCACACGTCCCCTTTCTCACAGTCTTTGGAAGTGCATTGGTTGTTGTTTGTCTTCCAAGTTACTCATTAGAAGTCCTTGGCTATGTGACATACATTTTCAAACTGAAGCGGAGAGAATCTCCCTCTCCTGCGACAAAAATATGATGTCTTCTAATGAGCGCTAAGAAGAAAAGAAAAGTTTGGACTGCCACATGCATAAACAGTACAACAAATCTGACACCAGTGACTAAAAGGAAATGTATTTCCTTCTTACCAGAGGTTGTGGCAACTTTCTGTCAGGAAGGAGTTCAAATGGGACGGCAACATATAAAGAAAAAGTGTGAGAAGCTACACAAACATGTGCACTGTTGTTAATTTGACTTTGTGACAACAGTATGTCCAGCAATTTGCAGTTTTGGCATGGACGCCTGCAAACATCACAGCTAATAACGTAATTTCAATCAATTTAAATGTCTCCGTTTTAATTATGAAACAACAGAACCTAACTGAGAAATGTGTTCACTGAGAATCTGGCGTATCCTGCTGAATCCATTTGGTAACGGCGCATCTTGGTATTTTAATGACAAACACGACCAGCACCAGTTCCATTATTCAGTATGCAAAAGACATGTAATGACTTTCTTTTCCCTCTAATGACTCACCCGGGAGCTTATTGATGAAAGTGTATTTGGATGTAATAGATGGAAGATGAAAGAGAATATGATGGAAACTGAAATTGAATGTCACTCTCAGAACAACATGAATAACAGAACAGAAACGTGTTTTCTTTTTCAATTAATAATTTAGTTTGCCAACTTTGGTAAAGAATTTGTATGTCAGTGTAATCTTTCTCACACTGATAAAACCCTGATTTAGTACCAAAATAGGGCACTAATGCCAAGACACCGTTAACCAGCTTTACCAACTACTTCTGTTGGCTTAAAACAGTCACAATTGTTAGCTCAAATACTTACAATAATGTGTCCAATGAATCTGTACCAAAAGCTTGTCATTGTGAGGCTGAAGTGGTTTAATGTCCAGAAATGGCTTCCCCTTTAATCGTCTTATTTCACATTGTCTATTCTGTATCTACTTGTTCCAGCTCTTACATGAAGCCATAGGATGTTTAACCTATGTCTCAATGTTTTCATGGCTGCACCATCAAATAGAAAATATTATTTCATGCATCATTTTCTACACACTTGTTTGACAGTTTTTGGAATCTCTCCAGTTTACAATAAAGAACACTCTTTGGATACGCAGCATAGGTTTGTAATGACTGTCCCGCTGTTTGTTTAGAACAAATGTGTTCAGACAGACGGCCAGGTAAATTATGGAGACAATTGAGTACTGCAGGGATCATATACTATATATTTTTGTAGGCTAACCCAGAAGTTTGTAGAAGAACCGTAAATGCAACCTAAAAAATCTCAATTCAATGTATTCTCAACAGGTTTGTAGGATATCATACAAAAAGTAATGCACAACAATTTGTATGATATTTTACGAAATATGGCATTCTTCTTAATGCAGATTGCAATGGGTATTTTTCAAAAAGCAAAAGGTGACATTTAGGTTTAGGCAACAAAACATCATGGTTAGGCTTAGTACTACCGGGACACGAACACTGGTCCCTCCACCACCCCGACCCTTCCTCCCTACGCTTCCTCAGTGGTGTTATACTACGGCATAGGGCTGCCCCCAACGGTCGTCATTTAGAGCAATTAGTCGACTAATCGATGCATATTATATATATACAACTATATATATATAAATAAATATATATATATATATATATAGTTGTATATATATATATATAAATATATGTACCCCCCCCCCCCCGGTATAGCATCAGTGACTGAATAACTTAATTCAACATAATTAATAACCATTTTACAAATGCACACAGCAAGGTGCTGTAAGTCTGCTGCCTGTTAATGGCATCAGCAAATTATTTCAGATTCTAGTTCTGAATATGTCGGAAAAAATCAGCAAGGAGACTGTCAGAATGGACGCCATGGGCATCCCTACTATGGCACCTCATTTTTGTATGTGGAATACAGATATATTTTTGTGCACTGCTTTTCGCATGATATCATACAAACCGAGAATGAGAACAGCCTGCTCAATGACATACTTAAACATTTACTTTTGGTTTGTCTGTGACCAATGCTCTAGCATAATCTTCTGAAAGAAATGTCAGTTTTATACAGAGACCTGGAGGGATTTCTATGCATAAAAACGGAACTGAACCTCACAATTGCTGGTGAGAAAAAATGTGTTCATTGTAAATACTCAAACAAGCACACTTCTCAACACAAACATCTTGAAGGTTCACATACACATCGGTTACAGGTAACTCTTTAAAAAAGACAAATTTACAGTAAGTTTGATTCCCACAATTGATGCAAAAGAGTAAATACAAAGATTACAAGGCGGTGTTTTTCATTGCAAGCTTGTGCAGAGTCATCCAGGTAGTAAGACATCAGAACAAACAGATGCAACACACTGCATTCGTAGTAGAAAACAGATTCTCCCAAATGGCTTAATCTGACGTCAGGTGGGAAAATCCTCTGTATTAATAACCTACAACTGCTGCTGGATGAGGACATGTGGAGGACACCTGCTCACTTTCGTCACCCTCTGCATGTACAGTCATATTTCCAGGTCGTGTCCCAATTCCTCGGTATAGGAAAGTGGGCGAGTTGGAAAAATGCCACGATATTGATTTTATGGCAGTAGTTAAGAGTTGTAACAGAGTTGTAAGTAGCAGACTATTGTTGCAGAACACATTCAGCCCCCAGCATGACAAATAGTACAGTATATGGCCTCTTTAGCACTTTTTTTAACCAACAGAGACGCTGTTACTTTTTTCAAATCGAGAGTATTTTGCCAGATGTCTGATCTGTCTAAAGCCAGATTTTGTCAACGTGATAGCATCACAACCTTGCAAGATGCAGTCACAAAACTTTACAGGTTTGCAGTTGAGATCTGAAGCCTGGGTTCGAAGACGAGTACGGTCAGAGCAAGGGTGCCATAAGTACGGGGGTATGAATAGGGAAGGGCTTATTGCTCACCACTTTACATCCCTGGCCCAATTTGGCATCTCTAGTTTCTAAAATTGTAATCCTTGAACGTGTGTTTGTGGTCCTTTTAATGGATCCACTAAGTCAGAATCTCATCACTCCTCTCTGCAGGGAAAGGATTGTAAAAATATTCACAGCATAGAAAAGGTTTTCATTTGCTGGTGTCAAGTTATTCAGCCTTCACTGTCTTTGTTTGAAAACCACCTCTATGTCCTCACTTACCTTAAACTCTTCAAAAACATAAGCAATTATTAGCTTTCAACTCCTGAAGTGCTTCTGTTCTTGTTTTCAGCCTTTCTGTTAATTGTGTCTCTTAATGTGGTCAAAGAGGATGGCGAGAGTCTCTGAGGTACATGTGTATGTGAGTTCTCTAAACACCTCAAGGTCAAGATCCTTCATCTTCTTCTCTCAAGCATATCCAAACCAAAATGTGTTCATTAAAGCTAAGTCTATGTAGCCATGATAGTCATGTCTCAGAACATGAACATCAGTATGGGCAGATGAGGAAACAGGTTTTCTAACTTCAACACATTATCACTCCCAACTCGTCAAATACTGATACTTGGTCAAAACCCCTTGGTGTCTTGTTTTAAATGCTCTGGCTACTCCTTGGACATATTTTTTAAACATGTAGGGTTCATAATAATATCGTGGTTTGGGTTAAAATTTGCAAGTTTGTTACTTAAGTTAGGTTTGTGACAAGTACACAACATTATTTTACATGATTGAATAAGTCAACACCCCCCAACCTCATATGTAGTTATGCACACTTTGACACTCTTTATCCCCAGACTTTGGCAATCTCTATACTAAACCATCTCAAAACACCGTAGTCATAGGTCGGTGCATCTTACACACATGCTAAGGGGAGCCTTGTGCATCGGTATGTGACGCCGAGGCAATGTCCAAGCTGCCATATTTCACAAGTTGGGAGTGAGAATATGTTGGTATTTTGCATGGAAACATAACCCCCTCTGTATGTCGAAACCAGGAATACACACACTTAAAGCTATATAATGGAAGAATGGACTATACTGTATAGCTCAAATGTAGTCAGTATGTGTAAAAAAATCAGTTGCATTATGGTAAACACAGCGTAGAGATATTGCTTGTTTGAGTATTCACTGTGAAAACATATGACATGGCACATTGGGCAAATAAAATAAAACTGCTTTATTCCCCTTACAAGGACATGATATGGACACAAAACAATTGGGGAGGTCTTTGCAAACATTTGAGCTCACACTTGTGATTATACATGATGCATATAAAAAGCTATACCCAAAAGAGTCATCACTACTCTTTACCCCCCCCCCCCCCCTGTCTCTGCTAAATGGCGCGGTCCCAAGTTTTGTTCAGTGAAAAAACAAACCTATTTTAAAAGTAGTATTAATGATTTTAATTGAAAATGGATGACAATAAGATAAGCATTTCCCCAGGGATGTTTTGAAAAGATGCCACTATTGTGCTTTACAGTGCTTCGGAAAAAAGATTGCATTTTAATGTTCAGCTGAATTTACCGAGGGTCCAAAGGGGGTATATTCATCAAAACCCAACTGAGTCTCCAGATGCTACATTCTTTATCCCTCTGCCAGTAATCAATATGCGCGCTGAAGTCTGCTGGTTTGTGCTGCTGGGTCATGTTTACTATTCAGTGTATAGTGGAGACAAACCTCTAGTTGCTGGTGTAAAGAATTCTCTTTGAATTAAACAGAAGATGATGCTGCTGCTATTCTGCAGTTCAATACTTGTGTAAGTACTGCAATTGTCCTGTGTTCACACGCACATACTTTATGATAATGTTACAGCGACAGCACGTGTTTGGAACACATGATGCTATGAAAAAAATACAGGTTATGTGGACATCACAGATAGTATACTTAGATTGCAATAATTAACTTTGGTTTTTCAGTTAATGCAATACAGGTTTTACTGTAGTATAGGTTTCATTATTCAAAGCTTAATTAAAAAACTTTCCTAGACTTTTTGTACTTTTTATATGTAGACTGGTTTTAGAAAGTCACCAAAAAGACACAACAAAAAGCAATTTTTTTGCAAATTATATTTGCAAATTAGACTCACAACACATCTGGAGGACATTTGAAAAGGAATTCCAATTGGGCTTCTACAGATGCATGCTGCTCTGTCCTTTTGCATCACTCGCAACAAGACATAAATCGACAATATCAAACCCGGAGTGATGGAAGTGTAGAGCAGGATCCATGCTGCTACCAGCAGAGTGCTATTGGACCACATCCATGGACAATGTTTGGAGGGTAAAATGAGGGGCCTCTATTTCTCATGCTTCTGCATAAAAAACACTTCATCAGCTACTACAACAACTGGTGCAGTTAGGTTGGTGATGTCCTTAAACATAAATCCGATCTGACCACTTGCCAATGCCCGTGCAGACAGACAGTCTTAAAGATCTGAATTTAAGAAACAAATCAGATTTGCCTGCAGGCTGGTTAAAAAAGCTTGAGGTCAAAGTGTTTGAATATAGAATGTACATGTCTTGGTTAAGGCAAATAAACAGTTCTATTCTTTTATTTTACATTGTAATTCACTGCTCATTCAGAAGCCTCAGACTTCATTTAAGCGATGCATTTAAAAGGCTGACTTAGATGTTAACATGCAAGAAAGTGGCAGGTAACAATACTCAATTCTTAGATTTCCTCCTTCCTCTTTGTGCTTATTTAAAAATGTTTTTTTTTATCTTAAAACAGATTGCCAATTATTTTAGTAATATCACTGCTGCTCTCTCTATTTAGACATTGATCATTGTTTGTTTGATTGTGTCTAGTCTAAGATTGTATTGCTTTTTTGCCCCCTCTCTCTCTTAGTTATTTAGTTTGTTTGCCGTTGTTTGTTCTCATTGTGTTATATAGCATCATGCCTTGTACACCTCTGTTTTCCATTTGCTTTGTGAGTGTTTGTTTGGAAACCCCTTGAAAATGAAATGATAAACCTCAAGGGGTTATTCCCGATATAATAGGTTTAGGTTTGAGATGACAGAGGCTCACACACGAAGGAATGAAGCACATGACAGAGTTGACCATCTGGCAGAGTAGCCTACTAGTAGAAACCAACCTGTATGTATTAGTGGCTGGTGCGGGGAAGTGGGAACAGATGAGGAGATGGGCAGGTAAGGTCATGTGACTGAGTGGAAACAGGTGAGCATGTGGAAAAGCGAGTCTGGTGTAAAGGTCTCAGCATCTGGTGGACAGATAGAGAAGGGCAATGAATGGGTTAATGAGCTTTAGAAGTGTGTCTGTATATTTGGATTGAGTTATGCTAACTGTTTCCCTCTGATTGCGGTCTTTTTGCTATGCTAGGCTAATTAACTCCCAGCTCTAGCTTAATAGTAAATACACAGACAGAAGAGTGGTGTTGATCTTCTGAACTCTTGACAAAAGAGCAAATACGACATTCCAATACATCCGGAGATGTTATTCACATTAGCCACCATTTTGAGAAGTTCTTATAAAGAGTGCTTCATTAACATTTTACACTGAATGTGCGACAAAGAATATCCAGCAGAGGTTTTCAAGAAGGGCAAGAGTCAGGGCAGAAAGACACACCCCAGAAGAAGTTATTATTAACGTAAAACAACCATTGCCACACCCTTTTGCAAATATATTATAGTTCATTTCTGCTTTAGGATAGTTAAAATCTGCCTGTCTTTTTAAATCCATGAGCTCATGGAATATTTATGAAGCCGGGCAAACAACAGGATGTGTAATTATCATCAAACACAAGCGTACACAATGGCTGCAATCTACCCACTTCTGTCTTTCTGTCAATCAACCCAGGGAAAGGTTAATTTTCACTCCTACTCCGCTAATTTCTGCTGACCTTTCCAGGGGTGATGTCTCAAACCCAGCAAAGTTTCTCCACAATTCTCGACACATATTAAATCACTCAAAATATAATCGGCATGTTGGGTTGTCTAAAAATAAATATTCTCCTGATGTGTGTGCAGCCGGTCCTGCACAAACAGGGAGCCCGTAACAGATTCTTCTGAGAAGTAGTGCCTGGAAAAGACGGTGACATATCCTGACACAATACTATGACACTGGCAGGGATCCAAAGTGGGAGAGAGAGAGCCCTTAGACAACAAATCCAGATTTTAAATGGAGTTCTGTTGCTTTTAATGCATTGATTTCCCATATGAGACAATGTGATTCAGCCCTGCCTGAAAGTGTTTTGCATTTTTTTGTCTCGCTTCGGAGACAGTTTGACGAGGTTAGATGAGGTACTGTACTGCTTTAATTACAAATGTGCGCTGCAGACTTGCCATCTCTGATCAGAACTGTGAAACATGCATCACTAGATGTACAATGACATAATACGTATATGTGTCTGTACGTAAAAGTTATGTAGCTTTTTGTGGAGAGCACAAATACAGTTTCCAGGTCTGATTTGTAAAAGGGATGCACTCACAGATGTTGACTTTGCAACTTTTTACATTTATTTTTCCCACCGTAGGCCAGTGAAAGGACATAATTCCCTAAAAATTCCCAAAAGAAAGTGTCATCTCACTGCTATAACTTTGCTTTTATTAACCATAGTTTATCTTAATGAGACACCTGCATAATAATATTAATCTTGACAAACATTGTCTAGTTGTATTGTTATATAGTTGTTGTATATTTGCAGCCAGTGTGGATCAGTGTGTGGACTGGTGAAGTAGAATTAGTACTCTACCTTGCAAGAAGAGTACAAGAGGTCAGTGCTGCTGTATGCAAATTGGAGCAGCAGGCTGACTCATATTCTAATCAAATCATGCATTCAGTGTGAGCACAAGTGGGTGGGAGCAGGGCTGTAGTGTGGACACTGAAGTCATCAGGTCGATATTTTAACCATTAACCATGACTATTAGTACAATTCCTCTTTAACCTTATTTTAAGGTTATTGGGCAGTTGACTCATTACATAAATAGATAACAATAAATAATGGAGAAAAAGAAAAATGTCCACATAAAACATTCATCTCATTTCATTTCATTTCAATATTTGAGAGTGAGAAGTTTAGCTCTATATATCTGGAAGGCAGGGCCAATCCCAGCAACCCCTCTGGCACATTTTTGGACCTGCTCTTGGCTATATAACACTGCCAGGGGTGAAATGACTGTCTATTTAGTTTCCACACACCACTCAGAAAACGTAATGACCCTCTAGTTGATCTGAATTGTTCCTTCACAGTGCTCTCAAGCCTTAAACCCCAACGTCTGAGGGATTCTCAGCTGATTTTTACGACTACATCATAATGGAATTGGTCACAAAAGAAAATCAGCAAGGAATCACTTTTTCAACCTCCCCCCTCCCTTTGTCTCATTTGCATTACTGTTGTTTCACTTCAATTCTTCCACAGCAAGAAGAAACTTCTATGGTACGTTTCCTAACATGCCAGAACATTTTTGGAACTAATTTACATTCAATTGTGCTTTAAACATTCCTTATTATCATCCTCTGCTGGGTTTAAGGAACAATTTGACACTTTGGAAAATACATTTCTTCATATATACCAGAGACAGTTCGCTTATCTTAGGACAAAGAAGTGGAGACCAGCTATATACCTCCATTAAAAGGCTGTCATCACTGGTTATCAGCCTCATAGATATGGGTCAGAAGGTGCCTGTTACACTTACAGTACCAGTAGGTTTAGAAGGCTGTAATTATCTATTCACATGGAAACGGTCGCTGTTAGGACTCCTGGGAGTCGCATTGTGAATTAAAACAAAACAGAACATTTCTGTATCACCAGTCAGACGCCATTTACTGGTATTGTCCCCATCTGGACACATACGGTCGGACACAGTTTCCAGTCTTTTTTAGTGCTTTTACTGGGTGACCCCCACCAAAGTGCAAGTAGAATTAATGTACACACTTCTAAACATCTACAAGTGAAATTTTATATTTGTACATGGGCATTTATACATCTAATTTGTAGTTAGTTGTAGTTAGTTATAGTTCTTTTTTGTATATGTTATGTTATGTTTCAACACTAAAACTATGCATCAGATTTCATCTCTTATATCCAATTTTGAATATCCAACCAGGGTTCACATTAGAATTGATGGGACAGCATTTCCACATTGTTGCTTAACACTTTGCTGCTGTCCATTCAGTCCACACAGGAGCAGCTGCAGCTTTCACACCTACAGTATATTCTCAAAACCAGGAGGAAACACTTGCTGCTGCTTGAATGATCTTTTTTAATGAGGAATTATAAAGAGAAAAACAGGACAGTAATCCTTAAGGTACAAAGGTTTTTCAATTTAAAAGTTTTCCATTCCAGTACATACTAAAAGGGAATACTGGAAAAAACAAGTTACATGAATAGTTAAACCAGAAACCGGGCTGAGGTAGGAAATTAAGGTTACACTTGAAATTAAGTTTAGGAAAGCTGGGCTTTCCACTTTACTCAAAGGCTGCAGGTCTCAGCACCACCAGGTTGTCCAGCTGTGGCTGGGAGATGACAGCGGAGCCGCTACTGTACGCAGTTAATGGGATTTGGGTCAAGCATCTGTCTTGACTGTATTTTGTTTTTTTATTTGCTTGCACATACCTTGAAATTCTCCGTGTGCTTCAGTTCAATGGGCCGTTTCAGGTTTGCTGTTGATGTGACTGAAGTGCGGTTCTTTTTATGAAAGCCGAAGTTTGCACAGAAATATAAGATTATTCCCGTCCTCACCAACCTTATCATAAAACTGATAAAACCTGTTTAAATGAGAATCCGATGCCTCCTTGTTGCTTTGTCCCCTACACGTTGCTGTCGCCTACATGCTGTGTTTTGTTTTGATGACACATGCAGTGGTGCGACACTGGTGGCTCGTGTTGACAGATTCGGTGTTTTTTCTGCTACATATTAAGGCCTGTTTACAGTGTGTTTTAGCCTGGGTTTCACCTGGAAGGCTCTATAGAAATCTGGCTCCCCAGTGAACGAAGTTAAACTGAGAGAACGTGTCGTTCACAGGCACCAGAATAAATGCATTCACACTGACGTTCATCAGGCAGAATACAGTACGTTCAGTTCACTTTCAGTTCACGACTGGTGACGCAATTCTAATACTCGGTTGGGTTAAGGCAACAAATCTAACTACTTTTAACTATGGTTAAAACTAGAAAAGGTTGTGGTTTGGCTTAGTACTTTTGGGACACCAACATCGGTTCCGCACATAATTTCAACAGTTATAAATACGTGGAATACACACAAATTACAGTGCATTACTTTTTGTAGTTATATATATATGAACAGTGAATAACAACGGTCGGACATTTATCACAAATATACTGTACGTCTGTAATTTTAGTCCTTTTTAAAATCAATCGCAATGACATGTCCTTTTGCTTTGAGTGAAAAAAAAGAGAATGTTGTCCATCCACATTGTAAAAGTCACTTAAGTGTACTGCCGTCTGCAACAATACAGTCCTCATGGTCACACTTTCTGCTCCTTATCCAATGCCCAAGCAATGGCCTTCCATCGACTGCCAGCGCAGAGATGTCCTGCAGGGGCTCTGAACTGAAATTGATTAAAACAACTCACTCAGTGTCATTGGGTTTGGATCGTATATAGCAGGTGGAAGTGCACATTTTATTGTGACCTTCTCTACCTCCTCCCACTCATGCACTTTATGCCAAGTGACTGAACGGAGCCACGTGTGAGCAGCAGGAAAGCAATACAACTATGGAAAC
The DNA here is from genome assembly GCF_963691815.1 of Echiichthys vipera. Lineage (NCBI taxonomy): Eukaryota > Metazoa > Chordata > Actinopteri > Perciformes > Trachinidae > Echiichthys > Echiichthys vipera. The sequence goes on from NC_139846.1 coordinate 8,339,632, forward strand.
ACATCAAGGCCGACTATAATATATTTTTATAATTACTTTGCCTTTCTTATTTCCTTTTTCCTATAATACATGTGCTGGTGTGCCAACACTGCTCCTCATCATGCCTACAGCAGTAAGTGACAGGATTAGCTGTCTGATATAGTGCAGCTGTGTGTCAGACTGTTGTTTAATGCTAGAATATGCATAAAAGAGTCAAAGGAGATTTTTAGAAGCACAATCGACTCTTACTAATGACACCGAGTGTTCTTTAAACATTGATCTGGGCAATTTGTACCGAGAAGCATCACCTTCAACTTTCCTTCGCTTCACCTTGATTTGATAGCGTCTCAAGACACTTTCAACTTCTTCAGAACCTCCTGTAGCACCTTGCCACTCTCCTTTGTGCCACTTGATGCTAACAACCTCACTTGAAGACTGATGTTGGCAAATCTGTGTGTCAAAATCAAAGAGTGGCGGGACCGCAGGTTCTCGAAAGAAAAGATGAGAAATAGATGACACAGCTACTGGAGAGTGAGTGAGACAGACAGGGACAGGAGAGACTATGTTTCTTGTGCCCTTTTATCAAATTTAGAGTTAAAGGTCCCATGTTCTCAAACGGGAGATTTCCATGTCTTTTTTATTATAAAGCAGGTGGAGTGCTTTATAAATACTGTAAAAGTATCAAAACACTCAATCCACAGAGAAATGCACACATCCCGTATTCAGACACTGTCTTCAAACAAACCGCCAGGACTTCTGTACGGTTGTGATGTCACAACTTTACTATATAGAGGTAGAAAGTGCTGCTACAGTGGCGGTACAGTCATTCTCCCGCTGCAATGGCGGTTCAGAGACACGGAGAGCACAGATGCAGAATACCTGAAAACACTGACCATTCAGAGCAGACTGGGCTTTTTCAGGAGGGGTCTTAAAGGGACAAAGCGTTTCACCGGGTGAATACAGATATATTCACAAGCATAATAAGCAATAAGCAAAATAAATATTAAAAATAAGATAAAATAAGAATAATATGACCCCTTTAAACTGCTGCTTTGCTCATCTGCGATAACAGCGGCTGGCTATGTGATTTAAAAACAAAAAAGCCAGCTAAAGAAAGGCAATAAACAAAGCCCAAGGCTTTGCTTTCCATTTTTCTCAGAACTCATTTATGTTTTCCCAGTAAACATGCTGTGTTGTGATTGTATAGGCTGCATGAATTGATTAATTGTTACGGCTCACCAAAAAGCATCCTCCATATGTTACTGTTTGGATTCTTCCTATATTATATCGCTCTAATGAACTCATTATGTCCAATGCAGTTAAACACTTTGGATTTGTGTGTCAGTTGCAATAAAGTGACGGTAGTGTTTTTTTTTCCCTCCATGAATGGGAGCTAAAATAAACCTAAATCTGGCAGGTCAATCCCTTTCAACTGTTTTTCATTGTTTAACGCAGTGAAGATGATGTTACTGGATGTGAGTCTTATCTGTGAATGTGCCTGAATCAGAGCTAACACAGAGGTGGCTTGCCAATAGATAAAGAGAAGGAGACAGACAGCTAAATAATCAGCCTGCAAAGACCTGGCAGTGGAATGTAATTACTGAATGAATGGACAAAGCTGTCTATCTGGAGGCTTCTGGAGGGATCTCTGAGGATGGAGAGATGTGCAGCGCTGTGGGAAGGTGGTAACTGAGAATGAAGGTAATGTGTGAAAAGGTGAAGAGTGCCTGAGCGCCTCTTCACATACTCTCTCAAGGGCACTATTGTAGATTGGGTTTTAGGTAGTGTGGCAAAATAAAGACGAACATCCAAAAATGTAACCAGCTGCACAAAGCTGAGCATCCTAACTGTAACTATTTGTATACCGCAAGAACAAACAAATAAGGCAACATGATTTGTATTTGTTTGTTTATAGTCTAGATAGAAATTAATAGTGTAAAAGAAGGTTTTATTTGCATTTTTCCCATACTGCATGATTTTCTCAAAACTGATTTTTTTCTAAATATAAGAAAGAGGCCCAGATTACTGTAACGTCTAGGATATAAAACTTGTTTTTAATTGCTCATTATTCCAAAATGAGGAAGAAAGGTCGACCCTGGTTTGGGGGATGAGGCACCAAGCATGAACGGCATCGTCCCTGCTGGAGCAACACTGGGACATTTGTTGCATCAAAATAAATGGCATTAATGTGCCATTATCGCCACAGCATATCTCTCTCTCTAGTTACCTGTCATGTCTCTACTTGTGCCAATCAAGGCGTAAGAAAAGATAAAAGAAAAAGTTGCTGAAAACTGAAGAAATTTAATGGAGGATGAATCTCACTATCGGCTGTAATTACTGAACTTTAAACTACAGTATGAATGGCTCCTTATTTTTCCCTGTTTGTTTACATTTTGGTTTTCAAGTTACTTTGACTACTTACAGCTCTTATCTGCGCTGCACAGACAAAAATCCCCTCGATTAAAATTGATACTGAAGGAGTCTTTATGTACTATTCATTTCCTTTCTCGACCTTATTTATGGACCTGTATCCTCAACAGACATGAGTTCTGATTTCTGCATGTTTCCATTTGACTGCAATGAGAAGAGAAGAAATGGTGTGATATATGAAAAATATCATATGACATATGTTAAAAGTGCGTTATCTGTTCATATGCAAATAGCATTTTTATATTTGTTTACTTAGTGCATACTCTCTGAGAATAAAATCTTACTTTTATTTTGAAATCCTGTCATTGATGGATTTTATGGTTTTTTTTTAATTGTTTGAGGGTAAAAATCAACATTTACGAACCCAAAGATAAGTTTTTCCTTCAGGAATAAAACAAATCTTCACTTTAGATCTATTCAAAATTGTTATCTTAACATCAAACTGTGGCCCAGTATCATGAAAGTGTTTGTTTTGTGTGTTTCTGAACACGGTATGCACTCGCCAGGTGGTTATGAATCATGAGTGGCTTGTTTTGTTTCAGAAATGTGAAAGTGTTTTGCTTTCATCTGACTCTACTATATACAGCACTAGGTAGTGCCACTGAGATACTTCAAAATATCTACACAGACAGTCACCTTGACACAAACACATATTCTGACTCGTGAATCTTGAAAAATAATAAGTGCAAACGTTAATTTCTCTTGATATTTCTCTCAGCCTTTCCATTTCTGTCAGTCTGCTCACGTGTTGATTTTCTGACGACTGCAAATTTGCATCATATAACACTTTCAGTCTCTTAGTCAAGGAATAATTGGAAACCGAAATTGCTTTTCAAATTGTTTCAACTTGCAATGGCTGACCTAATTAGTTCAATGATTACACTCGCTGGGAAGAGATCCCTGCCTAAATGATGTGACTAATTTGAAAGAATATTTCAAACCCATGTCTGCAATTAATGTCATTTACATATGTAATGTGTCTCCCTGATTACTTAATTATGTTTGTACTCCCTGATGATGTCACTGACAGGTGTCTTTTAGAGTATAGTAAAATTAGAAGAGACCTAAGCAGATGTCCCAGTTCATTCATCTCGTACAAATATTGCAGTGAGAACACACACTGCAGTTCTACCTGCACAACAGAGTTGTTGAGCTCCTGTGGCTCGCAACGACTTTACATCTTCCTCTGACAAATGTATTTACTGTCATCCACTGACTTGTCAGAAACTGACAGATATTGATTTCCCTTGCAGTTAGTTCTCCATGGCCCTTAAATTAAATAATATTAACAACTAAGCTTCTTTCTATTTAAATAATTTGGTCAAAAGTTCATCCGCTATCACTTCAAAGATTTGGGACAAAGTACCTTTAAAACGTAAGTTGTTTTTCACCTAATATTGTACTGCTGCAAATGATGTTGTCTGCATTGCAGTTTCACTTGATTCACAGGATTTCTTTAAAAAAACATTAATTAAAAAAGTCTTGTGTTTTAAGTTGAATTAGGAGTGAATACATGAAGCCTTTCTTCCTTGATTCGGAGCAATCACAAGATTCTAATGTTATCAACTGATTGAATGAGCATCATCAGCGGTTTATAATTATAGATATGAGGCGGTATGGCCCTATACTCTACCTCCTAGAGCGATAATGGCAAGGAGTAGCATGAAGAGCGAAAGTCTGCACGAGGAGGATCGTTGCGATGATGGATGGGTCAAACTAACAAAGGAGTATGACCTAGGGGACAATTGTTCATGTCCTGTGTGAAACCAAAAGTCAGCGTTTTAAATTGAGTTTAATTATGTATCTCAACCCAAACCAAGATCTTTTCCTAAACCTAACCAAGTAACATTAGTAGTGTTTGAATTCACAAGGGGAAAAAGTGACACCAAGGGGTCCTGACCAAGCTTATGGCGACCATTACAATGTGAACAGATTATAACCACCTTCTGAACTTACTCGTAGATGTAGTCGGCTATTTCTATCTATGAGACTAAATACCACTGATCATATTTAAATATCATTCGCTCCTGAAAATTACTGAACATTTATACATAACTATATGTACAATATGGTACAGTTTGAAAGACACATAATAAACATCTGTTAACATAATTAGGAACATAATGTCGTTAATAAATGTGTTAATTGTGAAATGTTCACTGACAAGCTGCAAACCCCTCGTGCCCTTTGTATACCACCTCACCCACCTCCCTTAAAGGCTCGTCCAAACATGTGCTTTTCTGTCACTCAAACAACATTTGGCACAGAATGTAATGCAGACAGCAATTATGTTTTTTCCCAGAAATCTGCTTGGCAAAAGAGAAGCTTGTGTAGAAATATAATTTTACTTCAAAATGTGCTGCTTATACATGTTATCATATTCTTAAATAAATTAGTATTTAGTACATTTTAGCCAAACTAATTTGGGGAACACATAGGGCACCAGGGTCCTACTAGTGGGTGCGTCCTGCCCTGCTGAAAAATAAATGAAAGGAAATTTTATTAGTCTGATTTGATGGCAATGGTTCCAAACCTGCGGGTTGAAACTCAACGAACTGGTTACAAGAAAAATCTCAGAGGTTGTGAAATGATGGATGACGGGATGGAAAAATGTTTTGGAGCCACTGGTTTATGGGATATGGGACACACCATGAACACTAACTGTGCACCACAATGACTAATAAACATAATTCAGACAAACTGACAAATATTACTATTACCTAAGAGGCAGGTGAGTCATAGAAGCACTGTATTTATTTATTTATTTATGGTTTGGCTGGTCATGAGACTTATACTGTATATGAAAATATATAATTTCACATGTTCGTGATTTTCACACTGACTGCTGCGAGGTTGCGCTCTAGGCTTTTGTGCCAGAATCTTCTACTCCTGTTGCTCCTTTACCGCTGAAAATGAAAACTGTAATCGAGCAGCAGAACGAAAGTTTGGAGTGAGCGAGAAACTTGTGACGGCCTGGCGAAAAGCGTAGGATACTCTTAACTACAAGAAAACAAAACAAGCTTATGCGGGCTAAAAGCTAGATGGCCGCGGCTAGAGGAACAAGCTCACAAATGGGTGCTTGAACAACGTGCTGCTGGGATAGGTTTGTTAACTGTGCAGTTACATCTCCACACCCAGGTAGTTGCCAAGGCGATGAATATAAATGACTTTCTCATTTGATAAAATGTCTGTTCTTGGTCTCTGATTTCTATAAAAAATTAATTTCCCCCCAAAAAATGCGACTTATAGTCCAGTGCGACTTATATATGTTTTTTTCTTCTTCATTATGCATTTTTAGCTGGTGCGACTTATACTCTGGAGAGACTTATAGTTTGGAGAATAAGTAAAATTGATATCCTTTAATAACGCAAGACAAAGCTGCTTGAGGGATACAGGTGCTTTATAATAAATAGGAGATCCCCCTCCCATCCCCGTCCCCACCAATAAATGAGGCGAAAATTCAAACCATGTCTCTGCACAGTGATGAGTGCAGCCTCATGATGTTTATTAGAGAAAGTGGATGGAAACAGAAGTAAAGGCTGTAATAGCCGCCGGTATCTGCGAGAACACACGGCAATGAGCTCCATGATTTCCTCTGATGTCAAAAACCTGGAGGAAAAATCAATATGAAGAATGAAGCCTTATTTACACACTCCACCTGATTGACTGTGGCTCACTGCAAGATGTCAACAAGCTATTAATGTTTCAGGAGAAGATTGCTTTTTGAGTCTAAGTGGGGAATTAAATGATGGGGGTTCTATTTTTAAACATAAACACGCTGGTGAGTAGGGCTACGTTTTAGCGAGACAGATGTTTTTTTTTTTTTTTACTCAGAGGGCCACTGTGGCCCTGTAGAGTGTAATCAGACAGACATTTGCCATTCCTAATCTCAATCTGGTGAGCATGCAATCCTGTTCGGGATGCATAATTGCAGAGATGTTTGCATGCACACAAAACACACAGTAGGGATTAGCGGAGGAGGGTTGGGTTCTGTTTGCGTCCCATACAGAAGACTGTAATAAAGTGTAATAAAGAAAGACGTTCTCCTAGTTAGTAGCAACCTATAAAGGCAGACAACATTACGAATGAAGAGCGCTTGGTCGATCCATATGCTGTAGTCAGTTAAGGATTCACTGTCAGGCTCAATCAAAGTTTGAATGTGGAGCAGAATACATTTTGGCCATCACATACAGTCCCTCACCACCCCTGACTGAACCGTTTGTTGAGAAGAACATAAAAGGTTCACTCGGTGGACATGTTTTTGCCCTCAGGGGTACACAAACTCAATAGCTAGCGAGCTAGCTAGCCGTCTCTCCTTGAGTGCACCTGTGCTTTCCTAGTGGCAGACACTGAAAATTGAGGTCGTGATCCTCGTGGGTATGTGAGTCAAGATGCCTGTGTGTTGAAATATATTTCCTTTTTTTTTTCGTTCAACCTCTTTTTCTGGGTGCATCTACTTGAAATGTCTACTTGTGATATTTCCACACTTACACCGTCTTCCTATTACTGAGTACACCAAATCTATTAGGCCTGTTATGGACATTTGCATACATTTGCATACATTTGCTTGCATTTATTTATGTATCTGATTCTTGATATGTTCTGTATAATGTAGAATTAATACTACAGCATTGTATCAATAAAAAAATTAAATATTTGTATTAATATATGTATACTATTTTACACTGATGACTTTAAAAAGGATGCAGAAGGGCTTATTTGGGTGAGTGTGGAAAAGTCTGTAGACTCCTGTTAATGCCATATTTAGATTTTGATCTATAAAGCATTTGATTCATTAAAAATGTGCAAAATATTTCCAGAAATATGTTTTTTTTACATCACATTAACATAAACACATATTGTGTTATTGTATGTAGCTTTGATTGTTTGCACAATTAAGGGTGCAAAGGGGAAGGAGCCTGAATACTTTCTGTAGATGCTGCAATAACACTGTGAAAACTGTAAAAGCACCTGACTTGTTTTTAAATCACCTTTAAAACATTGTGCTGCATTACAGAGAACTCTTTGACCCCCCATTTAAATTCTTAAGGTAAGTTAGTAGCTCTTGCCTACAGAAAAAGACAAATTGAAACTTAACAACAGTAATAACAATAAGCAAGCAGTCTGTCCAGACGCAGCAAATCAACATTAAATATTTTATAAAGTGACCAGACTGTCCAGGCTGGCAAACATTAATTTCCGTGAAGACGTGATGTGACTATTCATGGGTACAAACTTGTTTTTAAACCTTTAACTCCTCTTTTAAAACTGCATTATAAACTTAAGGATAATCAGGGTCCCTCTCAGCCCGCCTACATGAGCAGGACTCACAGACTGAGGGAGAAGCAAAACTACAAATGTAGCCACACTGAAACTGTGAAACTGTGTTTTGTTTATACTGTTTCTTTGTGTGTCCCTTTATAGTCGGTTTGCATCTCTTTATTGTCAATTTGCATCTCTTCTTGGTCAGATTGCATCATGTTACGGTTGTCATTTTGCATCTCTTTGCGGTTGTTTTGAGTGTCTATGTAGTCAGTTTGTGTCTCTCTGTGTTAATTGTTCATCTCGTTGTCGTTTTCTGGCTCTGTTTACAGTCCATTTGTGACTCTTTGTAGTCATTTTGCGTGTCTTTGTGGTCAGTTTGTCTGTCTTTGAAGTCATTTTTTAATCTTGTTGCAGTTGTTTTACATCTCTTTCTAGTCAATTTGCATGTGTTTGCAGTTGTTCAGCGTCATCATCTTGCATCTCAGTTGTTTGGTTTTCCTTGTATTCACTTTGTCATGTAGCCATTTTGTATCTCTTCGTGGTAGTTTTTTGTGTCTTTGTTGTCATTTCTTCTGTCTCTGTGTAGCCTTTTCTCGAGTCTTTGTGGTTGTTTTGCATCTCTTTGTCGTCAGTTTGTGTCTATTTTGATTGACAATAAATGCTTCATGTACTTTAAACAGAGGATCTGGCCCAGGAGTCTAAGGGGTCAGATGGGTCAGTATGCCCACTCAATAATACTTCCATTGCCTATGAAATGTGTCTTCATGCAGATATAGTCAAAGCAATATCCATATAGTCAATAATGCAACCACACTTGAGCTATACAGTGCAGTACATCATGTCTTTTGAGACGCTGTTTTCAGTGTCAGTTCCTCCACAACTGGTCATAAGCAGGTGAGGGACAGCTGAGGCCGGCAGGACGACAGTGAGAACAGCTGATCCCTAAAGAACCAGCCTGGAGCTGACCCAGATGAGCATTGTAATCGGGGTCCCTGAGGTAATCTAGACAGGACATTATCTGCTTCGCTACTTCTCTGCAGCATCTGGAGGACTGGGCCACCTGCTCTGGAAGGCCTCACACTGCTCATCTGCCTCTCTTTATTTGAGTTTGTTTGTTTACTTTTCTCTCCCGGATTCAGTGAACACCACGAAGCCACTTAGCCTTATCAGATATGTGCCTGAGAAGTGCGGGTCGCACTTAGACTCTTATGCCGTAATTGCCATGGGGAATGCTCTACTACTTATCTAGCAATCACAAATGATTTCTACAATTAAATGTTCCACATGCATGATGTTTCTACACTTATTTTATTTATGCCCGGGTCATTTCTAAATTGCCAGCGGTACTGGCTGTTGCATCTTAATGTTATGATATTTAATTGTGCCTTTGGCGACAAAGTCCATTTTTCAAGTCTTCTATTTCAAGTGCAATCACAATTTTGAACCCGACAAATTGACCTCTAAGACCTCTTCCATGTTATTTTATGTTTTATAGTTTGCATTAATTTTCTTTTTAATGCTGCTTTTAGCATTTTATAGTGCCCTTTACTTGATGGTGCTCTGCTGCTTTTATTTATCCTGCTCTTTTTGGTGTTTTTTATATTTCAGCAAAGTTGCAGGACTAGATAAGCTTTTGCCTCTCCCGCCTTCCCTTTTGTCCATGTGAATTGTATGATTTAAAGTAAGATAATGTGTGATGATGATTGATCTAACTGACATGCCCGAAATAAACAAATGAATAAAGTTAGTTTTTCACCCTGGTGGGAAAAAATAAATAATCTGATGCTACCAGGTACCAGGCAACTATGATGATATTTTCTTATCACTCATACACAGGTCAGAAAAGAAATAAAAATCTTACTATTCCATCTGCTTTCGAAAGTTGTTTTGCCTCTATTTCATTCCCCTGTTCCCCAGCGGATGATTTTTATGGATGTATTTGGGAGTTTGTGTATGTATTATATTCATAATGTTTTATGGAGCAACAATGTACCAAAACATTTCAGCCACATTTCCATAATTCTATATATACCAAGAGCTGAGACTTTTCCATTACTTTTAGGAAAGACAGACACGAGCAGAAAATGAGCGAGTCATCTTTTGTGCGGTCATCTTCCTGCCTGGGGGCTAAAATTTAATGATGATGCTCCTCCGACGGATGTGAAAAACATGCATTCATATGCCATAAAGTTAAGTGGGATGAAACAAATTGGTGTTTGGGGTCGGGGTGGGTGGCGGGGTGTCGTGATGGGATTTATTCCCGTCTAATAACAAAAGAGACAACACACAAATGTATCAGGGGCTTCAACGCTGAATCTATATGTAATCTGAAAACTAATTCTGGACTTTCTGATCCCCTTGTGATGCCGCTGCTGAACGTAATTTGATGAACGGCGTGATTAGAACATTGTATTGAATTTGATAACTCGACCTGAAACGGATGAAGCCTGGAAGCTATCAGGTTGGCTGGATCGATATCTGCACCACTGAGCTGACAAATTTGTCAAAACAGCATTTACGCTGCTTCCTTTAGTGAAAGAATTTCAGCGTAACGCAACATGTAAAGATCCATTTATCTTTGTGAGTTTAGGTTATACTCCTTATCAGACAGTGTGAACCCTAATTTCTTCTAAAAATAGAAAAAGTAATTCCTCTGTTAGCTCTTGATAAGGAAAGAGGGAGGTGATTGAGGCTTAATTGGCCCCTTTTAACTGCATTTTTACGGCTGTGAGTTACTCCTTTTAACACACACACACACACACACACACACACACACACACACACACACACACACACACGCACACACACACACACGCACACACACACAAACACATACACACACACACACACACGCACACACACACACACACACACACACACACACATGCGCCAACTCTCACTCTTGTTTTCTTAATCCTTATCAAAGTTCAAATAAAAGAATATTTACTGTTTTTAAAAAGTACTGATTTCTATTTTAACTTCCCTGAATGCCTTCATTATCACCAAGCTTCAAATAATGACGCACTCAGGACCAAATATTAATGAAATTTAACTATATTATATAACATGTGAAGTTCTAAAAGTACAATCACTTCTCAACATGTCGGTGCAAAAGTCCCATTTAAGTGATGCGCTATAACTCAAATGGTTCCCATAATAGACACTGGAAAGTCATTCAGCCTGACCCTATTCTTCAGATATGGGTTTAATTGCCCACAATATGAAGTGTAAGATCCCCTCACTTATCAAATTAACAGCTCAGAAAAGGACAGTAAAGTACTTAACACTCGTTTCAGTAGAATGAGTCACGCCAAAGGTAAGCTGTTTATCTGTTAAAAGGGGGGAGCAGGAAGAGAAAGCCTCATTGAGAGAGTGAAACATGATGTACATGTCAGCCATCAGTTTGATATGTGGGCAAGGGCTTCCAGCTGTCAAAATCCAGATGAAAGGAGCTCTGAGTTGATTAAAAGGTTGATATGCTAATTTGAGAAATTAAGCTTTAGGAGCAGCAGTGACTCATCTGTTAACTCTCCCCCCTCAGATTTTATCCCTAATTTGTTCACCTCTTCTGAATGTTTTTTACTTCTCATTTTAGGTGTGGAAAAGCGTGCCAATCCTTCATAACATGCCTACTGTTGTTCATGTTTTGGAGACAATATCAAGAAAGGCCCTCTCACCCTCCTTCCTACTTCAACAGTCATGGCCCTGCAGGTCAGAGGGTGAGAACAGAGCGTGCCGATGCAGATTTAGGAGGAGACCGTTGGCGTAGTGAAATGCCTTTGCAACTCTACCTCACCAACTGCTACTTGCATCAAATAGCAGTCCACTCGAGTACACATGAGCTGTACTCAGCACCACCTTCTTCAAGTGGACCCTGGAGTGGATCGACAAACCAATTGCTGCTAACTGACTGAGACAAAATGATTTGCACTATCTAATAACTTATAATATACTGTACCATTTTGTAAATATACATTTTAAACATTTGTAAACGCTTTTAAGGCATTTTGTTTTCATGCTATTTGCCAGCTGTTGCCTACTGACTTGATTGATTTTGTGTCTCTCTTTTAATTTTTATTTTATTTATTGTTTTGATATGTATAAAGACAATAGAGAGAATTCTGATTCTGGACTTTGGGGGCAAGTGCACTTGGATCCAAGCACAGATCCCTGATGTGAACATTACCACGAACACTTACATTTAATCTATGTTTTTATTTATGAAAAATAGTTTTCTGTTCAGGACAATGCTCTTTGTGGTAAAGATTCAAATTCAACAGTATTTATTAGTAGACTTAATGTATCAGGTCTCACTCAAAGAAGGTTTGATTTTAAGTAGATAGAGCTCTTTCATAACCTGACTCCACGGGATGGATTGATTCTCATTTGCTCAGCAAATCCATCAGGGAACTCTGGTTTGGAGATCTTTTGGGAAGGGGGGGAAATACTGGTTAATGTTGGATAAACCATCTGTCTGTCATCAACATACAGGCCAAATCAACCAATCAGATCAACAAAGCGTATGACATATTAGCAGCGTAGAGGCAAAGCTCAGAAAGTAAACAACACGTGGGTAAAGGATATTTACCATTTGTGTAATGCAAGTTTACAGATAAAAGGCACAATTTCAGGAGCCCGGTCCATATTCAACAGAAGGATCCAAGAGAACAAAGAGTTAGTGAGCGGCTTGCTCGATAGCTGCGCTCATCTCATCCGTGGAAGTCGGCATGTTGTTTACACTAAACAGTCGCTTCTTGTTGCGTCACACTTAAACCTGCCTCAAAACCAACGCTGATTGGTTCGGTCACTTGGAAAACTTTTCCAAATTTTCACCACCGCAAGTTACCATACTGATCTGAGAGTAAATTACAATGGGGCTTGACAGATCAGGAAGGTCTCACAAAGCTAGCACTTTTATGCAGCAAAAGACATGATATTTATCAAAATACATTTTGATATTAATGTATGAAAGCAAACCCACTCCCTCAGTGAAGAACAAGAATAAAGGATGCAGGTTTTATCTTTCAATCTTTCTGATTAAAGTTAGTTAATGTTATTGTGTGACTTTGCTGTTTTAAAGTGTTATGAAACAATGACCTAACTAATCAAGGCAGCAGGTGACTTTAACATGAGCATAGATAAAGGCTTGAGTTCGCCCCACACAAACCTAAAAGGGGTTGTTTTAAGGCAACATGAAGTGGTGAAAATATTCAAAACATAATGTACACTCACACGCTAAAATACATTAAGCTGCTGCCCCTGTCCACAACAGTACATTACTAAGCTTCTGTGCATATACTCCTACCCGCTTCTTGCCATTACTGTTGGAAAAACACTGACTCTGAATAAGTATACCCCACACAACACCAGTTAAAAAAAAAAATCAAATGATTGCTTTAAGTCAGGAAAACTTTCAGTAAACTTTAGATTGACTTTGCAGCTACAAGACATTAGATTGATGTCAGGACATAAAAGGACATTTGCAATGTAACTTTCAACTACCTTTGTGCATATATGAAACAATAAGGCCAATAAACCCACTAAAGCTCCACTGCTGCTTCTTATATAACTTATTTTAGACTCCCTGCCAACATCTTAGAGATTATGTGTGAAAACATCTCCCATCTTAAATCTGTGTGCTTTTCTGCTCGCTCTTCAGCCTTAACAGTTGACATTTTACTGTAAAGAATGTATGTGTGCTGACTGAGAAGGATGCATCTGTGCTCCTAACTATCTCTGAGGGTTCCAGTGTTCATACCAAGTGCAACCGAATCTAACATCCCATAGTAATTACACATGTGTATGAAATATGCAATACAAAGCATATCAATTATGTTTCAATTTGGCCAACGCTGTCATGCTGAAACCTAAACTGTTGTTTTGCTCACATTCAGATCAACAAACATGCAGACACACGTAGTTAAGCACATGCTTAGTGTATACAATTTGCCCCTGCATGATGTTTAATTCATGATAGCGGAGGTATATTCAGTCCAGAGCTATCATATTTCTCTGTGAGTCTCCTGTGTAGGTCTGGCTTGGCCCAGATAAGAGGAAACCTGCCTGGAGGGGAGACACAACACCGCAGGACGTAATAGAAGCTATCATAATGCTTAGCAGGAGAGATGTCCAGGAGCTCACAGTGTGACAGAGTGGCAGAAACACCTCTCAACTGGAGAAACATCGATGTGTGGTGATGCAACGGTTCAAGCTTTGACAAGCAAGAATTGAGATGTTAAAGTGGATTTACATAAAATGTGACTCTTGGCACAGCTAAAAAATGTCTTGATGTGACTGCAGATGTTTGTTCTTCATTCTGCAGGAATAAACAAGAGCGTGCTGCGTGTTGCCTTGAAGAAGTTGTTGAAAATAACATCTAGACAATGAGATGCTGTGGTTTGAGGCGAAAAATAAAAGGCCTTGAAAATTAAAATCATTCTTTACACTTGTGACTTGGTGTAAGACTTTTCTGTTGAGCAGATTTTTAGATTGCTGTTTTCAGTCATATCTAATCATTGGCAAAATAATGATAATGCATTGAATCACTGCAGCAGAATCAAACTATTGGATTGTATTATAACACCCCTCTTTCCAGCTCTGTGATACAACTGAACACTGAAAGCAAAGATAGGACTCCCCATACTGTTTCTAAATTGTCTTACAACATAAAAACCATTAAAGTCTCCCTGTGGCTCTTTATCTTTATTATGAGCTGCATAGATTTAACAGATGACAGGGGAATCAATACATGATAACAGCCCTTTAATACATGATGAAACGTATTATCTTAATGGTTCTAATCACTGTGCCGTATTAAAAGTTTACCAGCCTAGTTCTGCATTCAGTATTTATCATTTCACCACATATGGGTGCACAGATTCTGATCTACCATGTCAGATGATGTCAGATAAGGTTTGTGCAGCAGTACTTTTTCACTCATGTCCTCAACACAGAGAAGGTTCATGGACAGACCGCAATGTTATATTCGCACAAATGACTCACAGAAAATACACAAGGCTAATGTAACCTACGAAAGACAGTGAACAGTGATGTGATACATGTCTTTTTTCTAAGGCTACCGTACATGACAACTATTTACGGTCCTGCAGCACACAAATAATCTGAAGTTAAACCTGCCTCCCTCTTGGAGGATTACTGTTATTCACTCCAAGTCCTCCTTTAGTTCTGTCAGTGGCTCTATTCATTTCCTGCAAAATCAGATTTGACACATAATCCAAGAGTATTTATGAATGTAGGCCTACAAAAGCCGATATGAGTTGGTCCGGCAATAAGGAGGGCACTTAAGTGTTGTGTTAGTGCAAAGTAACCCCCCCCCCCCCCAACGTGGTAGCTGTAGCCTACTGCAGTTTAAAGCGTGCTGCAGCGAAGAGGGTTGTTATTTGGACATATGGGTGTTTTTTATACTTTATCAGTGGGATCATTACAGTCATTACAGTGCATCCTTCCAAAGGACCTGCATGTAGCTACTTACATTTACTCCTCAGCTGCGACGGCTTGAAGATTGTTGAACTCAAAACCAAGAGCACATTGTGATCAATCAGTGTTTTCCAATCCTTCTTGAATTGTTGATCGCGTCACTTGTGTTTCTTTCTTTTTTTTTTTTTTTTTTTAATGAAGCGTTATGGACAGATCGATCAGATCAGGTAACCTTCAGATAACATTGATAAAGAATGCCTTCTCTAATAAACAATTTGGCCAGCCTTGCAAAATAACACGTCAGCCACAGGTGCATATTTCTGTCACCTTATTCTTTATTGTAAATACAGAAACGTGTCACTTATCCACTCATATTATACCTGCAAAAGGGAAAATGTCTGTTCATCCTCGTTGATACAGAAAACAAAAAACGCATTGAATTCCCCCAAGAATCAAAACTCCCCTCGTCCACCCAGCATCATCTAGTCGAAAAGACGATAACATCCAAAAATACTTGACACTGCCACCAGCAAAAGTATAATGAAATCGAAAAAAAGAGAGAGAAACACAAAAACAACAAACCTGTGAGCTCAGCTGCAAGAAAAGTAGCACGTTAAAACGCCATGGGGCTTTAAAAATGACTCCTTCTTATAAAGAAAAGAGGAACAAAGTAAAAGCAAAGGGTTTGCTCGGTGGGATCCACCGACACATCAAAATCACAAAACTCGGAGGCAACAAACAACACTGCAAAATGCAAACCAAAGCATAGCAACAGCAAAAGTCGACAGAAACAAAAAAATAAAAATGTTTCAAAACCACCAATAATTTGTTTGAAAAATCTCAATACTGACAAAAGCTGCTTGGTTTCGACCCTCGAAACAAAACTGCAAGCAAGTAAAGGCTTTCTCAAGACCGATACCGCACCGATTACCCTCTTGGTACTCTCGATCAGAATAACTGCATGCTAAAAACTTGAAGCCTGGATGTGAAAAACGCTCAAAACCACCACGTCAAAGCTCAATTCAAACACCAGCAAAAGGAGGAAAAATAAAAAAGGGGGCAATTAAAAAGACAAAAAATGCTTACAAAAAAGCCATTGGAAATGTACTCACCGAGCGGGAGTAAAATGTTGCAATAAAAATGTGATATGGCTCAAAATACAGTATGGCGGTGCAAGCCGAAATGCTATGCCTTTTCTCTAGATCTCTGCCTCCACTTCTGTCATGTGACTCATTCAGCCCCGACTTCCAGCAATGAGAGACCAGTGTTGAACAGCTGATGCTGAATGCTCTCCTAACGGCTTGGCTTTCTCCAAAAGTAAAAAGAGGTAGTCCTTATCGTCCCGCACTTATGACTGAGCTGGTTGTGTGTTTTTCTTTCGCTCTTTTTTTTCTGTTTTAAAGATGCAGAGCTCACTCGGTGTCCGCGCCACGGCGCGATCCGGACACGCTTTTCTGTCATTCAGTAGAGGCACGAGCTGTTATGCACCGCGTGTCTCGGGCTCTCTTATGAGGAATGCAGGGTCCTTGTAGGCTGTAACAGCGGGGCTGCTCAACGGTTACAGCACACCCAGGACAGACAGCACAGTATCATATCCATACTATCATACTAGCTCAGTCTATAATATTGACAGTTGGCGAATATGAAAAATAGTATCATTATCAGCCCAGCCCTGTCCATGGTGCTGAAACAGAATATACTGTAGTGCATTTAGGACAAGCCAATCCAAGTATCATGTTAATTATATCACTTGTCCCTGTCCATGGTGCTGAAACTTAGGGAGGAGAGAGGACAGCTGTCTCCCAAATCCATAAGACATATTGCATGCTAATTCTAAGCTTCTGAGTTCTAAGTTTTGAGATGGTAGTAAGGTTTTTAAATCAAGTAAACTCCCAAAGTCAGCATGCATGTTAAACATGTTGGATTTTTAAAATGGGCTGTTGATGAATGCCATCTTCCCTTGATGTGTTGCAAAACTGTAAAACAGCTCAATGCCTATTACGTCTTTAGAAAATCACTTTGCTCTTTATGTGACATTTAATCAGTAATAGTTTATAGTTTGATTTCATGCCCTATCAACACATATTGTAGAAGTTCCTGTTTGCATAAAACGGTGCATGACAAATATGTTAATTATTTTTTTTATTCTAGACAAACTACAAAAATAGCATATTCAGATAATTAGTATAGTACACACTGTACACAATTAGTATGTAGTATGTAATAGAGGCACAGCTGTACTGTAATATCACACAGTCCTGTCCATGGAAACAGAGGTAGAACACTGAAGACGAACCATGATATGTATGATATATGTTTTCATGATATGTATGATAATTCTCCCTTCTACACATTGGTGAATATGACATTTATTGGTAAATTAGTAAATGATTTAGACACAGGCATATTATTTACACCTTACTCTGTCCAGGGTGCTGAAATGACCGCGGATACACTCACAACAGTAAACTCTGCCCGGAATTGTTCATGTATTCAGTATTCACTATTTGGACAACATTATAATACGTCAAATAGCAAAATAAAAAAACAAATTTGGATTCTTCTCAGGTAATTCATCTAACAGTTCATTACGTGTAGCTTTATTTCTGTCTGCATAAGGTAAGCTGTTTCATGGTCTGTGACCACAGATTGTGCACGCCTTTTTAGGTTGCATTATTATATATTCTGAGTTTGCTATATGAGGTATTAAAAGACATTTAGACAATGTTTGAATTTAGTAAACATGCTTTAAAGTGAACAGTTTTGGACATGACACACTGTTAATTTTGGTAAAAAACAATAAAAAAGTCAAACTGGATCAAACAAATATCTAGAGGAACTCAAAAAATAGATCCACACAGCAAGTAGCTCCTGTTAGAGTGAATTTAGTTCTGTGAGTAACGTTCGGAGGACACAGCTCTTCCTCAGACCTCTAATAAATACACGGGAGATGGTGCCTCTCTAGATTCATCAGCATGAAACTTTACTCAGAGCATTAACATCTTTTTAACATGAGCTACCAAGCATGTGGATCTATTTCTTTCACTACTGTTAATTATACTCAACCTTATTTGTGGTGCTTAAAGGGATTGTTGCATAATGGAAAACAAACAAACAATAATCACATTTTTCACATCACTCAGCCCTGAAACTGAGAGAGTGTAGTACATTTAGGACAAATGGCAACCAGTATCACACTGGTTTAAAATCATCCAAATTAAGAAAACTTAACGCCTTAAAAACAAACATAAGTATTAGTTCAGTCTATGGTGCTGAAACTGAAAGACTGTGAAGCATTATTAAGAATAAACAACATCATTACACCCTTAATGTTGTCCAACCCTGTCCATTAAGAACATTTAGCACTTTTCTGACAAACAGCAGTATTAGCTCTGTCCATGGTGCTGAAGCTGAAAGACTGTATAGCATTATTTAGCACAAACATGAGCAACGTCATACTTATAAAGTAGTTATGCTCTGTCCATGGTGCTGAAATAAATAGAAACTCCAAGTTCTTAGTCACATCTTTTTAAGTTTATTGTCTACTGCGGCTGCTTTTATACTGTATAGTATATAATGTTGAATGCATTATCCATACAATTGGGTTTTACTGCATTGTGACCTGAACTTTGACCGTCTTGCTCATAAATTCTGCACAAAGGATTGTGGGTCAGAATAGCCAGAAAAGCACACTGACTTGTGTATTGTAAATTCCGACCAGGTGAAGAAGGAAATCCTGGTATTTTGGCACAGTGCATTTGACAAACTAAATATCTTTCTGGCATATTAATGGTAGGTACAATGGGTACTGGAATGTAGGGTTAGCACACTCAGGACAAATTGTATTAAACCTGTCCATGGTCCTGAGACAGAAATATAGCGTACCATTTTTCAGAAGAGCAACATTATACTCTGAAAGTTGGCCAGCTCTGTCCATGGTGCTGAAACACGCTCAATGCACCTAAACCCTCTTCAGACAAGAGAAACACCACCGTTACATCGTTATTTATGGCCCAGAACCCAAAGAGAGAAATCATATTACGTCCTGCAAAATGCAACTCTCTCTCATTTCCTAAATAAATACACCTGAATATGTAGGTTATGACTGATTGTGCCAGACAGGAAAGTAATAATGTGTTATTGATGCATTAGTGTCTGACTGCAGTTGTCAGACAGAATTCAGTACAAGTTCATGTTACACACAGCGCTGGAGACAACTGTCACCATGAATTCATCATAACCGTGGTTGGTGCACTGCTCCCACCTTAAGCACTGTCTAATTTAATTTACTTTTCAGATCACATCCAAGCCTTTGGGAGGCACAATGTAAAATGCTTTACAATCTCTATAGAAATGGGTGTCCAGGAACAGTGATCAAACTTTCCTTGTAGCAAAATCTAGCACCTTATCCTTATATGTGTCTATACCTCTTCTTTCATTTAGCCTTTTAAGTCCCTTTGGTAACATAATGTACAGCGCTTTTTCATCTCATTAAGTGTTATATGTCAACATTGTCATAGCATATTGGTCTCTGTGCGTATAAATTAAACTTGACGGTCAGCATGTTGCCGTGCAGGACATGTCAGTCCATAATTATCGATGCCAGGGGATGTTCATGACCTAACTCACTCAGTAAGGTGATTCAGAAAGCCTCAGAGGTCTAACTTAAGACTTTGATTGTGAATAGATAGAGGTGACAAGGAAAATGCAATTAAACCAAAGCCAAAAAATACCTTTTAATCCAATACCACACTCTATAATCAACAATGACGAATGCACATCATTGCCGTTGACAGTCATTTGGCATAAAAATCTAAATTTCTGTTAAACGTTGCTTTGACTTTTAACAGATGCTGTGGAAGATATACAGGCAAGTAAAGAATTTATTTCTCACCCGACATGATTTATACATATGTGACCATAAACACGGTAGATGCTGTCAGGTTTGCTGCAATACACCGTCAGATTTCAGGTCTGGGCTTTTTGATCAGGCATGCTAGCATCAGAAAGAGACTCAAGGTTAGAGGAATGCCCTTTATGAATATCTGAAATAAGAAATATCAATCATATTAACCTTGACATGGTGGGGCTCTTTGTGTATCAGCAGCCCCTGCACGGCCAAACACTACTAAAACACTTTTTCCATTTCTGTACTGAGCTGCATCTCAGTGTATTTGCCATTGATAGTGTTAAAAAATAAAATTAAATAAGGTTCAAAGCTAAACAGAATCATTATTCATTACCTAGTATGTGTATCCCCATAAGTATAGCACCGTGCGAGAACCACTCATTGCCTTTGGCCATAAAGAGCCAATCAGAGGCAGAGCTCAAAACATGTGAGCCACTGGGTCTTTCCACACATCCAAGTTGTTTCCTCTAGAGGTGCATTAATCAATATTGGTTAGTATATTATTTATCGGCTGGAATCAAGTGCAGCAACACAGCAAAGAAAGAAAAAATCCCAAAACACAGATTTTTATTGTGATTCAGTTATTCATCTCCTTCTTTTGAAACTAAGGTGTAGACCCCTCTCAGTAATACATTGCACGTCTCAGTGAATGGATACAATCAATTCAAGAAGAATATGAAATAAATCCTTTGTTTGCTTTTTGTGTGATATTTTGTGTTAAATCGGATGAACTTTCTATAATGTATAGTCATAGAATTGAAGGCCCATTGTCAGTGTGGTAGAGCTTGGGTTCCTGTGGCAATACAAAAAAAAACGGAGTGAATGAATTTCCTTTATTAAAGCAATGAGAGGATTTGTATTCTTTAATTACCATTTTGTCAATGAGTCTGCAGAAAATGTGTGGGATATTTTAATCAAAAATAAATGGAGTGTGCACACATAACTGTAAGGGGATTTGATGCACATTACAATAAATGGGTTACATTTACAAATCTAAAGCTTGAGGTGAAAGGATTATATCAAATGATTCAAAATGAAAATATACTTCAAAGTTTTTTCTGCATTGCCTGTGTTTGCTAATATCAGCATTGAATATACGTGTTTTGTAAAATCATTGCCGGAAAAGACTTTTTTCACCACCAGGCACATTTGAGAAATGTCAACCAATGCATTTTAGGTTCAGTTAAATGGCTCACCCATGTGTTCATGTGGCCACTTCATTTTTATTGTTCTCTTTGTTCCTGTCAATGGTTGCACAGACTGACCCACAGCAGCCTGTTGGGACCGAAATCAATCTCATGGACATGGACACCCTGCAAAAAATCTGATGTTTGAATCTGAGAGGTGTTAAAAACTAGAAACCATCAGCCTCTGGTACCTTAAAAGACAATTTAGGTTTGAATCCAAATAAGATTTACTTCAGTTAATTAGGACACAAATATTCTTTGATTTGTCTTTAAGCTATAAGCCTTCAGCATTTCATGAAATTATACCAATCCACTCAACAGTTTCAATACTATTTATGGTTATTATATCTGCAATAGCCGTTTGATATATTTATATCACTTTTTTACATAGTAGCTTTCAATGTCCCTGGCGGACCCAGCCATTTCCGCCCAAGCAGGATTCAGATGATCTGTACATACAGAGGGGATTCACAGGAAACAATGCTGCATGTAATAATGTTTTATCGTGAATGATGCTTCTCATTGATATTAACCTAAACTCCTTAACCAGATATGTGCATATGAACACAGAATATTCAATTCAATTCAATCTTATTTATAGTGCCTAATCCTAACAACAAATATCTCAGGACACTTTACAAACTAGGTATAGACCACACTCTATGACTTATTTAGGATTTACATAGACCCAATAATTCCCCCGCTGAGTACACGGTGGCAACAAAAACCTTCCCTTTAACAGACAGGAACGTCGGACAGACCCAGCTCTGTGGAGCACGGACATCTGTCTGCACCTGTTGGGGAGGAAGAAAAGGAGAGAGAAAGAGAGAAAAGACGGACAGATGGACAGAGGGAGACAAAGACAGACACAGAGACAGACACACTTCCAGTAACTGTAAGAATATCTATTGTAATGTGAATATGACTTATATGTTATGGCAGTTAATACAGCAGAATAGTAGAAACAAGAACAGCTAAGGTGATAGATTATAATCGTACCAGGAAGCATCATGCAGGACCACGGCAGCAGGCACCACCACGATCAGCAGAGACCTGAGAGACGACATAGCACAAACAACTCAGAAGAAGTGAATTAGTAACATGCATTGATGAGACAGGAATGATACAGACAGAGAGGAGAGAAGCTCAGAGGATCAGGAAAAGTATTAGTATAATATGTAAGTAACTGGACAAGATTTTGGTACCAGAAGTGTTCTGGTTTACGTTTGTCGTCTGAAAAGTATTGACCAATCACATTTGAACTGGCTTTGGTTACATGCAGGTAAGCAGTCCATGGAGTTTTTTTATTCAATTACTTACATTCATATGCACATATCTGATCATAGACACATCGTCTCCCATCTCCATTCTTACATTTCAAGTTGCTAATTGGACCCCGCGCATGAAAGAGGACTTAGCTACACTGAAAATCCTAGAATATACGGGCAGTTGCCCCAAGACGGTAGCTGATGGGTTCAAAGATTGATGTCAGCCTGGCTAGTTACTGTTCACTCTTTACACTACGTGAGAGCTGCATTAAATTAGGGCTGCAAAGGCCCAAATAGTCGAACAGACACCGGTTGACCAAAAAATGTCATTGGTTGATTGGTCGCAGGATAAAAACAAAAAATTTGGAGCCGTTTCTTGTCAAAATTAAGTGAAAATCTATGTGACTGAAGGCAGGAGGGCTTTTAATTTGAAGGGCCGGGTACAGAAAGTCACACTCACTCACTGTCAGTGTTTTGTTTTTTTTGACATGGCAGGCAGGTCCTTTGGCTGTACATCACAGTTAATAATTAATAGAAAACGTGTTGGGAAAGATGTTTAAAATATGAAGAAGGTCACATGCAAACTTTGCAAGAAAAACTTCAACTATCAGTCGTCGGTGTATGTGCGTCGATTAGTCGACTAATCGCTCAAAATGGCGACCACTGGTCGACCCTACATCAAATCACTGCTTATTCAAACAAAACATTGCCTGATACAACTGTCTCACATTAAAAGCATTTAGCTAGCAAAACACTGGCTTTTATTGCGAAACAATCAAAGAAAATGCAATGTATGCCAATTGCAATTCCTCCTCTAATGAAAGTGTCACCTTTCGCTCGGTGCTCTGACAGTGTAGTATTTATTGGGATTGTCATTAGTATGCAGGTACTACAAAGAACTTTGTCTATTCTATCAGAAATAGAAGCAAAGCGAAAGTGAGAGCTGCATAATTCTTTATGGGACAGCATGTTCCTCTATCTTTGTTCCTCTGTTCAAGCTTCAGCTGCGGCTTGTGAGATCCAGTACTTACAGTCTCATGAAAAAAAGCATCTCATTATAACAAGATGATGCTTTTATAATGACACGATGCTGTGGCTGTGCTGCAGCTCTAGAGCATGTTCCTGTACATTTATAGCTTATTTATACGCTGAAATGGGATCTACATAGTAATAAAGCAGATGTTAGAACCAGTGCATGGTTTAAATGAGATAAACTGTCTTTCAGATGTACGAATGAAAGTCAAAAAGACAGTGTCATCAAAGTCACAAACTGAGATAGATGTATCAGCATTTGCAGATACTAAACATAAGCTCTTATAACTCCATTAATCCATAATCCTTTCCTCAAGTCAGGTAAATAGACTAAAGCTTTTATGTGGAACTTGGCAGTGGTAATATTGTATCATACTGATTATTAAAAATCTCAAGGGATATATGTGCAAAGTATTTTTTGTGTTACACTCAACCTGACATTCAGAAGGTCACACTTCTGTCTTTTTTGATTTTATTATGTTTAATATACCTATAATGTCTAAATGACTTAGCCCAAAGAAGACTTACTTAAGGATACTTTGGCCTGCCATCTGAGGGAAGTGTGAGTGTGATAGACATTTTTCACGACTAAAACGTATCCTCAACATATATAGAGTTTTAAGTGTTTTCTCCTTCTTATCCATTTTCACCGTAAAGGGGAACTGATGTTACACATCTTATTACAGGACTAAGCAAGTAAAAAAAAAAACGTTGTACAAAGCCTTTTGTGCATTACAAAATTTGTTGAATTGCCTCATGTGACGACAAAAAATTGGTATCAGTATTGGCTATTATCTCTGCTTATCTACATCAGTTAAATTATGGTTGTTGAGATGCTGGGGAGCTCACAGATATCCCCAAACCAAATACGTATTCCTTTTGAGAGGCAGAGATGTCTTTGCACCTGTGCCCCTGTGGACTACATTTGGTTGTTTGCCTGTTTGCTCATTTGCTTTCTTGCTATATAAGTATTGGAATTGAATAGTCAAAGCCGTTCTCATCAAAATAACAGTCAACAGTTGTTGTAATTCTCATGCAAAGCAAAGCACTCTCCTCTGTGCTGTCTGGCTGTGAAATAAGACCCAATTACAGGCGTTCTGTATTCACTCACACTGTGTTTTCTTTCCCATCCAAGTCATACCCATTTTGATGTCCTGTCAAGAGAGGTAAACAAAAGTATGAACTGACAGGTCAAAGGTTCAGACGCACACAGACATTCAAATAGCTGGCCAGACACAAAAACACACGGGTAGACGCTAAACTTTTAGTGACAGCGTGCCGCAGTGCCATCTTACAAAGCATTTGCGTTTCCAATTAAGTTTAGAGAAAGAGGAGTCTTGTGGAAAATGTTTGCCTCCGTATTGAATTAATTGTGCTCAGTCTGTGCCAAGGAGCTGGAAAAAAATAGCTCACATCGTTACATTCTGATGAACAAAATAATTGGCTTTGAAAAGGGAGGTAAACAGTGTAATAGCTCCATCTCAACTGGAACACAAAAAGGGAGGAGGCCGAGAAAGAGAGGTCCCTCTGAACAGATGCACACACATCTGATGTACTTACCTTGTTAACAGCATGGCAGATTAATTGTCACATCACATGGGGACATTTCCATTTCTGTGTGACTGCCACAGGCTCCCGCAGAGGCTGAGACAGGATGACCTTTTCACCACAAAGTAGTTGGACTCTCCTTGGCCACTACACGACCAGAAGCATTGTGGGACTGCGGCAGGATGATTGTGCTACGTGCTGCACAAACCCTTTCGGTAATTAACAAACATAAGTACATGACATTTAATTTGTTTGCATGCAGAACTGCTGTTCTTCTGTGCAATGCCCTTTCACCATGGCGTTGGACAGTAGAGCATGTGTGGCTTAAGATACAGGTAGAAGCAGGGTTGCTCTGACATATCACTGGACACCACAAGGGCTAAACCATTAAAGTACTTTGTTCGATCACAGAAGCATGAAATTGCTCCAACTGTCACTGTTGGGTCTAAATTGTGTGTGGCTAAAATTATATCAGTTAAGTGTTTTTTAATGTGAATCTTTAAACTATCTTTACCTGTGGTAAATGTCACTTTGTGCAGGGATGATTCTCCAGAATATTGATCTGAAATTTTTTTTAAAGGTCCCATAAACCTATTTTCCTGATTAAATTCATATCATGAGCATTGAGGCTCTTTAATGCACAGATTTTCTGCCAAATATATATAAGTTGTGGTTATTTCACAGGAGAGGTTTAGTCATGAATATTTAATGTTATAGAAACATTCTAAAGATTTCCAACGACATTAAACGGCATTAAAGATATCTCTAATTCATGGACCCAAACAAACAAAAAAATCATGAATTCACATGATTGAGAATGTATCAGAGAAGTCAAACTCAACGCTATTTAGCCAGAGAGTGTGGACACATTTTCAGGTCTAGGGTCATGAGAAGTGAGAGGAGTAAACAGCCCCAAGCATAATCTGAGCTGAACAGATGCGAGGAACAAAAAAGAAAGCTCTTCTTCCAAGACGTATTTTAAACAGGAAAATGAATTCACATTGCAAAGCATTTGACATTTGACCATTTTGGTTCTCGACCCTCACTTTGGGATAGACTGCTCTAATTAAATATGGACAACTCACTGTATTTCTTATAAGTATGGGTATTGTATATAACATTGGATTCAACTTAATGATGGGATACATATGGTAACATATATACTAACGGACATGGTCACTACTTCCTCTCCTTCTTTGCCTTTTTTCTGAGTGCCCATAACAGCACTGGCGCTGCAACTGCACACAATGTGATCATGTAATGGCTAGTGTCATTATTTGTCAGTGGTGGGAGGGAAAAAAAATCACTCTTAAATTGTCAATTTGTCCTCAGGATTTTCAAGGCCATTTATGAAATGTACGGAGGATGATTTGGTATTTAAGACCTGTATTTCTCCTATTTCTTCATCTGCCTGCAAGTGTGGAAAAAAACACCTGGGACGTCATTGAATTTGAAGATATAAAGTCTTTATCACCTCTGATCTTCTACCTCTAATGCCTCTGTGTTGCACAGGTCAGTATTGCTAATCAAGACTTTTGTATTTTCTTCCTTATTCTGTCACGTTGCACTCATCATACTTCCTACTTCTTCTAAAAAAAAAAATAATATCCTGTTATTTTTTATATATTTATGTGTGCTATGGATTTTTCCACCTACATGTGATGCGCAACACAGATGAATTCTATTTATATGTAGTCCTTTAATGTTACAGTGTACTAATTCTCTGGATAATTGTGACTGTATGGCAAAGCCCTAAAAGCCCAACAGTTACATATTTATCTATTAGCAAAACGAGCCCTAAGGTAGGGAGACCAAATGAGATCATTCTTCAGGCTCATTAAGTTAAGGTGACTTAATGGAAGGGTAAACTAATCAATTATGCAAACCTGTTCTACATGATGTTGAGAAAGCCTTTGTCTATCTACTTTTATTTATACGGTGTATATTGTTTATTTGTTGGCTTTTGTAAAAGTCTTAATGTTCTTTTATGCTTTAGTGATAGAAACTGAAGACCATGTTTAAATGGTGAACCAATACAAAAGGGGGTGAATGCAGTGAGTGTGTGTCCAGGCTCGTCTCCAAGCAAGGCTACATGTTCTCTTGCTTCAGCCAAACTGGAAGGTTTTTTGTTTTCAGTTTGTAGGCACAGGTGCTTCTGGAAGGAAGGCTCCCAATGGTTGTGGCAGAAGCCGTGGTCATCAGATTCTGCAGACGCTGATAGTGAAAAGAGGCCAGTAATTCTTTGGCAGCCATGCAGGTCCTTCCTTATACACATTTTCCTGAAAGCAGAGGACAAGAAAGAGACTATGGGAGCTTGCCTGCTATTGTTCCTTCCCAATTGAACCTTGCAGTGGTAGTGAATGGCTTTTACTGGTGCCTTTGGCATGTGAGGCCTACAGAAAGCTGACAAGCTTCCAGCCCCAGCTGTGTGCCATGAGCCTCTTGCTTTTAAATTGGAAAACACAAATGTTTTAAAGCTGCTTGGACTTGCAGGATCAGGTTGGGCTGACATGATCAAAATTTCTCAACTGGTAGACTTTTGAGATACACTGCTGCAATATCACAGACTGTGAAGAAAGGGAGAATATGGAAAGTACAGTGTGACAACACATGTATAGGGCCAATGTTTTTTGTTTCACAGTTGCTACTGCAGCACTGCCTGCCTTTCTACACTGAGTTTTGCCTATGATAGTGGCCACACATAGGAATTTTTATTTAATCATAAATTTATATCTAAATTAGTTTTTCACACCAAAAACGTTCAATGTGTCAAGCTGCTATTCAAAATCAATGTAATTGACGCAATGACACGCAATGTTGCTCCTTCGCGTCCTTTGTGCCCTTTGCTCCCTTCGCGTCCATTGCGTCCATTGCGTCCATTGCGTCCATTGCGTCCATTGCGTCCATTGCGTCCGTCGCTTGAAGTTGAAAAATTTGTACTTTTAAAGCAAAAACACGTGACAGTGTACTGCGAAAGCCAATCAGTGTTGAGATTGCAGTAAGCCTCATTGAGGGGCTCACCAAAGCTGCCATTGTTGCAGTCCTTGTGGGAAATCAGACCGTTCCTGTGGAAATAATATAATGGATATAACTCTGACCTATGGATGGCAGCGACGTGCCTTTAGGCATCTAGTCTGCCCGAAATCCAGAAGAAGAAAAAGAAAGCTGTCAATGCAAAGTAAAAGATCCTGGTCAGATCTACCGGAGACCGGGCAGCACCTGTACAGCTTCGGAGGTTAAATCACTGACGGACTGATCTCACTAGAACACAACGGCTCTTAAAGAGCTCTTCTTTAAGAGCCCCACACTTCCTATGAGAGCTAATTTCTGTTCTTTTAAAAGCATTCAGATCTGCGGTTAGCACTAGCATAACTTCCATTTATCACAACAGAAGAGTAGGCTGGTAAGCTTCAGTTAGCTAGCGATGATCGAAAATGTGACAAATGTGAGCAAGCGGCGTAATACTTGCTTTATTGGCGATTTAATCCCCCCTATTGCTCCCAGTGTTAATGCACGGTTAGATAGAGAAGGTTGAAATACTGTTGAGTTCAGTACAAATATCTGTAACATATTCTACATATACATCAAAACTGTAGTGAAAGTGCTGTTGTGATGTCAATATGATTGTCAAAAGACCATTAACTCTACTCTCATAGCCTCTTTTTGCTGTCAGCCACTCGCTTGTTACGGTAGAAACAGGCGAGACATCAAATCTCTAGATGTTCAAAAGATGACACGCAGACGAGCCGTGCTGCTCAGGTGGATTTCAAGAAACCGGTGTTGGATGAAGTGAGGGACATACTGTTTTGTTTTTGTAGGTAGAAAGTACTAAAGCAGGTTGCATTATAGATTACTCTGTTGTATCAGTAGTAGTCTAGTTTCCATGTATACTAATAAACGAAGGAAAAATAAACATTCTCTTGATAAAAACCATAGCTGGGCTTGGAAAGCGAAGATGTTTAAAATGATCAAAAAGGTGTGTAGTTTTCATTTGAGTCCTCACACTATGTCATGGCAAAAGATCTGGAAATTTAAGAACACTCAAGATGCAGAGATGATGATGAGCCATTATTAGTTCTAAATAGAGATGTGAATTGTGACCCTGAGTGCTAAAGTGCTTGGATAAATACATTGAACATGCTGAATATCTGAGGAACCAGGTTGTTCT
This sequence comes from Echiichthys vipera, assembly GCF_963691815.1. Classification (NCBI taxonomy): domain Eukaryota; kingdom Metazoa; phylum Chordata; class Actinopteri; order Perciformes; family Trachinidae; genus Echiichthys; species Echiichthys vipera. Next base: position 8,368,855 of record NC_139846.1, read on the forward strand.
CATCTACTTACTGTACAGTACATATACTGTAGCTACTATTTAACTTAACCATCACCTTTTGTTGTCTTAGCTTTCACAGTTGCATACCAGTTGCTGTTTCACAGTTCTGGACATAGAACATATTTTGTTGTTACACTAACTATATGAATTATATATAGAGTATATAATTGTGCCACACATATGAAATGGTTTTCTGAGGAAAACATACATAATGGAGCAGTAATGGACCTCAGGAAATGGGGCAATGTACCCTTTCTTTTCACATCTTATTGACATATTTCCCCTTCACATGACGAACATTACTTAAAACCTTTGCAGAGCTAACATTAAAAATGTATGTCTACCATCTGAGTACTGTTTCGCAATCATTAAATACTACTACTACTACTTTGTGGATACTTTTTTTTTTTTTTTGTTATTTCTCGGAGCAAAAGACAGCTTTTTTTAAGTCAGTCATTCACCAGAAATGTAATTATTACACCTTCCAGTAACTCAGTAAGGACAAATACCTTAAATGAAACAGAAAGAGATTTTCGGCCAACTTTCATTCAAGCACATGACTTTTAATTATTGATGGTCCTTAATGAAAAAATACGCTCATATTTTTACTGCCCATGATGTAGAAACAGTGTAGTGCATCATCTATTCCTCCACTTCTATTTGTGTAAACTGTCATTTTCACACAGAGAACAACAATACAGTGCAGTATGTGCTTCTTTTGTTTTGTTTTTTTGTCTTTGTGTCAATTCGCTGCAATAGAAAACAATAATCTGAAATCTTATAAGAGACTATTTCTTACCTACTTTTCATTCTGTGCTAGATAACTAGCTGCTCATCATTTTAATTGTGAATTGTTAGCACTAGAAAGAAGATGCAGATGCTGACTGTGGCTCTTTCTGCACTTGCATAAACAGCCAGTTGTGACAAGAACGCTGCACTTACTCATCAGGGATTTGTAACGCACACACACTAACAACATGAATATTAATTATGCTTCCAAACTATACACAAGGGGCTTAGCTTGTATCTAATTATCACTTTCAGATTAATTCCTAAGCCACTTGGAAGGAGTCAGATTTTATGCACATTTGTTTTCAAATTAAATCTGAGAGATGAGGAAAAAGTACACGAAATATGAGGGAAAGCTAAATTTGTAACCTCGTTTACATGTTACATGTTGGAAAACCAGCTTTTGTGCAACATTATACAGGCAAAAGTGCTGATGGTTTTATGTATTTCATCCTGTGGATGGTCCATTTTTTCCTGGAGACCCTACTGGTGTCAGACATTTTGGAAAGAGAAGTGTTAAAGCAAAAAAACACAGCTATGATCACATGAGAACAAAAACATTTAGAGGTTTGCTTTTCTCACCTTTACTACCACCTGAATCTAAAGGAACACATCGTTTTTATTTTGTGTCTTTTCAACAAATTTTCTTTATACTGTACACATGAAAACAGAGCACAAACAAAAAAACAGTGTAAATGCTCTAATACACGTCCTTTGCTAATTACACACCTTTAATCATTAACGTAAACAGTCCCTTTAAGCTTTGTCCATTGATGATTTTAATAAGTGTACCAGCTGAGTTGCAGTAGACGCCTCTAAGCAAAAACAGATTTGGTTTGTTTTAATGAAATAAACATTACTAGCTCCATCTCAGTAGGGTTTTACAGCACTGCTGTGTAAAGTTTGCCTCCCCATAATATGGGGAGAAGGAGAAAACAGCTTTGTTAAGTTTGAAGACTATTAATTTTCACACTATCAAAGGCTTTTTTATGAACCTAGTATGAGGAGTGACATTTCTGAACCCATGGAGGAGCATGAAAAAAGCAATGCTTTGAATGCATATTCAGACCATTTTCTTTCTGCTCAGGTGTTCCACTGTGTCGAACAGTAACGCCAAACTTCATCAGAGTTGCGTTAAAAAATCTAACATGATTCCTATAATCATCTCTCAGTTGTATATTTCCAGTCACAGCGGCAATGCTGTTTTATGTGTAAAAATGTGCATTAGAGCTAATTTATATAATTTACGTGACAGTGAGACAAAATACACACAAGGCTTTGCTAATTACATCAGCTAGAGGAGAGATGAAGGCGACTGATGAATGTGAAGAAGCAGACGGTTGAGATCATGTTCCAATAAGCTGATAATTAGGCCTGTGTGTCATCCTACTGCTGCACTGTGGGACCACATTTGTTGATTGGTTTTGTTTTGGGGCATCTTCTTCACTTTTATTCAAAAGCAGACAGCTAAGTAAGCAAGTATAAAAGCAGAATGTTTAAAAAAAATGAATGAAGTCAAGTTGATATAGTACATTTCATACGACAGTATGTAGAATAAATGTGCTACAAAGTAAAAAAGGTAATGATATCTCAGCATCTTATCTGATTAGCATCACGTAGTAGTAACTATAGTAGAGTGTAAACACAAACTGGAAATATGAAAAGGTTATGCAAGATTATTTTACAGGGTTTAAGACGGATAATTAAAGAGGCACCACCTGTTTTAAACTATGCTACATTATTTCTATATCTTCATCGGTTTTTCGAGGTAAGTTAAAGAAAATAAGCATAATAATGTCATCAATTATCTTATGGGAAGTGTAGGATTTACAACCCTATGAAAATGCAAAGCTAAATTGCATAGAATACCCCTGTAGATATAAAGACAATCATTTTATCACACTTTTATTGCAGTAAGCAGTTTTATAATGTGTCTAGCGTCATAGACATTAAAATTATAAGAGATAAAGCTGCGTCATCAGCATAATGGTGTTAGGTTTGAGGGGGAGCATGCACAAAGAAAACAGGAGTGGAGCAAGAACTGAACCTTGTGGAACACCACGTGTTAAAGAGAGTCAATTTGAAGTTGTAATGACATCATCTTCAATATTTTCAGCTGGTTCGTATGTATAAAAAAAAGGATAAAACCGTATTTGAATATAATGTCATTGTATTTACAGGTGGACAGATGCAACATTTGATGCAAATTAGCATGAAGTCTTCAAACATATTTATCATATGGTTCCCCACCCATTTTGAACTGTATTCCTTCTTCTGGTTTTCAAGTTCAGAGCTTAAAGTCCCGTTCTGGCAGTGAGGGTAATAATAAAAACACAGTTTTTTTGACAACTGGCTGGTCTAACACAGCCACATGACGAATTGCGAGAAAACAAGAAATACCATTTTCTTTTAAAAATACTCAAGAATATTTTTAAATTGAATAACATAAAACAATGAACATAAAGGTGAGGAAAACATAGGGCAAAGGGAGAAGAGATAAGGTAAGATAATCTTATTAGTCCAACAGCAACGACATATTCAGTGTTACAAAGAAAAACAAAACAATAAAATAAGCGACTGAACGGTTGATTTCACATAATGATTTTGCACAGTTTGGTGTGCAAGGACATTGCACATGAGTGAGGTGTCAGTGGTGAAGCTGAAGAAAAGAGAGAAAAAAGACATATAATCATAGATACATTAATTATTAATGGGCTCATGTATGTAACTTAAATATTCCATCCGTTTCCAAACTCCACACATTATTCACTTCTTCCATCATAGCTCCACAGCACCAAGTACAGTACTTTTTTTGAGACTAGATGTGTGACCTACAAGTGTAGTCAAAATAGTTGGTGTATCCCTTTGTGACTGTTAGAATTAAAGAGCTTTACAGTATCATAACAAAAAAATCAAGGAGAAACAGCCGCAAAAAACACGAAACAAAGAGTTTGAGGTTGGAGGGGGGGGGGGGGGGGGGTCGTATTCCCAGTGAAGCAATGTACAGTATGCTGTATTACAACAATTAGTATTCATAACTGTTCGTTATATAGATGTATGGATTATGAATAATGTACACTCTCATTGCATGTCTAACAATCTGTCATCACAACAGTTGACCTTTCTAATTGTAATTGAAACAGATTTCCTCCGACCTCTTTCCTTTCACAAGTCTTTCCTCTCATCCTAGTTTGTATTCCTCGCCGCTCTTCCTCCTGGCATACACATTACTAGTTGCTTTACCCCCTGCTGTGCCTCAGTTGTTTGTCATGCAACAATGAAAGGCACATGCTGAACTCCATGTAAACCTGTTGTCGTTGCCTTTTTTTATGTGCGGAAATTCTAGGCTTTTTGAAACTTCCACGGCTCGTTAGTGGTTTTCTGGGAGGACTGCTGTGTTTTACTATGTCTATCTGCAAATAATGAAACATAATTCTGCAATGTGTTTATGTTTTGTTGTGCTTCTCCGCTTCACAACCAGTTATTTTTCACGTAGAGAAAGACGGAGCCTCGGTGATTAACTGTGATGACAATGAAAATGCATCCTCGAACATTTGACCTTGACAATTTTTTCATGACAGCTATTTTCAAGTAACTAAAGCAGTGATTTTGATTAAAAAAATAGAATTACCATCTTGGACTTTTATGCTTCTGCCCACCAGTCAGTTGCAGTTTGCATCCATGTCTGTCCAGACTCATAATACATGTAGTGAAGAGTTTTTTGCCGCTTCTGCTCCTGAGTTATGCTGTCAAACGATAAAAAAATGTTTTTGCAGAACATCATGATGTCAAATTAAAGATAACATAGAGTTTTTGGCCAGTTCAGCCAAATGCAATTAAATTCCTTCAAGGCGTTCATGATATTGGGGATGGATGTGAGGTCACAGTAACATTGACTTTTAACCTCCAAATTCTAATCAGTTCATCCTTGAAACAAAATGGACTTTTGTGCCAAATTTGAAGAAATGAAACTTGAAGACGTTCCTGAGGTATTTTGTGCACAAGAATGGGACGGTCATACAGTATGGACGGACAACCCCAAAACTTAAAAAAACTCATAAAAAAGTGTTTCTCTTTTTCAGGACGGCCAACAAACTGTGTGCCCTTTAAAGTAAACAAATTTTAGTAAGACAAGAAAATTTGCTGCCCAGCATTTTGAGATATTGTTGTATATTTAGGCAAAAATTCACAGCCTGACTTTACATGTTTTGACATTCATGCATTGCAGCCCTCCAGGAGACCAGTTTGGTGCTCGCTGATTTATGTTTCAGTGCGCGCTCAGATTTTAATGAACTGTTTCTCCTAACACCTCCTCCTGAGAAAATCACAACACCGACAGTTAATGCAGCATGGTGCAGAAAAGCCTTTCTCCAAAACAACACATTTACGGAGTTATTATGAGAAATTAAAATTATAATAGTGTTGTTTTTTTGAGGAAGCAGTCGTCACAGTATTATGAGTAAAAATGGGAAAAATTAGATCATATTGTTCCCCAATACCTTTCTTCTGTTGTCATTAAAACAAAGAGAGCTCAAAGATCATATTCAGTTACAGACGAGACATCTAAATGAACTGAATGCATTTGTGTCCCATAACAGAAATAAATAGTTTATCATGAACAAACTTAAACACATGGATTCAACTTTACAATCATCATTTCAAGACCTCATATTTATTCAGCATTTCCATTTTCTTTGTTCTTATGCTTATAGAATCTATTTCAGTACGTTAACAAGGAATCCAAACACGATTTTTGAATGTGTCTCGTACAATTTGTTCTCCAAGGCCTGATTCACCGCAGGCAGCAAAGCTTGAAAAGGAAACTTTCTCAAGGACAAAAAGGAAGCACTTAAAATGAGTGAGTAGAGGCAATGCGGTCCATAGACTGTCTCAATGAGAAGATGTGTAATTAATTCATCTTTTCTCAATTCCATTGCCTGTCAGCCATCCCTGTGGCATGCTGCGCCTTTATTATTTTGCCATTAATGACAACTCACTATCAATCACAAAGAGTTTCTTAACTCTCAGCTGCTTGATTATGGACTGCTCATCTTCCCGTCTTCAACAATGAGTAATTGCCTGGGATCAGCTTGGGGAGTCGATGACAAATGAAGGTTAACAAATGAGGACTTTGAAGTATCTTGTCTAAATGCGATTAATAACTACTTGTCAAATTGTTTAGGCAACAGGACAGAGGAGAGATTTCTATGTGGTCAACATGGAAAAAACAGGATGTCCGAAGATTGTGATGGTGTTGGCATATGTCTGAGGATTCAGTGATTATCATCAATGTTCCAGAGATGCAGGCTAAAGGAAGATGGAGCAAGTGGAAGAAGCAAGTGCAGAGAGAGATTTTTCTACAAAGGCCTTGGGCTGAAAGGAAGCTCTGATAAGGCTTCTAAGTGTGTAAGTCTATGCCAGGACTTGCACTGTGGTGTAAAATGGAATCATAACAGACAAGAAAAGATAAGCGAGGAAAATAATCATTCTTTCAGCCATAACATAATAGAAAGATCAATCTCACCGTTGCAGCTATTAAGACTTAAAATCACACAAATTAAAGTCTAAACAAAGTGTTCTGTGGAAGAAACCCGGAGAAAACCCACTCAGACACGGGGAGAACATGCAAACTCCACACAGAAGGGCCCCAGCCAGGAAATTCAAACCTCGAACCCTCTTGCTGTGAGGCGACAGTGCTAACCACCATTCCACCGTGCCACCAAATTTGCACGATATTTTAACAAATAAAGTCTCAGAACAATTTTACAAAAGCCTGAATTAATACTGTGCAATATGTTTTGTTGAATGACCAGAGCCAGCCGGACTAATGGCGTCTAATTCTTTATGATGAAAAATTACTCAACTGTGGTACATTAAGTATATTGGTCGGGAATAACTTGGCATTAACACTTGCTTCAAAAATAATTGGATAGGGAATACACACATAAATATATATATATATATATATATATATATATATGCACATACACACACACACACACACACACACACACACACACACACACACACAGGTATATTGTTTAAACCCAGAAAACGCTTTGGATTTATAACGTCTGTTCTCTAAAGTTTCCCCTGTTGATTGGGGGATTTGCTAAATAAATGAATGCATCCTTTGCTACAGTAGAGGCGAAGAAAAATGTCTGACAGCATGATGATATTGAGTAGAGAGAAAGTAGGGACAGGAACTGTGAAGTATCAGTCTGGGTTTCACCACAGAGCTGGTGACTCAGCACAGGCCGGCAGTGGATTTCAATAAATCAAAAAGCTAACTGGACTCACAGGGTGGCCTTTGCCGAGTGTTTCTCAGTTCAGTAAGTCAACAAAGAGCTGAGTGACAGTTTTGGAGAGGAGCCGGGGAATTATCTGCACACATCTGAGTTGTAAGCAACTTCAATGCATATTCCTTACTTTACATGTTTTCCCACAATGCACTCCCCCTTTGATTTGTTGCTAGAGTAAAACCTATCCCGGATTTACTGTTCAGGTCAACAGCAGGTACTGTAAGCACTTTAACAAACAATCCTCGGACAAATTCTGTAGCCACCAATCCAGAAAAAAAAAGCTGCTTAAGATTTACTTACTTACTTTAGATTTACACTTAAATAAAAGCAGACATTTAAGTATGTACACTGCGCCATGTTTGAAGCCTTTTATAGGCTGCTGTGAGTTTCCTAAACATATAAAATGGTAATCATGCTTTGGTTTCCAGAAGCAGATGTTATAGAGAAAAGAAAAGAAAACATTTAAAAGGATGTTTTGCAGATAACTATTTCCCTTATTCTGCTGATAGAAAATATAATGCAAACAACGTTATATTCCATGCAAAAGGTGTTTAGTGGTGCTAATTAATTGTTTATGAAAAACAAAACAAAAAACTTTTGGAAGGCAGAATAAGAAAGATGATAAGATAATATAAAACTGCCTTCAACACTATACAGTATCAATGCAGTCTTTTTCCTCAGTAATGGTAACTGGGACAGGCTTCGGGTTAAAGGTGGTCTCCAGTTCCCCAGTGAGTGTCAACTTCTCTCACAGTCTCCTTGAGCAAGACACTAAACCCTTAATTGCTCTGTGGCTCTGTGCTGGCCAACTCCACACTCTATGAACACATTCGTATATATACAAGAACTATTGCATTGTTTGTGCTTTAGATATGTGAGGAGCAAAGGCTATATCTGTTTATAATACTTAAACTAAAACGTATTAACGTATAAGAAAGCAACTGCTAACGTCATTTAGCGTATGCCTAGCTTGAGGCGTGTGCATGTGATATTGTAACATGGGCGAATGGGGAGGGGGGATCTGTGGGGTGTGCACGAACTATGCCTGAGAGTCAGCTCTGTGATAAGTGGACAGGATGATACAGGTGCTGTGGATTTTTGCAAATCAAACAACAAGCTCTACGTGCACGTAGCATAGTGTTGGTTTCAGTGAATATAATCAAAAAAATGTTGCAGACTGAACGTTAAATTAAAACTGAATTAATAAAACTCTTGCCATCATAAGCATTGCCTATCCTTACAGATCCATTTAAGCAAAATTGACTTCCCTTTCAGCACTGACAAGATCTATTTCTCTACATAACTTAAGTGAATTCAAAAGAAGCTGTGAATTCCATTGAAAGAAGCAAACGAAATCACAAGCTCTACTAACGCAAGCAAACATAATTAACGGGCACAGAATCTGACAGTGCACCTGTTATAGTCCTAAAAACTCATCCTGCCTGAGGAGTAAATCTGCTGCAGATCTGCTTCTTCTATAATGATGCCGCCCCTCTAAAATTGTAAAATTGTGCCATTGTCTAGGCTTTCTGTAAAATGCAAGCAATTTAATGTTACCTTTCACACCGCTGTGACCGTGCCCAATGGATGTAGCTTTCACTTCTTATTTTTTTCATGAAGCTCCAGTGAATCCTGCCCTCAGTGCTCATGGACCTGCATCCTAAGTTGCTGCTGTGTTTCAGCGCATATACATGGAGCTCCTGTGTGTATGTGCGTGTGTTTGTGCGCTCAACACTTGACTATAATGAGCTCATGAAATCTTCCGGACTGCTCTAATAGCTGCATTCTAAGCCATACCCCAGGGCTAAAGGGTTGCGTTTGCGTCTGTGGGAGCCGAGGCGAGCACCAGCGCCTGGCAGCCTGCAGCCAAGCCATCCATCAGCACAGCTTAGGCCATTGCTACTGCTCAGCACCGTGGCAGAGGCGCAGGCTGACACACACTGCCCTGGTTGGAAATGCAGAGACAAATCGCACTTATACAGTACAAGTTGACTTTCATTATCTGGGAGTAAGAAAGGAGGCACATACAGTTGTATTATATTTTGACATTTAGCCGGAATTACTTACCTCATCTAGAGAATACCTTTAAAGATTCCAGTAATTCAAAATGGAAAAAAGAAATATGAAATGCCTGTGTAAATATCAACTATACGGTATATATTTGGGAAAGGAAGTTCCACAGTGTTATGTACTGCAACCCGTATCAGTATGGCTGTGGAAATGCCAAGCTCATTACCATCAACCAGCCCGGCTTGATGAAAACTAAGCTGTGATTTCAGAAGAAGCTGATATGAGAGGGGAGGATTAGCAGCCTGTCAGCATGCTGGAGGAAAATTCAGACAAAGCCCTGCGTAGCTGTCTGTGGAATCGAAGTTCATCTTTATTAAAGAATCTAATGAGAGGATTGTCCAAATACAGCATCAAATAAATCACGCAGGATCAGTGTAGCAGATACAAAGTTGTTTTTTTCTTGAAATAGAAATATCTGACTCTGAGCCGATAGCCTCAGATAAGAAATATTTAGCTTGATCGCCACTTTCTGAAATTTATTTTCATCATTTTAGACAAGTTTGTAGTTTCATTGATCCTAATCACTGGTGCATACATGGCACAACCCCTGGTGATTAATTTGCCTGAGTTATTACAAAGCTCATAATGACAAAGCTACACTTATCTCACATATATGTCAGTGTAATGCTGAGCAGTCAAACCCTTTGTTTCTGAATTCTTATGTCGCTTCATGTGAAATACTTAAAGCAGTAAAACCAAGCAGAGAAATGCAGTTTTAAATGCTAATTTTCCTCAAGACAAAGACTTCATGGCCAATACATATTGAACATGAAAAGACAGCGGAGGCAATTAAAGAGGGAACAAGTCTTGATTTCCAATATTAATCAGAATTTGTATGTATGGCTTGTTAAGTAATGTAGTCAATTCATAATGCCTCACATAAGAGATAACAAAAGCAGTTTACAGCAGGTATAAAAGCACTTAAAATAATCAGATAAATCTTCACATAAAATAATTTATTTTCTCGAAGCGTGTCTGTATAGTCCTTGAGTGTGACAGCAGGAAGAAGGGAGCAATGGCCATCGATCGTAGCGGTGATTGTTAGGAGGCAGTGGATTGAATCTAACAATCACCCGCAATTACATTGATTGGATGAATCTCCAATGGAGCAGCACGGCTAAACAAAGAGGAAGCAGTGGGAGACCTGGGAGGACATTGTGAGGTGATGAATGATTCACTGTGTATTCTGCACCTGTAATTTTGTTTGACAAGCTGATGAGACTGCGCCGCGTGCCACACTGCATGCTAATACGGTACACTGTAGTCCTGACCGCCTATTAGAATCAATTTTACCACCTAATGTGCTGAAAGTTGGAAAGAAAGAACACCATGTGAGAAGATGAAGAGTAAAAGTGGCCTCACCCTATTAATGGTTCAGACATCAAGATGTTGGAGCATGTTATCAGTCCCTCCATGTGCAAGAAATGAAAAACCCTCTTGACAGCTTATAAAATGACCATTTTGTGTCCTATCTTCCCTACACCTGTTCATCACTCACATGTTCTACCGCACTCTCTGTCCAGAAATCATATCCTATCACCCTCCTCCAAGACTGACAAGACTGTCTTCCCCCATATTTTGTTTCATTCCTTTCCCATACGTCTAAATCCTTCCATCTGGACGAAGCATGTGCACAGCGACTCATGCCAGTTGTGAAGACAGGCATGCAGCATATTAACAATCAGTGAGCTGGTTGGTGTTTAAGAGTGGATAAACTGGTGCACCATTCGATTCAGCTTTAACATCTTGCAAGCCCTACAGAACTTCTCATGTGTATAATGTGATTTTGAAAATGGCTGAATATTGTTATTGTTTTTATAACTATGCCAATACAGGATAATATATACAGGAAGTCTGCTTAAAATGGAAAGCAGTTATGGCAGGAAGAAAACAAATACATTTTTGGAATACTTATAATCAAAATATTGTTCGGAAGAATTGAGGCTGGAGTTAGATTACATTTCAATTCCAGCACCCATGCAAAGAAGTCTTTTATAGAACCATTTATCTACATTTGCAATGCAGTAGAAAATATTTAGCGTTGACATGCTTGTTCTACTCGGTGCTGACCGTCTTTTTTGACAGGGTGAAGTTAGCAACTGAGTAGGATTTTCCTAACAGTCAATAAATGGACCTTCACGAAAGTAATCACTTAAAGTGAAATTCCGGGGTAAAATCATCCCAGGGTCTTTTTCTGCAAATACACTCCATCGAGACAATTTTTTAAAACTATTAACGGAGAAATCCGGTAGAGTCACTAACATCCGAATGCAACTAACACTGATTAGCTTGGGGCAGCACGGTGTAAGCATTAAACAGCTTTTTTAACCACTAATACTGCTCAAGATAACACCAAACCTCTGCAGTAGCATGAGAAGACACGTTAAGTGATCAGCTCCTTCCTTTTGGATTGCATTTAGTAATTGACTTGGATGGACTTTACTATGAGAGGAGCTGCTACCGGGGCCAGTTGGTAAGTCTTTAAAACACTCTTAATAAACTCTGGGTTCACTAACTACGTTGTTGATGCTTCGGTTAATGTGTAGGGACTCTTATCATGCTACTGTAGAGGTTTGGTGTTATTTGGAGTAGTATTAGTGGTTAAAAAAGACGTTTTAGTGTGTCTTTTTTTGACTCATTTTTTCATATTCTGCAGCTCCAATAACGATCAAACAGAGTTCAGGTGTGGGTGATACAAGCACTCAGAGAGGGGCGTGGCAGACCTGAGACAGTGAGAAACAGTCAGAGCCCTCTTTAAAAAAGAAGCTCGAAGAAGGGAGGAATAGTAGCTTTAACATGATGGATTATATGAGTTGGGGAACTATACAACATAAAAACAAAACTAAATAAAAAAATAAAAAAACAACAGGCTATTCCATGGTATCAAAATGAAAAAGGATCCAAACATTTTGTCTGAGGTCAGATGATCAGTCAGCAGAAAAACTGTGCCGCAGCCAGAAACAAAACTTTGGGGTCTTATTTGTCAGCCAGTTAAAAGCCCCTTCATTTGTCTCTCTGCTCTGCGATGCGCCCACTCTGCTCTCTCTTTTGCCTTTTCTAACACATCGAAGTTAGCAGGAAAGATGTGCGTGTGGAACACATGTTGTAGTCGACACTTTGAATTATAAAGTAAAATGTTGTTTTTGTTTGCTTTGGGAGCAACAGTTTCCATAGAATTAAAATTACATTCTAAAAAAAAAAACCTTCCATTTGTACACTTTGCTTTCAATTTCCAAGCAAAGCAGATGGAGCTGGCTTATTTTTAAACAATCTACAATTACAGAGTGCACAATCAATGCCTACAACAACTGCCGGCAGCACAGAGTCTCTTTGGCAAAGCCAGTAGCTAACGCCTCATCAAGTCCCATTAATGCACTGGCAAGAAGAATAAAGGAAGAGAGCAACCAATTTCATGTATTTACACTTGTTGTTTCTTTTCAGTGCCACTACTTTATATTAACACAGTGTGTTAGTCATAACTTTTTGTTATGACTAACACATCATATTGCGTGAGAGTGTGTGCAATGCATTCATTTTGAAGTTTTACAGTCCAATGCACCCTTGATAAATGTTTCCCCTGTGGATCAGTAAAGTCGAGGAAAATGGAAAATGTCAGCGTTTAAAGGGATAGTTCAACCAAAGCAGCAAGATTATATTGCGCTTCTGTAAACTGAGTTAATTTGAGTTCCCTTTGGTAAACAGTTGTGCTATGTAGCCTATTAGGCCCTTCCATTGGTTCTTTTGGCCATGCAGAGCTGCTGATTCATTTTTGCATTACCAGTTTTAGCAAAATGAGCCTCACAGAGCTGGACTTTCTCTAGAGTAGGGCCAAAGAATGCCCAACTTGCCTCCAAGCGGGCAAGCATGTGTCGTCTTGCTGATCACAGTCAACCCACTGACGATCCCCCTTCTCCCCTCACAGAGAGCTGGTTTGCCAGACTCAACTTGTGTCTGTGCAGCAGTACAGCAGAGAGAAAGATGTTTTAAAAACTCTCTGTGTTCAGCTCTGAGTAATTTTGTGGATTATACCTGAATCTCAGTGGTTTGAAGTCTAGTTTCTCTCCGGTTTGTTCTGTTAGATATCTCAGCTGAGTCGTCTTTACTTAAGTTACTGCTGATGAAAACCCAACATTTCCTAATTTTGCTTCTTCTTAATAAAATCTATTAAATGACAACATAATAGGGGAATTTTACAGTGAACAATTTATAGGAAATAAAATGTATTTATACAAGTGTCCAGTAGGAGTAGTTTGTACAATAGAGCAGTTTATCATTCTCTTATTGATTTTCACAGCTTAACTAAACCTATTTAGGGCTTGTTTACAAAAAACTTTCTTGTCTGTATGTTTAAGTTATATCTCAATGACAACACTTAGGAGGCTGAATTTTATTTGTAACTTTTTATTTTTTATTTTTTTGGAGGTTAAAGTTTATGAATAATTAGGGCCACGGCCTCTTGAGTGACAGCTAGCTGCTGGCTGTCACTTCTCCCTGGAGGCTAGTTGTCAGGATTAGCATGTTTACTCAGTCATCTTGACCTGGACTGCGTTCGTGTGGTGGTGTTACCATAAGTGACAAGATGGTTTTCTCTTCAATCGATTGTACAAACAGATGGTTTAGGAACACAACATGTTAACGTTATCTTTGCTATGCTGATTAAATAGTCGCACTTGCACCATGCAGTACAGCCTGCTATCGATGGCACATACACTAAATGCTAATCTGGAGCAGCGGGAGGATTCGGGCCGTGAGGATCTGTGTTTTACAGTCTATGAGCATGGTACTGTGTTGAATACATAGGTTGAATATCAGTTTAAATCACAGATCATAAATGCTGGCTGCCTGCACTTCAATCCCGGAGCGTAATCTCAGCTAGAGACACGGGAGGGCCTGCACTCGACTTGCCGAGCTGTTTTTTTTTCTTTTTCCCAAAACTTTATTTCATAAGATAGCTTGTGTAATTTTGCTAGAGACACAGGACTCCCACTCCCGTTTATCTAGTAGCATGTGCTGTTAGCCTAGCTCCGAGGCGGTGGAGCTAATGTGAGCGAATGTGGCTAATTCTGTCACCCAGATGTATTTCCTTTCCCCCCAACGTCATCAATGCCCATTTTTGGTAAGAGGAAATGAGGAGGAGTCAAAGTCTAACAAGATGGCGGCTTCCAGAAGCGAATATGATTGCATCAAGTTGAGAGAACGAGCCACGGCGGAGAGGCTACGTCGTACGTAAGAACATCTGTAGTAATGTTTATATTTGTGCATTCAGGTAATATTCACACTCTGTGTCGAAAAAGTATATTGACATGAACATTAATCGCAGAAAAAAAACACCCCCAGTCACTTATTGTCAAATCTTAGGGCGGATGTCCATATCGCGTGGGTGGGTTTTGTATCTATGACAACGACATCAATGTTAGCTAGGTGGCTATAGCTAACAACAACCTTACAACAACATGTATGGTGACCATTAACAATCAGTGTATGGTCCCTCTGCTCAAACAAATGGGAAATTCTGCCATTGCTATGATAGTTCCCTGAACAGGAGCATCTGTGACGCCACCAGCACTTTTCTCAACTTTTCAACTTAAAACGCTCAGGGCAGCCACTGGGACCATTTGACAAAAGACGCTGGTGCTCAGAAAATGGTGCTATGTGGACACAGCCCCCAAGTTACATTTAACAGAAAATATGTAGTATCAACCGTTTAGCCTGCTAGAAACAGAAGAAGAAAAGACCATTGATGGTGCTACAATAAAGCCGCAAACAAATACAGGGAAGCAGAGTTGGTTGGTTTCCTTTGAGATGGCTAATTAAATTTAAAGTGTTGATACACACAAAAGAGTTCAACATCCTCTGATTAAACCGACATGTCCCATTATGTAACTTATGTTCTATGAAATACCACTAGAAGAATCCTCTCTGGGAACAATTAACCTGCAGCACCACATCAACCATCGCCATGACGTATGTTATACAACTTAAACTTCTTTTGATTAAAAGTATTATAAAAGAACACTTTGCTCATTTGCTTACGTCTTACCAGCAAATTTCACTGTTGAAATGACTTTGCACTCTCTTAAACCCAACCCCTAAAGTGTATGAAGCCAATTATAACCACAACTATAAAGGATATCTCCAATTAACCAACAAGCTCTGACACCCAAAACGGAAAAATATTTCCTCATGTGTAATTTTGACCCACATCCCTTTTGAATAAATTGTTTCTGTCACTGCTAATGAATGTGACCTGGACCTGTCTCCTGAACTGTGACGCCCGAACAGACCGTTCTATTAGAAGAAGTCCAGTTTCAATCAAAGATAAGTGGGCTGGTCCTTAAAAGTAGCCAAGTAATTCCATTCACTTCATTACTGGTTTCACTGCAGAGGAGACATATGAGCTCATTTAACAGAGCTGTGTAAGTCACTCCCTATAAGGACAGTTAAATGTAAATTTGTAAAGGCATGTGCAGAAAATATAAAGTCAATTAATCCCAATGTCCTCTAGCAAACAGGACTGTCATTAAATCTGTTTGCTCCCATTTAAAGACCATATTGGAGTAATTGTCTCTTTTGATGAACTCCAGTGCAGTCCATCTGCACCCGGTTCATTAATGTATTTAAAGCCCATTTTGGGCGGGATTAGTTGTACGTGGGGAAGTGGGGTAAAATAATTTTACCTGAGGTCGTCCCTGTATGCCAGGCTGCCAGACTAACTTTTTTCACTAGGAGCACTATGACCCCCAACTGAAAATTTTAGGAGTACACACGATAAATCAATAATAGTTGCAGAAATTACAATGTGTTTCAAATTCAGTGTCACATTTTTATCGTGCTCTTTTGAAGTTGCAACATAAAAGGTAAACCAACCGACCATCGCTGACATGACTGTACAATATTAAAAAACATATACCATATATTCAGGATAAGGGTTGTGACGAGACGATACACGATATTGAGTCCACGAGAACGAGACGCGACTATGAGTGTAATGACTGTCCCTGCTCATCACATATGGATGCTTCTTGACTAGCTGTGGGGCTCACCTGTTACGTGTTACGTGTTTGTGTTACGGTGCTGACAGAAATATATCTTCTTACACTGTTTATATATTGTTCCTGTCTTATCTTTCACTCTGTTGCTGTTTAGCCACTTACATATTAATATGGTGAGAAATCTGGTTGCACACCCAAAAATTTTGTCGCAAAATGCGACCACTGGAGCCTTGTATGCTACCAGAGGTGGAGGGATTAGTTGGTTTACGCACCGCCTGTCTCCATGTGCATTCTACATAGTTTCCTGATATCACAAAACTAACTAAACAAGAAACTAAAGGACAGAATCGATTATCTAAAAAAGTGCTTCATCAAGCGCCTCCATGCTGAAAAAAAATGTGGAAACTACGTATTTACAGGATATGACGGAATATCTACATACGTTTTACAGAGGGTCGTATTCAGATGGGACTAGTTATTCTGGACCGGAAAAAATCTCCATAATTTTTAGTGACACTCTCCAGAATAATAACTGACATTTCACATTCGGACGGGACTAAAGCCCTTGTAAAAATTATCTTATCTCATGTTAAACTTATCCTGTTCAAATAGGTATAAAGGAGCAAAGAAAATCCATCTAAACCATTATTGTGAGTTATCGTGTTGGACGTGCTAGGTATTCCATCATTTGGTAAAAAACATAAACATGTCTTTATTGGTATTGTGAAATATGTTGGCTGCTTGTATCTTTAGGAAAACACAAAAGAGAAATACAGTCAAAACTTCAGGTAAACTTTGCTTTTACTTAGGGCACATTTGCAGATGGAAATGGAAGATAATGTTCTTACGATATATGTGAATAGCCAGCCATGAATCAATTTCCTGGACAATATCTGAATCAAGAGCAGGAACATCAGTGAAACAAAAACAGAAAAAGCAGAAAAAAAAAACATTTTTTACCCATTTTGTAGCTTTAAAATGTCTTATCTCAAATGTAATCATTTCTGAGAAGGAAATAGATGAATAATGGGGTACATGTCAGGACAATGCTAAGGGCAACCAAACAAAATTACTATTTATACTAAGGAGCTAAAAAAATGACTCTAGGGACATCATAGTGTACATGTGATAAAAATATCCTAGGTTAAAAAAACAGGACTATATGTATTTAACCTAGAACCTTCCCCTCAAAACTATAAACATTAGTACTCTGATTTGTGTTGAATTTTGGACGTGGTACATAAAAAGTCAGTGGAATCAGTGCATAAATTTGCTCTAAGTGGCATGAATTAATGAAGATATCAGTGCAAGTTGCCGTGCACATGTACTTACAGTAACACATTCAGTCTGAACATTTTTAGTCATGGGAGTGTTGTCAAAACCTTATGACAGCTTTAAATGTTGAATATTATGAAATATTTGCCATTTGATTGATGTTTGACTTGTCAGTGCAACATATACCACTATAGAAACAATGGGAAAACAGGACTAGAGTCTACAGCCATAAAAGGAATGTGATCAAATTTTCGGGTCACCAAAATTCACAGCAATCCATCCCACGGTTGTCAGGACAAAAGAAAAAAAGCTATGTTCTCTATCTAATGATAGCACTGGAGGAAAAGCCAAGGATGATTAAAGCCAGTAGGACACATTGTCTTGGCTCCAAGGATGTCTGTGCCAAATGTTGTTGCCAAACAAAAGTGGCAGATGATGCGATATTTCACAGGATAAATGGGAACTCTGACTTGATGCTAGCACTAGAGGAAAAATCAGCCAAAGTTATTTGAAGTCATTCTTTATTCATGAATCTACGTCCATGATTGACGCCAAGTCAGTAGGATTCATACGGGGACCATGAATGTCAGTCATCAATCTTGTAGATGTTGAGATATTTCAGTCCGGACCAAAGTGGTGGACCAACCAACATACAAATTTCCACTTCGTAGAGCCATGCCTCTAGCTTGGTTAAAAATATCATATTTCTGCTTCGGCAACCATTTCTCGTGAAAAATGGCTTACAACTAAAATGCATTCTCAATTACATTTTGTTTTAATTAAATGGTTAAGTCCGTGGTTTGAAACAAGACTATTCGTATAGGTTTAGGCAACAATAAACGTTGGTTAGGTTCAGGAAAAGATCATGGTTCAGGTATGTTTGTGACTGAAGTGTATTCAGAATGTACATTAAAATAAGTCAACATTATTTTGGTTTCACACAGGACACAAACAGCGGAGGTAGTGGAGGTAGAGGTATTGGATCTGTTTGACCCGTCCATCCACCCTGACCTCCTCTCCATGCAGACTTTCAGACTTTGATTAGAAACTTATTTGTGATAGATCAAAAGCAAACATAATCTGGGACAAAATATGTTTCCCTGAAAACACAAGTGAGAATGCACTTTAGCTGTATGAGAACATCATTTTTAGGAGACAGGGCTGCAGGAGGAATAACGACGGAAACCTTCTAAGAATCTAACTTGAGATAAGTAATTCATCACAGTAAACCTTGTATTATTGCCTTTTTGTCAATCAATGTCTTTCTGTAATACAGAAACATCAGAGAGCAAGGCATTTAAGAATCACATCTGAGATCTGAAAGTCATTCAACAAAAAAGGTACACTGCCTGCCAAATTACCTGGAAAACCCTGTTCACTACTTGTTTAGATCTCGCCTTGACGGACAACCAAAAGAAAGAAAACTTCTCATAACCTTCTTTTGGAGTACTTTTCCTGAGAGTGAGGGTCAATTCTGTTGGATTTTTTTTTTTCAGGAAATAGAATCATGACCCAGAAGGCAACAATTTCCAGCCACGGCACTCAATTACCGTTAATGAGTGCAATTTTGCAGGCTAATCTTCCTGAAGCCTTTGTAAGGTAATTAGCACTGACTTAAGACCTATTATTACTTTAGTGTTGGGTACAAGTCTGCTTATACATTTGGATTGAGCCAAAGACTAAATCATTGTACTTCAGTGTAATTATTCAATAATTTGCTCCAACAAAGAACAACGTTTAAGTACAACTAGTGGCAATGAACTGTATATCACTCTTGTCTTTATAGTAGATTGACTGAAAAGAGCTCAAAATTTTACTGGCTGATGATGGCTTTGGGCCAATACGTTGCTGATCAACAAACATGTTGTGCTTGAGGGGCCTAGTCTACTAGAAGTTGGAGTGGATTTAATCCAATTTATGTCTTGCTTGCCTTCTCTCCAAAATGTTTTCACTCGACCACTGACCTACAATTTACACCATAGACATGACATCATTTCCAATATAAAGTCTATTCAAAAAGGTAATCTGCATCTTTCAATGTGCAGTCGCTGTTAAGGTGTTGAAATTGGTAGACCTACAAAGAAGAAACCAAATTCTGTTTGGTTTTCCAACAGCCATTTTTTAATTTTCCTAATGAAATAAAAGGCATTAAAGCTGCATCAAACCATTTTTGACCACTAGGGGGCTGAGCAAAATTCAAAATAACTTGAAGCATTCAAGCCTTGATACATATTGAAGGCTTAAGCTGAATATTGTCTGGTAAAGGTTTTGTTGTATCATTACTATAGATGCAGACATGGGAATCTCAAATCTATATTTTGGTCCAATAGTCACTCGTTTTTTTTTTTTTTAATTTCTGCTTTGGTCCACCAACTTCAGAGAAAGATATCTGTATCTTTGGCTTACGATATGTTCAAATGGTCCCCAGCTACACGTTGACTTTGGCTCTTTGCAATGTCTTGGCGAGGAGGGTTATGGGAGCTCATGAGCTCAGAGCTGTCCATGTTAAGAGCCACTGAGACTCAACCATATGGACCATCAAACAATGAGATGAAAAGTGCAAAGTGGTGCAGACCAGGGTGTTGATTCTCAGTGGGATCAATGGTGCTAGCAACCATTTTACAGTGCAAGCAGTTATTTGATACTGTTAACGTTTCATGGAGCTTTAAGTTTTAAGTCAAGTTCTTAAAATAGATCATGCTGAATACCTACTGTGCTAGTTCATGTTTCCACTCTGATGACCTGAAACTTTGATCACTTAGTAAATTTTAAATGTCAGTGTAAGTGGTTCCATGTCGACTGGTAGGAATATCAAATGCGATACTGAACTAAAAACATCTTTGCTCACTTATGAATACATGTTTATGCAACAATTACAATAAACCCCATCTGAATTGCAAACAACATTTATGTTCATCCCTTCAACAACCCTGTATTTCACTTTTATGATGTTCCTGTTTTAATACCTACACAATAAATATTTAAGCTCAAAATTTGTTTAAGTGGATCCATGAGGGCAAGTTGTCAAAAGCAGCTCCACAACAGAAATCTAATATGAATAAGATTCAATGTGAATAAAGCAACAGCGAGGCCTCAGTGCAGACTGCATAATCCAGTAGTCCCAGAAGCTGCTCTAGGTTGAATGAGGTAAAAATCTGCATGGAATTGTTAAATCAATTAGTAAGGGCCTGGCTTAATAAATGCAATATAACCAGATAGCCAAAGAGCTTTCTCTGCTCTTTCTCCCTCCCATCTTTCTCTTTGGCTCTGTCATACCTACAGGTATTTGAAAGGGGTTGGCTCTCAAAGGGAAAGGGAGAGAGTGGGCGAGAATGAGGCAGACATGGTGCTGGAACATCAGGGCCAGTCTGTTAGGGCTGTCTCTCTCTGTCACAGTCCCAGCCACTTCTCTGTTATCTGTACTGAACACATGTCCACCCGTGCTATTACACACTGACTGCTAATGGAGCATAAGACTGAGGTGGACCTCCCATTCACTGTTGGCTCCACCATTGCCTCTGACTCAAATGCTATTCTTGGCTGTGCAGGGACACAGAGAGACACAAACATGCATGTAAACATGTTCTTTAAAATCACACATTTTCTATGAATTAGAAATGTACTC
Organism: Echiichthys vipera; assembly: GCF_963691815.1. Classification (NCBI taxonomy): domain Eukaryota; kingdom Metazoa; phylum Chordata; class Actinopteri; order Perciformes; family Trachinidae; genus Echiichthys; species Echiichthys vipera. The sequence goes on from NC_139846.1 coordinate 8,389,908, forward strand.
CAGATGTCTCTTTTGTCAAATCTATGAAAAATGCCCTTATTTTACCGGTGGAGGGGCAAAAAAGATAATTTCCACCGAGACAGGAATGGACTGCATTGCTGGAGGCAAAATAGCTGTAATAGAAATGGTAATGTCGTCTCTCTATCTGATCACGTTCAGTCTGAGATGCATTCTCTGGGTGGCAATTTGAGTTATAGGGTTTTCCTATTTCCTTCCTCTCTGTCTTTGTGGAAGTTTCTAATAACAGCAGGATGCTGAGAGAGAGAGAGAGAGAGAGAGAGAGAGAGAGAGAGAGAGAGAGAGAGAGAGAGAAAGGACTGTTTAAAGCCTGACACAGAAGCAGCCCAATGAATTTGATGTTACTCTTTGATCTTTCAAAACCCTGCATGCATGCTTATGCACACACACACACAAGCACACACACACACACACACATACACACATACACACACACACACACACACACACACACACACACACACACACACGCACAGGCACAGGCACACGCACACAAACACACACACACACACATTTATTTTCTGTGGTGCTGGGAGCCTGGAGTCTGTCCCAGTATATGTACTGGGCAGAAGTCAGTGAAATACCCTGGACAGGTTGTGAGTACATAATAAGGCTAACAGCGATAAACAGACACATTCTTATGGGTGAGTGTCTCTTCCGCTCTCTGTTCATTCTTCTTCTTACTTCAGTATTAATTCAATCCAACATGTTACATGCAGTGTTGTTCCGATACGGGTACTAGTATCAGAAATGCCTCTGATACTGACTAAAATGCTGGTATCAGTACTGACGGGTAAGCAAGTCTATGCACAAATACCATGTAATTTAGCCCTGAAAAAAAATCTACTGGAAAATGGTTTATATATTTTTTTTTTTTCTCCCATTACTTAGTTAATAACCAGCTACTAAATTAAACTTGTATTCATTCTCTGTATGTATAAACTATGCCTGGCCTTGCAACAATGATAGCAATCGGTGCACAGAGGGTTAGTAGCATACAGCTGTTCAAAAATAATAATATCAGATTGGTACTCGCCATTGGCTGATTCACAAGTTCAGAAATCTGAATCTTATCGGGAAGACAAAAATTGTATAGTAACATCTCTAGTACACCCACCTTATCAACTACCACAGCACCAATGGTTACTCTGGGAGATGCTAACCTGACTCACCAGATAGTGTGTTACACTACAATGGCAGACTGCATGTTTGTCAGAACGAACATAAGTTTAATTAGTAAACAACTAAAACAACAGTTTTAGCTTTCAGTATCAAACATACAAATAAAATGTAAAACAAATATAAAAAAAACAATACTGCTGCAATTCTCCAATAAATAAAATACTTCTCAAAATAAATTGCAACTGCAGTGTTAACTTAGGTTATAGCGCTTGCCCATTCTGAATTCCCAGGTAGGGGTTGTTGAAATAGTGTCTGGAGCTGGGTTTGCTCTGCTTGTTTTTTTCACAGCAACGGTGATAGTAACACCTGGATGGTGCCTTTTTAAGTGCGTACATTCGACATATCAACGTTATGTATGCCACATTTACGGACCGCGGTCCACCTCTGTACCCGTCCAGAAGAGCCTGTACCGTGACGGTTTGGTACGAATATGTGTATCGTTACACCCCTATTGGATATCCATACGGATACGGACGGAGCCTTCTGTCCATACACTGCGTACATTTCGTCCATATTTCTGTCCGCATCCTGCAAGCTTACGGATGCATACCGATACGGAACAATCATGGCAGTACCACCAAAGATTGTGGGGGCAATGCCGGGCACTGTACGCAAAGAAGGCGGTGAATAGCAGGACAAGCAAGTCATTAAAAGTCTCAATGGACAACCTGAAATACTGAAAGCTATGTTTGTCGTCAGTTCCTCTCATCTGTAAAAGCAATGTCTGGAATTCTCCATCCACACTCGGGGATGTATATAGTGTCTCACAGATGAAACCGTCTACAATGCTGCCTGCCATTTTGCCTCCTTCTCAATAGATGCAGGATCGTTATCTCCTCTGTCGTAGCCATGTTTGTTTGTTTGTTGTTGTTTTTTTAAACTTTATTGGAGTAACTTTTTCTTCAGGACGACATCCTCTAGAGGATGTTTTACTTAACGTCCATTCTAACGTAAAGAATGCATGAAAGCATGATTAATAGCATTAATAACGTACGTCTCTATTTATGTCAAGAGTTGGTTCTGTCAGTCCCTTCTATCTCCCTTTTGTGTGAGTTTGTCTCCCTCTGTCTGTTTTTTCTGCATGTCTCTCCCCTTTGTGTTTGTTTGTCCAGGTATGGGTAGGCGTGTTCCTTCCCAGCTGCAGCCTGTTACGCTAATCACCTGAGGAGTATAAGAACCAAGAGCTGACAGGCATGCAGCGCCGGACCGTTGTTATCCTTCCCTTGGTAAACTCTTTGTCGGATTGGCTCCCGTTTCTCGATCGTTCTGGGTTTTGCGCTCCTCGTTGATTGTTGTATTAATCATTGTTGTCTTTGTTTCTTCCCGTAGTTTCCTGCGTTCCTGTTTCCCTGTCCTGGGGCCTGTTTCACAAAGCAGGTTTAGTGAAAACTCTGAGTATGTTAACCCTGAAATGAGGGAAACTCTGAGTTTTCCGTTTCACAAAGGGAGGTAACTCAAACCAGAGACAGAGGGGTAACTCTAGCCTGTTTCACAAAGAGAGGTAACTTAACCTCTCGGTCAGTTACCATGGTAACATGCTCTCTGAAACTAACCTGGTCGGGACCAGGTTTTTCTCAGAAAACCTTGAGTTTCTCTCTGTCTCCGCCCTCTTTCAGCCACACACGGTGTTTCATTTCCTCATTCATTCAGTCAGCGGGCGAGTTTTGGCGAAGTATAGTTCTGCTATAGTTCCGTCTGTTTTTTCAGAAAATCACTGCAAATATCAGTCATTAGAAGTTATATTAGGTGGCGACTATTTCACTACCATGGCGTGTCCTTCTGATAACGATCCCGTGGATGAAGCTGCAGCATTACTGCGCAGAGAATTATATATTCGTCGGGAGATGATTATCAGACTATTGATTATAGATGTTCTTGCATTTCCAGGCAATTCTCTGTTTGAGCGGTACCGTTTCATGTCACAGCAGATATTCTGTGTTGCGCTGCGTTTTTTTGCAAACGGGAGTTTTTGTATACAACGTATAAAAGTCATTCAGTAGGCCTACATTAGAAGTTATATTAGGTGGTGAATATTTACACTACCATGGCGTGTCATTTTGATAACGATCCCGTGAATGAAGGTGACGCATTTCGCAAAGAGAATTAAATATTCGTCGGGAGATGATTATCAGACCGCGCATAGACGTCCTTAATATGCTGCAGCCATAATTACAAAATGAATGAAATGGATCTTTTGAGCAAGTTGAATATATTTGACTCAGCGTTTCTAAATATAATTCCAGCTTTTCTTGCAATTCATAGGTTCAAAAGTGTGTGCTTTTAGTTGGGTTACCGGTATATTAACTACTCCTATACTGTATAGCCTTCTGATCCAGAATATCACCTATAATGCGAGGGGGCTGAATACGGCACAACACCGTTTCATGTCACAGTCCATCTCACCCCTCCTTACATTTCCAACATTAACAACCAGTAATGCTCTCATATCACAGCAGATATTGTGTGTTGCGCTGCGTTTTTTTTTGCAAATGGGAGTTTTTTATACAACATTGATATGTTGTATAAAAAACAGCCACTTACGGTAATATTTACTTTACGATGTAAAACCTGCTCAAAATGAGGCGTCACCATGAGATTGTGCTGAGGTTTTACCTGTTTGAAAAATGTTTTTATGTTTCATCTTAAGCTGCGCTTCTCCCCCGCGGGGTTGCACTTAAATGAAATAAATTAATAGGCTCCCACTCATGCAGTTCCCCCTGTGATATTACTGTGATTGCAACTGGACTACATTTAAACTTATGCACTGACCCGAGCCGCAATGTCCTACGGCACCGTCTCCCTCTCTTTTGCTGCTGCAGCGGTGTAAACCTGCTCAAACTCTCCGTATGAGCGCATTAATATTTCCATTTCCAGTTGTAGCGTAGCCCTTCGCTTCCCCGTTGCCATGGTGACTCGTCGAATCAGGGCTCCATTGATGCTGTCTTTTTTTACTTGTGGTGCACGTGCTTAACTCCAGGTCAAACTACTCTGAGTTGATCAACCTAACGCAAATCTGCTGTTCTGGAACCGAAAACTCAGAGTTTCCTATCTCAGAGTAGATCAACTCAGAGTTCCGGGTTAGACTCAGAGTTTTTTGAACCTGCTTTGTGAAACAGGCCCCTGTTCCCTGACCGTCCGTTGTTTCCTCGTTCCTGTTTTCCTCGATCGCCTAGTCTTCAGTGTTACTGTTTCCCCTGTATTATTCCCGTTTCTGTTGTGTTTATTAAATATTTGTTTGTACTTTTACCCCGTGTCTGTGTCTGTATTTGGGTCCAGTCTCCTTGTGTTATTTTCCCCGCACCGTTCATGACAACTTTCGCACAAAATGAGAGCATAAATAAGCCTTAAGTAGCTACAGTAGAGCTGGACGTGCCCTTAATACACCATAGATTGTCTAAATAGGGCCCTTAACCCATTTAGACCGCATGTGATGTCTGCGTGTTTTGAATGATCTTGTTGTTTTTAAGACAGGTGACCGATGAATTGCAGTGCGATTCACTGAAATACACGTGAAGAAGGGGGAAGGGGAAAAAGAAAAACGCCTTTGCGCCTCCACATGGAAGATTTGACAGAAAATAAAGTTGAACAATGACAGAGCGACATAGATGCAGACTACAGTATTATTGATAATGAATCCAACCATGACCCCAGCATATAATTTTTACAACGTTGACATTCTGTTAAGTTTTTCAGAAAACCCTCAGGATTTGGGAGGTTGTTTAAAAACAATACAGAGGTTTTAGAGGGTGGTTTTCCAGGCAGATGTACGGTAGGTCTTAATGGCTTAAACTAAGAGTTCTTTCATGCCCAGTGCAAATTAGCTGTATATAAACATAATTTTTAGGAGACAGGCTTGAATGCAGAGGCACACTAAAAATACAGCAAGATCCTGCAAAATAAACACAACTTTATTTTGCAGCTGTCAGTTGTTATTTTGCACTACAGGAAAAGCCTAAGCGTCGGACAATAAACCTTTATCCATGGGAGACATTTTGACTCGTCGAAAGTAGAAACAACCCAGGTGTAAATAATTGAATTAATGATGCCTGAATTCAATTTAGCTGCTTTGATTTCATGTTCCTGGTATTGTGCATGCTGGCTCCCTCTCACTGGAACATAACAGAGCTGTCGTTAGTGTAATGAGCAACACCTGCGTTTTCCCTGTCATGCCAAGTCCAAATGTGTGCTGTGAGAAAGGCCTGTGTCTTCCATATACATCGCTTTGACCATTTACCTACTCTCAATATAGTGGTAAAACAAGCAGATAGATAAGTCATACTTTATATTCCAGGATATGGAGTGTCATTATTGTTGTTTTGCCATACGACAGTTTAAACAACTTAGAAGTGTTTGCTGAAAAAAATGAGAATGTTAATAGATTTGTTAGAGGGTCTTAATGAAGAGTTATCTATTGTTATTTGTAATGGTAATTTCTGGCGTGTGCTCTATGTTGCAATAGAAGTTCCTGCATAGCAATTGTATTTAGAGCACTTGTATCTATGTCCCATTATCCGAGCCATGTGGACATTTGACATGAGACATATTCTTTTTTGTATGTATGTACATGTGTGTGTATATGTGGGTGCATACAGGTGCATGCAGCTGTATTGTCTATTGGTTCAGATCCAGGACTTCTCACCACAGGCAACAAGTTGGTTGATGAGCTCATTGAAAACGCCTTGCTCCTCTTACCAACTGTCCCCTGATTGGCCATTTTCCTGAAACTCTTGAACTCTCTAAGTCTCTAAGGTGGCACACTCTGTAAGTTTATGCAGATGGTCATGCTCCCTTTTTCAACATTGCATTTTCTTTTATTCAGTTTTGCCACTAGATATCCTCTCACTTCTTGCCAATTTAAGTTATTTTATTCTACGTAAATGCTGAAATGAAATGCCACACAAGGAATCAAACCTTCCATGTTTTTGTAAAGCAGTTCCATTGTGTTTATATTCTTGTTTGCAATCGATTGCTGTCTGCTAATCACAACGTATAAAAAAAGGATTTGAGTAAAAGCCTCTTAGAGGATCATATGGCATCACATTAATCACAATGTTTCAGAATTATTTTCTGTGCCACAGAGACAACATGGGCCAGTGCACTGAACAAAAGGCAGTAAGGAAAAAGAAGACTTAGTGGATGACAGTGACCAACGAGCACTACTGCACCCTCGGGCTGAACCCTGAGGCCATTTAATCTGGTGTTCCCTACATTCTTATCACATCAAACTGTATAGGCCCAGCATTCATTGAGAGATCTAGTAAACCACATCAAAATTTCCATGTTATACAAACTCTAACTTTTCAATAGTTGTCAGATTTAATAAAAACAAAAATGTGGCGGGGGGTGATTGTTAAAAAAAGAATACTATTACTATATACTGTATATATACTACTACTATATACTATTTTCTTGTAACTGAAAAATAAGCAGGATAGAAATTACAACAAACAAAAACATACAACTGCTGTGACCTCTAATTAATAGACTCTGTCATGGGAAAATAACAATATTTCCAAGAACTGGGGGGTCAAAGGAAGGCCTTACCTTTCTGAACAATAAATAGCTACCCACAGATTATCTTAAGGCTAAACCACGCAGCTCATACAATATTTATACTGACGTATACTCCAACATTTTGGAAGAGAGATTTGAGCTTCAGGCTGCTTTTTTCTATGCTGTTGTTAACGCGGGCAGCCTGCAGTGGAACAAAGCACAATTGTTGGTTTTTCATGATTAGCCTGAAGAATGTTGAACAATTGAGGTGCTTCTCATAAATCATTATCAGGTCCCAGATCAAGGAAGTTCCATACGATAAAGTCAAAAGTTAATATTCCCTAAATCATCATCTATATCTTCGATTTTTTGGAAAATTTAATTATGTATGGCATTGTGCCCATTGACAGCTAATTCCTCAGTTGCAAAACAAACTGAGCCAATCATAGCTTTGTAGGTAGGATTATTGATGCAGATGTTATCTTTCTGTACAAGGGCTAGAAAATAGCAACAGAAAAATGGAAGGAAAGGGAAAGTGCAGACAAACGGGGATAAGACTGATGTAACTAAACATGCAGGAATAACTCCTAAAATTGGCGATTACTTCCAAACATGACAAACATTAAATTTGCTGTCATCAATATTCTTACAAAAGATCATGTGACTACTTGTATGCAAAAGGGATTCCTCAAAGTAATGAACTCATCAATGCACACATAAGGCTTCCAACTGCTTAACCACAGTGCAGGAAGATGCCATAGTACAAAGAGCGACAAAGTCAGCGTAGAGAGGAGGTCAGGGTGGGTGGACAGGTCAAGTTATGTTTGTAACGTACTTAACTAACATCACAAACATAAATTGTGCAACACATGTATTTATTTTAACCCAAACCACAATTTCTTTCTAAACCTAACCGAGTAGTTTTGTGTCTCAACCTAACACCACCCTGCACAGTGAAAAATGAGTACCCAGGGGGTAAAAACATCACCACCAAGGGGTCCTCATGACCACCCAGCCATAGGTAATATGATACGGGTGAGAATGTGTTGTTTTTTCTCAGCCTGCAATGACATTTGTCATATAAACTTGAAAGGTGATGATATGTCAGTGCTGTGTTTACACCTTGTTTTCTCTGCTGGCCAGAAAATCAGTTATTGTTGTTTACTGCTCTAAGCAACTCTTACACCCAGCTTTTGTATGAGCAGCATTTGATCATTACAGTACTTCAGCATTTATTCAAGCTTGAACAAATGTGACCGTATAAGCATATGACCATCAAAAGCAGGATATGCATATGAAACACCGACTTTTCTTTCCCAAAATAACTGCAGATGATACCCTCTTTTCCTTGGTGTCATCCTTTTACCTTCACTTTTAATGCAACTTCATCGGAACAATTCCAACATGAACCAGTGACTCAGAGAAATTCTCCAGAGTCAGTGGAAGAATAATTACCATTTCTATTCCTTGGTGAAGAGCAAAAAAGTTGTTCCGGAATCCTCAAGTGGCGGACCAGTGCTGAGAGCTAACATGCTCCAGCTTTAAATGTGATAAGGCAGCAATTTATGTGCATGATCCACTTACAATGTTCAAACTCACTACATTCTGAAGCTCAAGTTACTTTGGGGATGAAATGAATGCAGTTCTTTTCTCTGTGGAGTTATGAATAAACCCTTTGTATCTGTTTTTTTTTTTGAGAATGTGTAGACAAGAATAGTATATTTCATTAAATCTGAAATACATTGTAATGGCAGCAGCATGTATCTGTGATTAAAGATAACCCTAACCCTGTATGAGATCCATACATTTAATTAATTTTTTTTTTGGACAACTTTTCAGACACTTGTTTCCATGAATAGGACATTTTAATTACGCTGATTAGGAGGATGGATATTAATTCTAAGGCTTTCCATGTGGCGATTGTCCCAGACAGTTTTCCTGTTTGAATAAATTAATCAGATCAAAGTTATGTTCCTAGAGAAGGACACAGCACATGCATCAGCCACAGATGCTTTCTCCTTGGGGTGGGGAAGTGGCCATTAGTCAAGACTATGATTTGATCACTTCTGTCAATGGCAGCACTGTGAATAAGCTCATTGCATGAGTGAGCACCATGAGGGGCATTAGCCACGATCACATTCCCTTTGGAGGGAGCTTTCAAGTTTACTTTGGATCCCAAGAATAGCAGCTCTTGTAGCGATTCATTATTGGCTCATGTTTTTCGTAGTGCTCTCTGTCTTTACATCTCAGTGTAATGCTGTATGAAAATGAATGAAAATGCCCCACAGGACATGAGCACAGGCTTGTGTTCCATTTAAGCCTCAGCCCTTAAAGAAACCTTGTAAGATTTCCAGTGTAATTCATCCAACAGTCCTCTCACTCAGTCCAAAGAAATGGAGGTATGAAAACCTCCAATCTATCTGTCCTCTGTTTGGTTTGTCACTGGGTACCTCGTATGGGTTTTTTTTCCAGGTCAGAAGCTTCATTCTGGTTTCTAAAGCGTGTTTTGAAATGAAAACTCCAAGTGCAGCACAGAGTGAGGTGGTGTTCAAAAATTCAGAGCCTTCACAGCATTCAGAGTCAGTGTCATTTTAAAAATGCATCGTTGTTGGTCGAAGAAGTTGTGGATAAATGATATACTTGCCGTTTGGTTTTCATCCAGCATGTGAATCTTTGATCTTTTATCTGCTAAGCTATGCTAGCAGCAGTTTAATTTGCAGTATTCTAAACGTTTTAGACACACGGGGTACCAATACCATTAGCTATAGGTGCTTTATAAGGCTGTCAGTTTCAAATTATAGTGGACAAAAATCTTATCTGGGCACTTAACATGGAGCTAGAGCCCTACAGCCTGTTACCTCTTACTGTGAAGACTAGAACCAGAGGAGAAACAGCTTGTCTGACTGCCCACAGGTAACAAAATCCACCTACTAGCACCTTTGAAGGCCTTTACACACCAGGGTCTTTATTTAAATGCGATTATTCGCATGTCAATATATTGTTTTTCTGATGAGTACTTTCACACAAAAGCCATTAGTACACAGCGAAAAATCAACATTAATTTTAACTGCATTCATCCATGGATCAGACTGAAAAACTAGTAGTTTACCCCTTCTACATAGCCAAAGGCAGCGCAGATAGCTCCACTTCTATTATACAGATATTTCGCAGGCAAGTAAAGCAAGAAGACACATTTTTCAAATGTAAGAAAGTAATTAAAAATATTTTTTTTAACGTACTATATGTTTATCAGTTAGATTTAGATTAAGTTTCCTTTTTAAGGTATTTTCAGTAACATCCATACCTTTTTTTAAAGGTTTGACCTTCGTTTAGAAAAGACACGTAGTCAAGCACAAAGACCATGAGTTGTGAATTCCCTGCATATATAAGCTGCTGTCATTCCCATGTCACATTGCATCTCAGGATGCCAAAATTGACCTTCTCATCAAAAAGGGGTTGCACAATGAAGGGCAGGAAATCGGTGTACCATTAACACGACCGGGCTCTACAGGCTCCAAATGAATAGGGGAATATGCTTTTATGATAGAGACCCACATGATTTACTGTTAAATGTGCGTTCAGTGATTGCACCGCTCAAAGGAATATAGGGCAGCATATATTCCAAATGAATTGTCTATCAAAAAAATCACTTAACCCTGAAAAGGTTTGAACTGTGATAAAGATCGGGCCAGTGTGAGCAGGTGATGAAGGGAATCCATCAAAGAATCCATAAAATTCAACTATAGAGACCAAATGTGTTAAATATTAATACCTGATACATACGATAGTTGCTTCTTAACCTTGCTGGACTGAAACAATGTCTCGATCAATAATTATTTTGGTAATGTGGAATCAAACATAATATGCTACAAGTAATATATTTATTAATATTTATTTTCTTTCTTACTCTTTCTGTCCGGGAGAGAGGAGGGAGAGACTGTAATAACTAATGATGTATGCCATTAAATATAGGAATACAGATGAACTATTTGCACCTTTTACCACTGAACTTTATTGTCTAATAATCATCATACTCCCTCTGGCTTTGTAGCCCGAAAAGTTTATGAAGTATGGTGCGATGCAGTCTGACCTTGGCTGAA